>NW_027176285.1:477500-972500 GCF_023349555.1 Cebidichthys violaceus
GGTTGTATGACATGTTAGGAAATACACGTCTTAATGCAGAAGAGTGTAACCCTGACTGAGAGAGGGTGGCTGTAGTGGGTAAAGTGAGGCGTGGTGGGGTGACCTTCATCAGAGACTTGGTGAGGAAACCCTTTGGAGGTTGAGCAAAAACAAATGGCTTCTTCTCCTGGCTGGCATGTTTGTTAATTGGTGCTTCTGCACCATAATGCAGCTCCAGAACATCCATGATATCTGCTTCACTGTGGTGGCACTGGTCCATGTGAAGAGAAAGACATCTATCTTCACCCTTGAAAGAAACACACATTCATTTAAAGATTTAAATTACAGTAGTGTTGTACGTCCATAAAGTTGGGGGTTTCAAAAGAGACACAATCAGGAAAAACTAAGAGTCTACAGCCACGCTACCGTCATAGTTTATTTTAAAGTCGTGTTGGCTTCTCTCTTATAGAATATGATAAGTGCTTATGGTATAGTTATGGCTCTTGAGCACAGGCAGAAATAACACTGCTGGTTTGAATATATATTTGAAGCAGATCTAGCCTGACATACACAAAGAAGAGATTTTAGCCTGATCGGTAGTTTTTCAGTTAGATTCAGTTTTCAATAATCTATATAATGAATGCACCACTGGAACCCCTGCATTATGATCCTGTGACTGCTTTAACTGTCTGTTACAGCTCTATCAATATTCATATCTATCATTTTCTTTCTTTTTCTCTGATCCTCTAGAATAACATTTTTGCAAATAATAAATGATGATAAGCTACACATTAGCAGGACAGTGGGAGACTGTTGACAGTTTATCCAAGCAAGATGCACTGCTAGAAAGGAGCCTTTCACATGAACGTGCATCATGAACTTAAGACTTGGCTGAAGTTTGGTTGGTGCTGCCAATCTGAAGTCTATTCCAAAGACTGGTCTTGATAAAGACCAACTTAATCCAGACTTTAAGTGTCTAGTATTGGTCAAGGTCCAAAGACACTGGATTCCTCTCTTCCCATAATGCCACTCCACAGCATCCATCAGAAGACCGTCGCTGCCTTTTAAATGCCCACATCAAGCCCCACTAGAGATGGCGCTAACGTATCGGTCACTATGAGGTCACCAGTGTTGTTTCCTCTGACGTTAGAGCGCTCCCTGCAGAGCCTCTGAAGTGAAGTTAGAGGAGTGTCCCTTTGGACGTGGCTGTGAGGACCTACCTGTGCCATCAGCACTGGCTTTGGGATTGGAGGATAGACCCTCTGTTTGATGCTGTTGGATGTAAGAATGCATGGAAATAAATCACACAGTCACGGCAACACCATGCAGGAATTCAAATGGAACCAGAAAACATTGCACATAAAATGAATGGGTTCACATGCTTACCATGTCCAGTGTCTGTAGCAAAGGGTAGTGATGAAGGAAAGGAGAGCAAAAACAAAGGCCAGGGAGATGAAGACGACCTTGATCAGGTAATCAGCTGGTGAGTTAAGACAGACAGCTCAGACAAGGAACAGTAGTCAATCAGGTAACTAATCCACGGTAGTTCTACTGAACAAAATCACTTTGTACACAAGAGGAACTAGTGATCTGAAAAGGGAAAGAAGCAACCTACTTGGTGGATTCAAGGTAACAGTGATGAATGCAGCACCGCATTCTCCCACTGCTGTCTGTGCCTTCACTGTGAACGTGTAGGAACTGAATCTAAGGTTTCTCGCCGTCAGGCTGGTGGCTTCAGGATCGTCTGAACCAGGAGAGAGATATTGTTATTACTAATAACAATATCTCTGGCTCAGAAACTCTGTATGTGTAGATATGAAGGTCACACTTTACTTAAGGTCCCCATATTTAACCTTTACTATACAAGCAGTACACAAACACTCAGTAATGGTGTGTTCTACACTATAATGTAGTTGTATGCAGACACACCTGTGCTGACATTGATGACTCCGTTGTTGTCTGAACAGTACAGGACATAGCCGTGGATGAAAGCAGGCTGCTCTCGTAGAGATATACGGTCCCAGGAAACCTCATAATCTGAACCCTGCTGTTTCTTCTTCAACTTAAACAGGCCGTCTTGTATACCTGACAGAGCAAACATGGTGGAACACAGTTGGACAACGTTCTATTTGACGGTGCTGACACATTTAAAGCAAACGCTCCACAGAGGAGTCTCACGTTGCTCGCTGACGTAGCCCTCTCTCCTCTCCAGCAGCACTGGAGCTGCCTGGGTGCAGGCATGTACTGACAGTGAGTATCTCACTCCAGATCTGAAGTTCTCTGGGGTGAAGAAGTAGCAGGAATGAGGTTTTGTAACACGGAAGTGTAATACTACGTTGTACGGAGAACACTTACTTGAAAATATACTGGCTTTAGTGTCATTGGGAGGAACTCTCTTCCATTCCACAACGCACTGGCCTAAGGTAGGACACCAGTCCACTATGTAGCCACAGCTGGCTGTGGGACTGGCAGACCAGGAGAGGGTGAAGCCACCGCCGCTGCCAACGATCCAAGAAGTGTTCACTCTACTGATGTCTGAAAGGGAAACACTTTGAAAGTTAGCTGTGACACAAACATACAGCTGGAATTAATTGGCAATTACTGTCGCCGAGTAGATAATATCTTAAAACCAATCCTGTAAAAGCATAAAGGTTACATGGTTGTTTTATTGTAGTTGTACAATGAAAGGCAGAGATAGATAATATATATATATATATAAAATAGATAATATATATATATATATATATATATATATATATAAGAGTCAGCTTTAGAAGGTGTCTCATTCTGTGTGCTGCCCTCAAATCATTGCTTGAGGGTTAAACTGAAGTGTTCCCTAACTGTAGCTTGTATGACCTTCATACCTGGACTGAGGCTGGGGATGGTGATGGTCGATGGGGACGAGCTGCCGTTCTCGTTCCTTGCTGTAACTGTGATGATATGCTCTTCAGAGGAGTCCAGACTGAGAGCAGCACTGTGGTCGTTGAGAGACACTTCGGTTCTATTCTGTCGTCCTCTCTCTGTGGTCGTTGTCCAGCTCACTTCATAGTTTATGATGCGTCCATGACTCTGGTTGGCCAATGGGATCTGCAGGGAGGTAGTCACGCTTTGTCAGATATCTCCACGCTGCTGTGTCAGCGCCACAGAGGAGTCTGGCTCTACACCTTATCCTGCTGCTACGGGAGAAAACACTCTCTGGCTCGTTTGCATTTCTGTAATAAACCAATCAGAAAGGTGTAGAGGAGCTAGACCCGTGATGCAGAGACCCTCACAGCGCAGATCGCAGAAGGGAGGAGACATAGACGGCCAATGGCAAGCTTTACTATGACAATCTGTTAAGTCTTTAACTGTAAATATCAATAGGTTGTTGATAGATGGATTTAAGTGCTTTACCACAAGGTCAGAGGTCAGACAGTCAGATTACAGTTGTCCACTGAATGAACTAAGGAGCTAAAAGGACAAGCTGGAGGAGGGTAAGCAGAGAGATGGACTGACTTTTCCCAACCTGGCAACCCAAAATGTCTTGTTATTAACGGCGTATAACTGATCTCTTAAGGATTAGTGAATGATTAGCTACCCACAAATGAAGTCATTAATAATTCAAAGTGACAACGCCTTCATGAAGCGTTGCTTGTCATGTGTGACGTGGTTCTCACTCATCTGACTTACTTTCCAGGTGATTATAGTTTGGTTGTCCTTCATCTGCGTCCACACATCAAGAGCATCTGGAACTGTGAGACACATAGACGTATAAACTATGGGTTGTTACACGTTTGAACGTTTTTACTTCATTACTTACCGTCACCCTCTGTGTGGAAGTTGACACTTGTGCTCCAGTCACTCCATTTCCAGAAATGTTGCGTTGTCCCACATCGTAGCGTCACACTATATGTCCAACCCGGTATCAAGTCCTTCAACACTGCAAACTTCAGACCAATTCCAAAGTTTTCAATCTGGGATAAACAACATGGACACAAATGATGATGTTAGCATTGTTACGAGGAGAGTTTCACAACAAACCACGGTAACATTCATGATGCTTATTATATCATTTATCATTTTCATTTCATTCAAACCATGTTTGATTACTGCCAGTGTACTGCAAGCCTGCTGTACTTCAGCAAGTGCATGGTGAAAACAGAGAAGCCATCTTCTGAACACACACTTTATGACTTGACTGTCACAGATAGTAATTATACAAAGAAGGCCAGTTCACCTTTAGATGCTTTAGAAACAGGAGGTCTTAGAAATCTGAATTTGAGTATATATTTTACCAGCCAAATCCAAATGTTTACAGGATGTTTAACCTTTATTTATGCTTAATCATTCTTTTTATACTAATGTATGGGTTTATGATTAATAATGAAGTTATTAATCATAAATAAACATATTAATAAAATCTGCTACAAGCAATAATGCTACAAATACGAATGATACTCATAATAATAATAACTGTGTCCCTATTCTTTTACATTTTCAGCATATTTGATCAATACGATAATATCCGATCACGAGATCATTTTGGTCACGATGATATAAAATGATCATTTGACAACCTTGCTGATGTAATCCTTGTCTTCTGTCAACTCACTGTGGTATTTCCACCATTGCTCGTGTGTATTTGACATGTTATGTTGAGACTATTGTACCGCAGCACCGACCACTCCCACTCCAGACCGACAGTCCTGGCTTTCAAGGTAGAAACTGTCACTCGTTGTGGAGGGAACATGTGGACTGAAACCAAAGACAAACACCAATCAGTTACATGTAATGATTAAGAAGAGACGTCAATCACCAAAGAATACAATAACCATTCTACCAGACAACATCTGTGTTATTCAGGTTTACCTCTTTTAGTCAGGTCTGCAGTGTCTGAAAGCTCCACTTCCCCAAACGTATTTTTCGCTGTCAACGTCCAGTTTCTACATCCAACATCTACTCGCACTTTTTGAAAGCATCGCCCCTTTGGACCCTTTGGACTCTTTGGACCTATACATGAACTGACATTCAAAGGAGAGTCTCACTTTCTAGACAAATAAAATGCGTAATGCTTTCCTACAACATGCAGGCACCCAGAACCTCACATGTGGGATCAATGAAAGGTCAAAGTTTAAAACTGGACACCTTTTTCCATCTATTAGCTGCTTATCCTGGTTGTGGAGCATCTGATTTCCCCTCTTTAACATTTCCAGAAGGTTATCTCATGTTGTGCACTTTATAATTGTTCCTGGTTCTCTAGTTAACTGACTCGGATATAAAATTCAAGTGTCCAATATGTTGACAAACTATGTTTTTAGTCAGTCATCAAACTCTTTCTCGGATCATGTGACTGACACATGTAACCTGACAGGACAGTGGTCGGATCCTTGTAGCCCACAAGCTTACATGTTGTCTGATATCTAGATCTGAACATTGATAGCAGGTCCAGGGTCTGAACTCTACAAGTTTGAAAATGAAAACTATCCAGAGGCGCAGAACACCTGAATCTTTGGTCGAACTGTCCATTATGAGTTTGACAATGTGTGTTTAATGGAAGTAGTGCTCTTTAAAACGTTGAGTAGTTTGTGAGAGTCAAAGCCTACAGCCTCGTTTGATCCGTGCTCCACCTTGTGGCTCCATCCGGTTGGTTTTGACTTCCCAGCAGCTGGTAGAATGTTTGTAGGTCTGTGTCTCGTCCTACTCTCCAGTGACATATGACCAGTTCCAGATCTTGGGTTTCACACTGAAGGTCGCTTACATCAGGGGGGTCTGAGTAGAACAGCCGGTATTATAGAGGATGTATTTACAAATCACCATATTCAGCACAATTCAAGTCATACTCACAGCCGATGTAAACACAAGCCCCATTTTCACTGGTGTTTGTTCTACATTTAACAATCGTGCAACTGTCTTCTGATGCCTGGTTCAGGTGGACGGTCAAAGCGTACGTCTGATTGCCGATCGGGATAGAGTTCATCTTTTCATGACTGTACCCAGTCAGAGACATATGTTTAAAACTGTCCCTCTCAGGCACAACGCAGCAGAAGGTCACATTGCTGCCGACCTGGAACCTTCTGTCCTTTGGATAGACCTCTGGAAGTTCTGAGGTTTTCAACACAGGTCCACAATGCAAGGCATCTATAATAATGATCATTGTACATCTTTACAGCAGACAGATATGAAGACATGTTATACATCATTAATATAATGCATCAAGTATTCAGTAACTTCTACAAAGGAAACATTATAATCGTTGACAAATACAAAACAAATAGAAAATGTAAATGTTTTTAACACTTGAGACTAGACTTTTGTGTGGCTGCATGACGCATCATTTATGAGACAAATTAAATTAAATTTGTCTTATATTCAGTAAGAAAAAACACATGCATCTGCTATAATAATATAATGTAGTAGAGCCTGATCTTGAAAACATTGTGTCCTCCTTTGGACCCCCAAAACATGGATTTCTGTCTTTGGCCCTGATCTGTGTGTATATTTTCATAGTTTAAGCTCCACCAATGCCAACACTGCATGTAGTCTTAAATATACTGTATCATTTCATAAAAACATTTTAAATAAGCGCTGTTAGAACCCAACATGTACTTATTATTACAGTAAATAGGCTGCATATTCACTTATAATCTAGAGTAAATCTAAACCAGTATGAAGACTATTGTCTTCTACACAATACAATGTCATATGCATTATGAATTGACATGGAATAAGGTAACATTCTTATGCACTTATAGTGTAGAATCAGTTGTAAATAACATCTGCTAGTCTTTATAGCTGCAGGTTGTTAACATTGAAGGATGCCACACTCACCTTGTTCTTGTGTGCTCTTGAAGAACAGTGAGAGCAATAATAATGTGATCATCATCATCAAAACTATCCGCTAATAGTACCTGTGGAAACAAGGATCAGCTGTTCAGTGTCAAAACAACATGTACATTAAGGAGCATATTCCTGAGGCATTTTCATAAAGGTGAATAAAAATACTTACATGTGGAAGTCTGCCTGGTTGTTACACAGAGATGATATAGTCAGGAGGCTATAAGGGCAAAGAATGAAATACAAACAGTCAGAGTCAAGTTACTCCCTGAAGCAACGCTCCCTTCACCAGTAGCCACTGATACTACTTAAGAAATCCATTTGCTGTTTGAGCTCATAATGATTGTGAAATCCTTGTGGAATTATTGCAGGAAATGGAGAAGCTGTTTTCTGGTAATTATGAGTCATAGTGTGCCGGATCAGACATGCCTAACATGCACTCCCAAGGCTTTGATTCTACTTCCAGGACCTCAGTCTGGCATGCCTTCATGAAGACAGGATGATGAATTCTCTACATTGTTATGATTATTTCTCACATTGCTTTACGTAAGACAAACATGTCCTCACTGAGAACACAAAGCTCATCTGTAGGACAAGGCATTGGTCTGTTCTTTGCTCATCTCTTCTACGTCACACTTGGTGGGTGTTTTTTTCGGGGAACTCCACTGGTCTGCTTCGGAGTGACGGCATTCATCCCACTTTGGATTGAGCGGATCTCATGTCTACAAATCTGACCCAGTTTCTTAGTGGACCTAATCCATGACAACCCAGAGTTCAGACCAGGAAGCAGCGTGTCCGTCTTCCATTAGAGCAGTTACCCAAAACCCTGTGTCTGCCCCAAAACCCTGTCTGCCCCAAAACCCTGTCTGCCCCAAAACCCTGTGTCTGCCCCAAAACCCTGTGTCTGCCCAAAAACCCTGTGTCTGCCCCAAAACCCTGTGTCTGCCCCACGGCCACTACATGAATTAAATCAACAGTCAACAGTCGAGGTGTTAAAACAAAATAACCTAATCCGAGTTAACACCAACGCAACAGTGCAACACAATAGGATCATTACATGTGGACTCTTACATATCAGATCTGTGTCATCTAAAGCTGTATTAGTAAATTATTTAATATCAGATAATCATATTGATTTATTGTGTCTTACTGAAACCTAGCAGTGTAATGAAGAATGTGTCATAGATAGATAATAACAGAGAAGAAGCGTTCTGTTCAGGCTGAACAGAGTCACAGCTCTGCTGAGCTCAGTATTCCTGTGAACCTCAGTAGTAATGTTTCCAAGTTTCCTGACGCCGTCATACTTCTTTCTAGGAACTACTGACGCTCTTATTTCTGTTATAAAACCAGCTGTGTTGTTTCCAGCATGATGATGATGATGTTTGTCTTCTACAGTCTTTACTAACAGGACATGCACCACAGTCCTTCAAAGCAGCTGTAATTAAACCTTTTCTTAAGAATCCCACTCTGGATCCAGAGGTGTTGGATAACTGCTGGTTGTTTTCCATATTTCATATCAGCATTCTTTACACACACATAGGTAAGGCACATATTTGATTCCACCGGGAGCGTTTCAGAAGATGAGATGCAGGTAACATGTTTTATACTTAAAGTGAATATAATTAATTTAATCTTATTTCCATATATGCAATATGTATATACATTTGTTGGCATCTATTTTGAAAACCGGATGTTCAGCCGAAGAAAAACCGGATATTGTCTCACGTTAATCTTTCCGCTAACTTTGCATAGTCCTTCGCTCGTTTGAATGCGTTTACCGTGATTTCAGCATATAGGCGCACTAAGATGTAAGTGTCTGTTTCCTGACCGCAGTGTGGTGGAGCAGGGTGGTCCTCCAACGAGAGAATGAAACTAAACGAACACATTAATGGAAATGTAAAAAATTCAATCATTTGAGACCACAAATTATATCTATTGTCTCTCTATGGCCACTCCAAGCTGTGAGAAATGGTGCTTTTAAAAGGTTGGATGCATAACTTTTTAAAGTACAATCATCAAAGATTATTATTATTAGTATTATTATTATTACCGTCACAGAGAGAGAGAGAGAGAGAGAGAGAGAGAGAGAGACAGAGAGAGAGAGAGAGAGAGAGAGAGAGAGAGAGAGAGAGAGAGAGAGAGAGAGAGAGAGAGAGTGAGAGAGACAGAGACAGAGACAGAGAGAGAGAGAGAGAGAGAGAGAGAGAGAGAGAGAGAGAGAGAGAGAGAGAGAGAGAGACAGAGAGAGAGAGAGAGAGAGAGAGAGAGAGAGAGCGCACTGAGTGTCTGTTCTCGGATGGTTCAGCAGCTCTCTGCTTCTCTCTGCTTCTCTCTGCTTCTCTCTGCTTCTCTCTGTGAGTATAACCTTCACAAACATTATTGTTGTTTGCATCGCTCAGGTATATTTATTACGTCTCCGCTGTTTTGGTTCGTTAGATGATGCGCTGGTTTCTCCCGGTGTGAAGTTAACGGCTCTACGGGGAACATAACGTGAGTGACAGATCAGAGAGTAGATGAAACTGTAACAGCTTCATCACCGAGAGGTTATCAGTGAATGTTCCTGTCTGATTCTGAATCTACTAAATATGAACTATTGATTCTTATTACCGTCATTAGATCAAGCGGGCATTTTATTTTGTAGCTGTCTGACACAATTCATAACAATTCATCATATTGTATGAACTGATACTGTGTTTTGTATGTAAATTATTTATTTGCAAAGTAACTCAGACTTTCAAATAAATGTAGTAAAAAAAGTACAAATCCCTTTAATGGGTTATGAATTATAAGTATGAAGCAGTGGGAAACAGAAATATCTTGGGATTAGACCGGTGTATATGACCGGACCATATGTTGCCTGATATTAGATTATTGTATATTATTGTATTGTGTCAGAAGTGTGTGTTGGCTGATAAGTAGAAGAAATGTTAGCATTCTGATTCTATGAATGAAAAGTGCGTTACAAATAAAATGCATCATTATTATTATGATTATTATTAAATGTTGGAGGTAAGTTAGAAACAGCGTTGCCATTACACAGTTTGCCCACCAGAGAGCACTGACTGGTGGATATTATGGCCTAAAAATAAAATTATGATATTGCAAGATATTTTTACAATAAGAATCTTTATGGAAATATGAAAACATCTTTGAAAGTTTGTTTTTTAGCTGGTGTGTTCAGCTTGAGGGCAGCAGGTAGTGTCAGAGTTTAAAACACTCACTGAGCTTTGACAGAAACAGACCAGCTGGTTAGTTCAGGTTAGTTCAGGTTAGTTCAGGTTAGTTCAGGTTAGTTCAGGTTAGTTCAGCTGATCACCTGAATGGAACTGGTGATTATCAGACTGACTTCATCGTGGTTTATGACTGCTTACACAGTGAAATATCCCTCATTATCTCCTAAATATGAGTGATAAGCCATTGTTGTGAATGTGCAAGGTGACTCAGATTGTTATGAATCTCATGGTCACTCTTGTTACTTGATGCCTGCGTTGTGATGTAATGTAGTGTCTCAGGTTAAAGGTCAGGTTCACTCTTTTTTTTCAAATCTGTCTCAAAACAATCCTGACACACACACACACACACACACACACACACACACACACACATGTACATTTAAATACATAAACACTGTAGTGTGTGTCCTGTCCGTCTTGACCACAGAGAGATTCCTTCTTATTGCAATTTCAGTAAAAGTGATGGCGGACAAGATCCACAGTTCTGATTTTGGGTAACATTCCACGAGTTAGAGAAATGAATTGGATATCTCCCCGAGTCTTTTTAATACAAAATCCCCTTATTATGATACTATCATGAGGAATCGTTTGACCACTGTCAATCAAACGTAATCAAACCACAGCAAACAGCTAGAAAACACGGATGTAAAAGCTGCACATTTTAACATGTTTTAACATGTTTGGATTCACATATTGTGGTTCAGTGAGAATTACAGCATGTATAATAACAATTATTTGTTTACAATAATACCCAACCCGCCACCTTATA
Source organism: Cebidichthys violaceus (assembly GCF_023349555.1). Taxonomy (NCBI): domain Eukaryota; kingdom Metazoa; phylum Chordata; class Actinopteri; order Perciformes; family Stichaeidae; genus Cebidichthys; species Cebidichthys violaceus. Next base: position 488,295 of record NW_027176285.1, read on the forward strand.
ATATATTTCATATTGAATATTGAAAGGGCTTTAAGTAAATGTATTAAGTACTTTCCATCACTGAATATTGATTATAATATACAATGAACTGGATACTTGACGATGAAAGCATTCATGCTACTATTACTACTACTTATGATGTAATAATGATGATAACAAAGGTTTTTGTATCAGTCAAGTAGCAGATATCCTGTGTCTCATCATTAAAGTAGTGCTGTAGTTTAGGTGGTTGAATAGGTCCTCTCCTGTCCACGTGTCAACGTGCCCTTGAGCAAACCACTGAACCTCAAATTGCCCAAGAGGTGTGCACTTGTACAAAAGTTTGTTTTCTAAAAGTAGTCCTCAGTGAACGTTCCCTGACACGGATTATTGTGGAACCATGACGGAGGCTCATTAGAACATTTAATTGGAACTTTAGGGGTAAATGGTGGAAATATCAACCGTTTAACTCAACATTGAGGAGGACAGTTCGTCCCTGACTGTATGGACAGTAGTACTCAAGGTCCACTTTCAAACATCTCACAGCCTTCATCCCCTGATGAGCTGATTGAGATGGAGATAACAGTGGAACTAACTGTATTATACAGTAGAGCTTTATCGTCCAATCAGAGCTGGATATTTGACTTCAATCTCATCTCCGTAAATAACACACACACACACACACACACACACACACACACACACACACACACACACACACACACACACACACACACACATTCATCAGTAGCATTAAAGGTGTCAGCACCACCTCCCAGTTTACACCTCAGTGATCGTTCAGTCCTCTCCCTCTGATGGACATGTTTGTTCTTCCTCAGGCGCTGGCCTTCTCTTCTTCTCTTCTTCTCTTCTTCTCTTCTTCTCTTCTTCTCTTCTTCTCTTCGTCTTGCCTACGTCCTCCAGCCGCCGAGGTCAGTGGAACCTTTCAATCCCCTCTGATATTTAGGTTAATCTGATTATGAAAATTTCCTTTGAGACTCTTCTTCATCAATGACCGCCAAGATGGAGACTCCTTTCTACCACGATGACTCCCCCGCCGTCCCTGGCTTCAGCCAGACCACAGAATATGACCGTTACCCCGGAAGCAAGATACTGATGAGTAAGAAGGCCATGTCAATGGTGGGCAGTCATCCCTTCCCCAGTGGAGCAGCAGGAGGGAGAGTCGGGAACCACCACAATGTGGGGCTCACTGGCAATAGCTCTTTAATGACATCAGTGGTGCCCTCAGCGGACATGAACTTGCTGAAGCTGGCGTCCCCCGACCTGGAGCACCTAATCATCCAGTCCAACCAGGGCCTGGTGACCACCAGCCCCGTGTCCAACTCTAGCAATCCCTTCATCTACCGCAACCAGGCCACCAACGAGCAAGAAGGATTTGCTGATGGCTTTGTCAAAGCACTCGCCGACCTTCACAAGCAGAACCAGCTGGTGGGAGGCGGCCACATGTCACCGTCCTCGCCCTCCACCGTCTCCCTGCAGGCATCCTACCACAGGACCCTGATGTCCGGAGGAGACATGCCCATCTACACCAATCTTAGCAGCTACAACCCGGGCCACATGCCGTACCCTGGAGGGCAGATGGCATACGGTAGTGGCTCAGGCCAAGGCGGCGGTGGAGCCCCTCAACCCCACCCCCGAGGCCCGGACGCCCCTCAGACCGTCCCCGAGGCGCTTCACCTGCAGGTCGACCCCACGTCCCCACCCTCCCTCTCCCCGATCGACCTGGAGACACAGGACCGAATCAAAGCAGAACGCAAGAAGCTACGCAACCGTATCGCCGCGTCCAAGTGCCGTAAGCGAAAGCTGGAGCGTATCTCGCGGCTGGAGGAGAAGGTGAAGGTTCTGAAGAACCAGAACTCGGACTTGTCCTCTACCGCCGCCATGCTACGGGAGCAGGTCACGCAGCTCAAACAGAAGGTCATGAGTCACGTCACCAATGGCTGCCAGATAGCTGTTGCCTCAGCCACCGCCAAGTCCGGAGAACAACGAGGCACCGGCAGTGAGGACTCCGGCTGCTGAGAAGACGGGACACCAGTAGGACATTTCAAAAACACGTGCTGAGGCTGAGGGTTGGACATTTAACAGGATTTATGGTGCCCTGTAAACCACAGTCGGAGGGGGCGGAGCTTAGAATAGAGAGAGGAGAATGAAGGCGGGACAAATCCCAGAGATGGGCAAAGTTAAAATTTGGACAATTTGAATTTTGACTTTGAATTTATCTATTAATTAAGAAGAGATTGTGACACAATTATCTTGAAGAGGTTGTTAAAAGATTCAACACATTTTCTTTTTACTGATGTCATCACAATATTCATTATTTATTACAGTAAAAGAATACTGTACTGGAAACAGTGGACATTATTTTCCATCACTGATATTAATTTCATTTATATTAAAAACATTGTGTAAATTACCAGTTACAACGTTTTTTTTACTGTGTGAAGTTGGTCTTTATGATCTTTAAAGGTTATCAAAATGCTTGAATCACAATAAGTTCTTGATGTGAAAACACAGAGTCAAGTAATGAGATTACTTTTAGTTACAGGACTGTTATTACAATTCTCTTGTCATAACTTTCAATAAAGAAGAGTGAGAAGAGTGTCAAAGACACAATGTTCCAAATCCAGTGAATGCTCAAAATATCTGATGCTGAAGTTTGTTTTGTAATCTGATTACTGTAATCTTGTTAACTTGTATTAACTACAATTCCAAACTGTGTGTTAACTCAGCTGAAGGACTATGACTTAAACAATAAAAACTTACTGTAACCTTTCACATGTCTGTTAAGCTCAGCTGTGGTTGGTAAACATCCAGTGATTGTTTCATTTTCTTAGTTATCCTTGTCTGTTATTAACGTTTTAAACTTTGAAGCTGCTTCTTTCTTACTTTCTGTGGATCTTTCAGGAATCAGGACTGAAGAAAATGTTCAATTTAAGACATCTGTGAAATCTGATTATTGTTTTTGCTTTTTAACAAATAGAGTAAAATCAGGAAGTGGGAAGTTAATATCAACTCAACAGCAGATTAAAACAATAGTGAATCTGTGTCCTGACTGATTGTTGGTATTAATATTTCCTACAACAACAGAAATATGACTGAACAATCAAACACGTCAGCTAAAGAGTTTCATATTTCCTTCACTCTCGTTTCATAGCAGAGTTGTGTAAATAAGACGTGACCATTAAATCATACGTTCCATTTTGAGAATGATTTTGCAGCTTTTTTTTTGGAATCTGGTTTCTGAAGGAAAAGAGAAAAATAATTGAAATGTTACAAATAATGAGATTAGTCTCCTCTGTTTGAACAGGACATGAGATCATTCAGAGATTTTGATTATAAAAATGCTTGAAATGGTTGGAATCATATAGAAATTACATTTATAACACAGATCAGTAGAGAAATATTAATATTTATTTTATATTATATTTACCTCCCCTGACCGCACGTCCCTGACATTAACATACCTTTGATAATGAACTGCTGCCCAGCTTCAATAGACTCTCCCTCATCATCAGGTTTTCCTTGTGTCTGCACAAAAGCACATTTAACAAACAACTAACTTAAAACACTCTTAATCAATAATACAGTCCATGAATACACCCTTCAGAAACTTTAACTAGACTAACTCTTGTGTGTATTTAATGAAGAATTCATGTGGAGTTAAACATTTAGAACATTTGAGGGATATAATCATGTCTTTTGGTTGGTAGTAAAGTTGATTTAGAGCAAATCTAGAAGAGTAACAAATGATCCAACCAACTGATCAGCTGAGTTTGACCGTTTTTCATGGTACTGACTTCACACTGGCTAGAATCAGGTTAGCTTTTCTGTTGTAAACAATTTGGTAGAAAACATTGTGTTATGGCTTTTCCATATTCTGATCCAGATGGAGTGACCCACTTACCGAGAGAGAAACTCTGTGCCAGGTTTGGTGACTAATACCCCTCCACCCACACCTCGACACACACTCTGAGCTGCATTGCTGTTAGTTGTTGCTCTGTTACTGCTCTCTGATGATTCTGTCTGTTGAATGTGAAGATGTCAGTGAATAGATGAGGCTTGACGACGATTGTCAGCGCCTGTTGTTGGAGTACTAGAGTACTACTTAGTAGTTTCATTCCACTTCCAAATGAAGGGACTTTAAGACCAAACATACCTTTAAATGTTGGACTTATTATGATACTTATACAACTTATAAATTAGTCTGATAATCAGACTGAATTTCTATTTTGTTTTAACAACATTATTCTGTTCGACATCATGTTTATGCAAAATGGAAGTAACGTCACAATCAGAAGATCAGGGGTTCAACCATGTCAACGTGTCCTTGAGCAAGGCATTTAAGCCCAAAATGCTCCTGAAGGCTGAGCTACGCTGTGTGAATGATGAGCTGGTCCTGACGGGCAGGTGGCAGCTTGCATGTCATCAGTGTATGAATGGGTGGCATGTAGTGTAAAAGCACTTTGAGCGGTCGGAGGACTAGAAAGGTGCTGCACAAGTACAAGTCCATTCACCATTCACCATTCACCATTCACCATTCACCATCAGTATGGAAGAAGTCATCTCTCTGTTTCTTTCTCTGAAATCTCTGTATCCAACCAGCCGCTAACAGAACCAGAGCTAACAAACATGGACGCCTCATGTGACCCATCTACCACTGAAGGTAATCGGTCTGTAACTCTCACACAACCAGCTCTGCTCTCTGTAATCAGGACTATGATGTGAACTGGAAGGGAATCTGTCCCACTGCTATCGTCCATCCCAAATACCATGAATGAAATCTGTCTCAGTGGTCAAAGTGTCTTCAGCAGAACAGCTGTTGAGACAAAGCCTCTGATTGGTCTGCTTATTCTCACTCTCCTTCACTCTCTCCTTCACTCTCTCTCTCTCATTCTCTGTTGATGTCTCTGAAGAGTTACTAGCTCTTACATAACCACACACACACACACACACACACACACACACACACACACACACACACACACACACACACATGCACACGCACGCACACGCACATGCACACACACGCGCACACACACACACACACACACACACACACACACACGCACATGCACACACAGGCGCACACACACACACACACACACACACACACACACGCACACTCAGTGAAAGTTTTATGCTGCGTCTTTGTTTGGTGTTTGGATTGGATGTTGCTATGGCGACGCTGACTAGAAACAAAAACAGAGGTAGAAAATGAAAAGAAGACATGTGAAACACATCTGTAAATATTCATAAACTGGACAAATTATGTATTCAACCAGTCAGAGCTTGAGTTTGTGAATGTTGTGTTACCCTCTTTTCACCTTAGTGCATGATCAGAGAGGATTTGTTTGAACAAATGATAACAATGAAAAGATGAGTTCAGTGTGTTATGCAACCAAACATTTGTTTGTTTACTGAGGAAAATGACCAACAAACGGAATAGATCTGACGAGAACATCATTTTCATAATCAATGTTGTTTTGAACCTGATGAAGGGATGATGGAGATGTGCACGGATGGAGGAATGTATTATTGGCTCTGTGGTTGTTTGAGGGTGACTCAGATGCTCCGCCCACAGACGCGCTGAGTCACCATGAACCGCCATGTACTCTGTGTGTGTGTGTGTGTGTGTGTGTGTGTGTGTGTGTGTGTGTGTGTGTGTGTGTGATGTACCTGATTTAAATGTCAGTAATGTGAGAATCTGACTCTCGCTCACAGTTCTTTTTCTTCGTCTTCTTATTGGAGGACGTGACTCTGAGCAGTTAGGACAGGAACACACACTTGTAGCTGCTACATTCAATATTCAAGGCATTACTATAGCAGCGAACAACTCTTTGCTCTTTGAAGAAGTAGCAGAGCAGCGGCTACCTGGGCAGAGAGTGAAGTCGCGTTCCCTGTTGTAATCAGAGCTTCTCTGTGCTCAGCGCTCACACGGTGGTGACAGCTGACAACACCATCCTGACCGACGGTGTCATGGCTGAAGAGTGACACCCACCCTCCGGTTCCCTTCAGGTTAACACTGTTAGCGCTGTGTTGAGAGTATTACGTGTTAAATTCTGGCCTTAGCCTTTTAACTTAAAACATCTTAATGATCGTGTTTTCAGCACTTTGTGCTGTACACTTGTTGCACAGCAGATGTATCCAGATGTTTCCATCACTGTTAACTTCACACAGCAGTAAATATCAGTCTAGATGGTAAGAGTGATGCTGGGTCTTGTAGTGGAGGTCTGCACTACATCATAGAGGTGACTTCAGTCATCTTGGACCTCAAATAGCTTTAGTTTAGTGTTGTCAGAGAAAATGTCACAAATGTCTCGTAAAGTGTGAAGTTAATTGGCATGGTGGCAATTCTGGACTTTTTCAAACCTTTGTAGAACTCAGACTGTTGGAGCTGCTGGTGGACACTTCGGAGTATTATCACATTACATTTCTAAAAGCTCCAACTACAACCTTTTTGACCATCTCCAACTGCCTCCTGTACCATCTTTAAATCTACCTTCATATCATTACACATGATCACACATCTCTTCAAATATTGGTGTTTCCTACAGAGTCTGGTGAGCAGCATTGCTGTCACAAGATTGTTTCCTTAGAAGTTGAAGCTTTACAACGAATGATTTCATGTGTTTCATACCTTTGCGACGCAAGTCTGTCTGCTCCTTGCAACAGGATCTCTGGATTATATCAGAATGTGAAAAGAAGTTCAAACAGAGCTCTGGGCTCGTGTTCTACTCTGTCAACTTGTCAACATTAGAAGTTTCTTGTTAAAAATGAAAACGTAGTGAGTTTGATTCACTCACTTTCTTCAATGCCAAGCAGTCTACAAGTGAAGAGGTGAAGAAGATAGAGTTCTAGCTACTTCCTCCGGTCGGCCTTCATCCCTGCTGTGGACGCGGTCTCGGGTCTTTCCACACAGACCTGGCTAGCAGCTACGCCGCACGCTGCTCACCAGGTCTGTGCTCGCTTGCCTTCAGGGGAGAAGCGGCATCGAGCGGAGGTCTTCATGTTGAAGGTCGCAGAACAGTTGGGGCCAATCGTGAAGATACTTTGCGGACAGATGAGCTGGACAGAACTCATAGAATATGTACCTAGAGATTTAATGTATTTAAGCGTTAGTGTGTGTGTGTGTGTGTGTGTGTGTGTGTGTGTGTATTCGTCCAAGCCGTGTGGTGATGCATTCAGACAGCTGCCGTTTCCTCGCGGCTACACTGGGCGATGCCTGCAGACGCACAAGCGCACACACACACACACACACACACACACACACACACACACACACACACACACACACACACATAAATATATATATACATACTGTATGTGGCCCGGCAGTTTGTTCCAGGTCATTATGACATTAACTCTGGATCTAATTCAGTTGTAAAAACACGTTGTTAGAGACACAACCTCATTCACTTTAATACAATGCTCAGATGAACCTGATTTGATGCTCAGTTGTGTTCATGTCTCTTTAGTAATTAGAATGCATGTAGTGTATTTATGAAAAATTCTTAAATTATAAATAGCTATAACTTTGTGATCGTGTTTAGGCCAGCAGAGAAGGCTTAGCTGGCCCTGACGGCCCTCCACTGGATGGAGCTGATGTTCAGCTCCCGCCTGAGGTCCTGGTTCATGATGGAGCCCAGGGAGCAGAAGGACTCCACAGCAGCGACCGGGTTGATAGGGGCGGGTGGGCTGCGTTCTTCCTGAAATCCACAACCATCTCCACTGTCTTTAGAGTTCTCTCCCACCTGTAGGCGGACTCATCCCCACCAGAGATCAGTCCAATGAGGGTGCTGTCATCCGCAAACTTCAGCAGCGTGACGGACTGGTGTCTGGAGGTGCAGCTGTTCATATGCAGGTAGAAGAGCCGAGGGGAAAGGACGCAGCTGTGGGAGTCAGAGACGCGTTTCCACAGATTTACTGTCCTCACGGACTCCCCTGTCTGTTCCTCCACGCTGCCACCTCAGTGTTTCCTGTGATCCTGTACTCCCCACCTGTCACTAACCCTTCAGCTACAGTTCTCAGGGTTCCACATTAGAACCAGAGGATTACAGTTCATGTTTGTCATATTCATATCCCTACCACTAAAACTGTAAAATAATGTGCTACTAATGGACTTTGGGCTGTGAGGTCAAAGTCAAAGTCAAAAGTCAAAGTCAGCTTTATTGTCAATTTCTCAATATGTACGGAACATACAGAGGAGTATAACGTTTCTCTCCAGGTCAATTTGACAACCTGATAAAAACACAAATCAAACCTCTGCAAGAAATATAAACAAATGTGTTGAGATATGAGGTTTCTGTTTCTGTCATCAGCATTAGTGTTGGTCTGAATGCAGGTTTACTGCTCTATAATTAATCCTCTTCACACTCATCTATAATTCATGGAGCTGATTTTTTCCCCTGGATTCTTGGATTCTTTTACTTGAATCCAAATGTTTTCCCCGCTGCACGTCTCTGACCTGTGGAGACAACGTGATTTTAACCTTCTGGCCGCTCTTCCTCCAGAATACAGAAAACCAGTAGTCCAACCCAAAATAACAGAAAAGAGAAGAATCAGATTGATGATACTGACATTTGATTCTGATAAAAGATGCACAAATACAAAACAAAAACTAAATAATCATGTATTGTCATTATGCAACACAGGGATGCACAACGGAATTTAGTTGGAGCCCATTTGTAACACAAAAAACACAAAGTAGTACATTCCTGTAGTTTAATTTGCATCATAAGGAATGTAAACAGCAAAGAAAAACAATTCTCTGGGCATATAATATCATCTCTGTATTCTACTGCAAAACTCTGCCTTATTTGACCTTGTTTCAAAATGAAGACACAAAATGTTATGATGATTTATATATAAATCATAAATCAAATAAATAATGTGCACAAGATAACAATAAGTTGTGAGCACTAGAGGTTGATACAATAGCGTGCACACACAAGACATGCACTTTTAACCAACAAGGTAAAACAATGTTGATGTTGTCTGCTTACAGACAGATTTAATAACCAAAATGTGGCCATCAAATTTGTAATTGTAATTTGTAATTGAGATACTTTTACACCCTGGATCCTGTAATTAAAAACACGTCAGGTTGATAACTACAGTATCTTTTCCTAAATGATTGTGTTACAAATCAAACCCTGATACTTGTTCTTCTTCATTAAGCCCCTGGGAGCAGATCAGAGTCAAATCAACATGGGTGTTTTAAAGAATCACTATCAGACAGGCTCCAGCATCCTCCTGCTCGGTGCTACAGAGCTGTGAGTCACTCCACTGAAGGAACCCAGCGAGGGATGAAAGTTGTATTAGTGCCGGTTAATTCGTCCTGACAGTTGGAAATGTTAAATCCTGCAGGGGGCTCAGCTTAGCGTGCTCACTCTCTGCCTAAGTAGGTTAAATACAAACCAGCATGATCAATCTGCAGACACTATGTAAATGCATGCAGCTGAGCCAAACACCAGCTGGAAACTCTTGTGAGGAGGAAACAGAAGGAAAGTGAAGGAGTGGAACCAATGGGACCACAGAGGAGCCCTGGAGCAACCAGCTAGTGGTGGGATGTAACTAGTTACTCAAGTACAGCATTGAAGTACCATTTTGAGGTACTTCTTCTTAAATTGAGTTGTGTGCTCAGATCAATACTTTACAAAGAAAACATGTGATTAGTACATCAGACATGATACTGTTTTATAGATTTAACCCCCACACACTTTTAAAATGAGCTCCATCTCAGCTTTAACATTACATGTTGATGCTTTACATGTTGATGCTTCAAATGTTGATGCTTTACATGTTGATGCTTTACATGTTGATGCTTTACATGTTGATGCTTCACATGTTGATGCTTCACATGTTGATGCTTCACATGTTGATGCTTCACATGTTGATGCTTTACATGTTGATGCTTCAAATGTTGATGCTTTACATGTTAATGCTTCACATGTTGATGCTTCACATGTTGATGCTTCACATGTTGATGCTTTACATGTTGATGCTTCAAATGTTGATGCTTTACATGTTGATGCTTCACATGTTGATGCTTCACATGTTGATGCTTTACATGTTGATGCTTCAAATGTTGATGCTTCACATGTTGATGCTTCACATGTTGATGCTTTACATGTTGATGCTTCAAATGTTGATGGTTTACATGTTGATGCTTCACATGTTGATGCTTCACATGTTGATGCTTCACATGTTGATGCTTCACATGTTGATGCTTTACATGTTGATGCTTCACATGTTAATGCTTTACATGTTAATGCTTCACATGTTGATGCTTCACATGTTGATGCTTCACATGTTGATGCTTTACATGTTGACGCTTCAAAATGTTGATGCTTTACATGTTGATGCTTTACATGTTGATGCTTCACAAGTTGATGCTTCACATGTTGATGCTTCACATGTTGATGCTTTACATGTTGATGCTTTAAATGTTGATGCTTTATAACATGCTATACTATGACTGTTTTTCTCTTTTTTTGACATGCTATACTATGACCGTTTTTCACTTTTTTCGACAGGCTATACTATGACTGTTTTTTAGTTTTTTTGACATGCTCTACTATGACTTTTTTTAACTTTTTTCAACATGCTATACTATCACTGTTTTTCACTTTTATCGACATGCTATACTATGACTGTTTTTCACTTTTTTTGACATGCTATACTATGACTGTTTTTCACTTTTTTTGACATGCTCTACTATGGCTGTTTTTCACTTTTTTTGACAGGCTATACTATGACTGTTTTTGACATGCTATACTATGACTGTTTTTTCAATTTTTTGACATGATATACTATGACTGTTTTTCACTTTTTTGACATGATATACTATGACTGTTTTTCACTTTTTTCGACATGCTATACTATGACTGTTTTTCACTTTTTTCAACATGCTATACTATGACTGTTTTCGACATGCTATACTATGGCTGTTTTCGACATGCTATACTATGACTGTTTTTCACTTTTTTCGACATGCTATACTATGACTGTTTTTAACTTTTTTCAACATGCTATACTATCACTGTTTTTCACTTTTTTCGACATGCTATACTATGACTGTTTTCGACATGCGAAACTATAACTGTTTTCGACATGCTATACTATGACTGTTTTTCACTTTTTTCGACATGCTATACTATGACTGTTTTTCAATTTTTTCGACATGCTATACGATGACTGTGTTTCACTTTTTTCGACAGGCTATACTATGACTGTTTTTAAAATTTTTCAACATGCTATACTATGACTGTTTTTTAGTTTTTTTGACATGCTCTACTATGACTTTTTTCACTTTTTTCAACATGCTATACTATCACTGTTTTTCACTTTTTTCGACATGCTATACTATGGCTGTTTTCGACATGCTATACTATGACTGTTTTTGACTTTTTTCGACATGATATACGATGACTTTTTTTCACTTTTTTTTTTACATGCTATACTATGACTGTTTTCACTTTTTTCGACATGCTATACTATGACTGTTTTCGACATGCTATACTATGACTGTTTTTCACTTTTTTCGACATGCTATACTATGACTGTTTTTCACTTTTTTCGACATGCTATACTATGGCTGTTTTCGACATGCTATACTATGACTGTTTTTCACTTTTTTCGACATACTATACTATGACTTTTTTTCACTTTTTTCGAAAGGCTATACTATGACTGTTTTCGACATGCTATACTATGACTGTATTTCACTTTTTTCGACATACTATACTATGACTGTTTTTCACTTTTTGCAACATACTATGCTATGACTTTTTTCACTTTTTTCAACATACTATGCTATGACTTTTTTCACTTTTTTCGACATGCTATACTATGACTGTTTTTCACTTTTTTCGACATACTATACTATGACTTTTTTTCACTTTTTTCGAAAGGCTATACTATGACTGTTTTCGACATGCTATTCTATGACTGTTTTTCACTTTTTTCGACATGCTATACTATCACTGTTTTTCACTTTTTTCGACATACTATGCTATGACTTTTTTTCACTTTTTTTGACATGCTATACTATCACTGTTTTTTACTGTTTTTGACATGCTATACTATGACTTTTTTTCACTTTATTCGACAGGCTATACTATGACTGTTTTTCACTTTTTTCGACATACTATACTATGACGTTTTTTCACTTTTTTCGACATGCTATACTAAGACTGTGTTTGACATACTATACTATGACCGTTTTTCACTTTTTTCGACATGCTATACTATGACTGCTTTTAAAATTTTTCGACATGCTATACTATGACTGTTTTCATCATACTATGCTATGACTTTTTTTCACATTTTTCGACAGGCTATACTATGACTGTTTTTAAAAATGTTCGAACTGCTATACTATGACTGTTTTTCACTTTTTTTGACATGCTATACTATGACTGTTTTTCACTTTTTTCGACATGATATACGATGACTTTTTTCACTTTTTTTTTTATATGCTATACTATGACTGTTTTTTACTTTTTTCGACATGCTATACTATGACTGCTTTTAAAATTTTTCGACATGCTATACTATGACTGTTTTCATCATACTATGCTATGACTTTTTTTCACATTTTTCGACAGGCTATACTATGACTGTTTTTAAAAATGTTCGAACTGCTACATGATATACGATGACTTTTTTTCACTTTTTTTTTACATGCTATACTATGACTGTTTTTCACTTTTTTCGACATGCTATACTATGACTGTTTTCGACATGCTATACTATGACTGTTTTCGACATGCTATTCTATGACTGTTTTTCACTTTTTTCGACATGCTATACTATCACTGTTTTTCACTTTTTTCGACATGCTATACTATGACTGTTTTTGACATGCTATACTATGACTGTTTTTCACTTTATTCGACAGGCTATACTATGACTGTTTTTCACTTTTTTCGACATACTATACTATGACGTTTTTTCACTTTTTTCGACATGCTATACTAAGACTGTTTTTGACATACTATACTATGACCGTTTTTCACTTTTTTCGACATGCTATACTATGACTGCTTTTAAAATTTTTCGACATGCTATACTATGACTGTTTTCATCATGCTATACTATGACTGTTTTTTTACTTTTTTCGACATGCTATACTATGACTGTTTTTGACATGCTATACTATGACTGTTTTTGACATGCTATACTCTGACTGTTTTTCACTTTTTTTGACATGCTAAACTATGACTGTTTTTCACTTTTTTCGACATGCTATACTATGACTGTTTTCGACATGCTATACTATGACTGTTTTTCACTTTTTTCGACATGCTATACTATGACTGTTTTTCACTTTTTTCGACATGCTATACTATGACTGTTTTTTAAATTTTTCGACATGCTATACTATGACTGTTTTTCACTTTTTTCGACATGCTATACTATGACTGTTTTTCACTTTTTTCGACATACTATACTGTGACTGTTTTTTTTATTTTTCGACATGCTATACTATGACTGTTTTTAGACATACTATGCCACTGGTTCTCACTTGGTGACCGTGGTTAAGTGGAGAGCAGGGCCGCCTTTCAATCAGAGGGTAGGTGGTTCGATACCCGGCTCCTGCTCAACTAATCTCATGTCAATGTGTCCTTCAGCAAGAAACTTAAATCCAAAATTGCTCCTGTGGCTTTGCTTATTGTGTATAGATACTGAGTTTTTGCATCATATAGATATTTAATTTTTTTCAACATGCTTTTCTATGACCGTTTTTCACTTTTTTCGACATGCTATACTATGACTGTTTTTTAAATTTTTCGACATGCTATACTATGACTGTTTTTCACTTTTTTCGACATGCTATACTATCACTGTTTTTCACTTTTTTCGACATGCTATACTATGACTGTTTATGACAGGCTATACTATGACTGTTTTTCACTTTTTTCGACATACTATACTATGACGTTTTTTCACTTTTTTCGACATGCTATACTAAGACTGTTTTTGACATACTATACTATGACCGTTTTTCACTTTTTTCGACATGCTATACTATGACTGCTTTTAAAATTTTTCGACATGCTATACTATGACTGTTTTCATCATGCTATACTATGACTGTTTTTTGACTTTTTTTGACATGCTATACTATGACTGTTTTTGACATGCTATACTATGACTGTTTTTCACTTTTTTTGACATGCTATACTTTGACTGTTTTTCACTTTTTTCGACATGCTATACTATGACTGTTTTTCACTTTTTTCGACACACTATACTATGACTGTTTTCGACATGCTATACTATGACTCTTTTTCACTTTTTTCGACATGCTATACTATGACTGTTTTTGACATGCTATACTATGACTGTTTTTTCCTTTTTTTGACATGCTATACTATGACTTTTTTCACTTTTTTCGACATGCTATACTATAACTGTTTTTGACATGCTATACTATGATTGTTTTTTTAATTTTTCGACATGCTATACTATGACTGTTTTTCACTTTTTTCGACATGCTATACTATGACTGTTTTTCACTTTTTTCGACATACTATACTGTGACTGTTTTTTTTATTTTTCGACATGCTATACTATGACTGTTTTTAGACATACTATGCCACTGGTTCTCACTTGGTGACCGTGGTTAAGTGGAGAGCAGGGCCGCCTTTCAATCAGAGGGTAGGTGGTTCGATACCCGGCTCCTGCTCAACTAATCTCATGTCAATGTGTCCTTCAGCAAGAAACTTAAATCCAAAATTGCTCCTGTGGCTTTGCTTATTGTGTATAGATACTGAGTTTTTGCATCATATAGATATTTAATTTTTTTCAACATGCTTTTCTATGACCGTTTTTCACTTTTTTCGACATGCTATACTATGACTGTTTTTTAAATTTTTCGACATGCTATACTATGACTGTTTTTCACTTTTTTCGACATGCTATACTATCACTGTTTTTCACTTTTTTCGACATGCTATACTATGACTGTTTATGACAGGCTATACTATGACTGTTTTTCACTTTTTTCGACATACTATACTATGACGTTTTTTCACTTTTTTCGACATGCTATACTAAGACTGTTTTTGACATACTATACTATGACCGTTTTTCACTTTTTTCGACATGCTATACTATGACTGCTTTTAAAATTTTTCGACATGCTATACTATGACTGTTTTCATCATGCTATACTATGACTGTTTTTTGACTTTTTTTGACATGCTATACTATGACTGTTTTTGACATGCTATACTATGACTGTTTTTCACTTTTTTTGACATGCTATACTTTGACTGTTTTTCACTTTTTTCGACATGCTATACTATGACTGTTTTTCACTTTTTTCGACACACTATACTATGACTGTTTTCGACATGCTATACTATGACTCTTTTTCACTTTTTTCGACATGCTATACTATGACTGTTTTTTCCTTTTTTTGACATGCTATACTATGACTTTTTTCACTTTTTTCGACATGCTATACTATAACTGTTTTTGACATGCTATACTATGATTGTTTTTTTAATTTTTCGACATGCTATACTATGACTGTTTTTAGACAAACTATGCCGGTGGTTCTCAACTGCTGACCGTGGTTAAGTGGAGAGCAGGGCAGCCTTTCAATCAGAGGGTAGGTGGTTTGATACCCGGCTCCTGCTCAACTAATCTCATGTCAATGTGTCCTTGAGCAAGAAACTTAACTCCAAAATTGCTCCTGTGGCTTTGCCTACTGTGTATCGATACTGAGTTTTTGCATCATATAGATATTGAATTTTTTTCGACATGCTGTACTATGACTGTTTTCATCATGCTACAGTATGACTGTTTTTTGACTTTTTTCGACATGCTATACTATGACTGTTTTTCACTTTTTTCGACATGCTATACTATAACTGTTTTTGACATGCTATACTATGACTGTTTTTCACTTTTTTCGACATGCTATACTATGACTGTTTTTTCACTTTTTTTGACATGCTA
Organism: Cebidichthys violaceus; assembly: GCF_023349555.1. Taxonomy (NCBI): domain Eukaryota; kingdom Metazoa; phylum Chordata; class Actinopteri; order Perciformes; family Stichaeidae; genus Cebidichthys; species Cebidichthys violaceus. The sequence goes on from NW_027176285.1 coordinate 504,267, forward strand.
TACTATGACTGTTTTTCACTTTTTTCGACATGCTATACTATGACTGTTTTTCACTTTTTTGACATGCTATACTATGACTGTTTTTTGACTTTTTTCGACCTGCTATACTATGACTGTTTTTCACTTTTTTTGACATGCTATACTATGACTGTTTTTCACTTTTTTCGACATGCTATACTATGACTGTTTTTCACTTTTTTCGACCTGCTATGCTATGACCGTTTTTCACTTTTTTCGACAGGCTATACTATGACTATTTTCATCATGCTATACTATGACTGTTTTTTGACTTTTTTCGACATGCTATACTATGGCTGTTTTCGACATGCTATACTATGACTGTTTTTCACTTTTTTCGACATGCTATACTATGACTGTTTTTCACTTTTTTCGACATGCTATACTATGACTGTTTTTCACTTTTTTCGACATGCTATACTATGACTGTTTTTTCACTTTTTTTGACATGCTATACTATGACTGTTTTTCACTTTTTTCGACATGCTATACTATGACTGTTTTTCACTTTTTTGACATGCTATACTATGACTGTTTTTTGACTTTTTTCGACCTGCTATACTATGACTGTTTTTCACTTTTTTTGACATGCTATACTATGACTGTTTTTCACTTTTTTCGACATGCTATACTATGACTGTTTTTCACTTTTTTCGACCTGCTATGCTATGACCGTTTTTCACTTTTTTCGACAGGCTATACTATGACTATTTTCATCATGCTATACTATGACTGTTTTTTGACTTTTTTCGACATGCTATACTATGACTGTTTTTGACATGCTATACTATGACTGTTTTTCACTTTTTTCGACATGCTATACTATGACTGTTTTTTTAATTTTTCGACATGCTATACTATGACTGTTTTTAGACATACTATGCCGGTGGTTCTCAACTGGTGACCGTGGTTAAGTGGAGAGCAGGACGGCCTTTCAATTAGAGGGTTGGTGGTTGGATACCTGGCTCCTGCTCAACTAATCTCATGTCAATGTGTCCTTGAGCAAGAAACTTAATTCCAAAATTGCTCCTGTGGCTTTGTCTACTGTGTATTGATACTGAGTTTTTACATCATATAGATATTGAATTTTTTTCGACACGCTATACTATGACTGTTTTTCACGTTTTTCGACATGCTATACTATGACTGTTTTCGACATGCTATACTATGACTGTTTTCGACATGCTATTCTATGACTGTTTTTCACTTTTTTCGACATGCTATACTATCACTGTTTTTCACTTTTTTCGACATGCTATACTATGACTGTTTTTGACATGCTATACTATGACTTTTTTTCACTTTTTTCGACATGCTATACTATGACTGTTTTTCACTTTTTTCGACAAACTTTACTATGACTGTTTTCGACATGCTATACTATGACTGCTTTCGACATGCTATACTATGACTGTTTTTCACTTTTTTCGACATGCTATACTATGACTGTTTTTGACATGCTATACTCTGACTGTTTTTCACTTTTTTCAACATGCTTTTCTATGACCGTTTTTCACTTTTTTCGACATGCTATACTATGACTGTTTTTTAAATTTTTCGACATGCTATACTATGACTGTTTTTCACTTTTTTCGACATGCTATACTATCACTGTTTTTCACTTTTTTCGACATGCTATACTATGACTGTTTATGACAGGCTATACTATGACTGTTTTTCACTTTTTTCGACATACTATACTATGACGTTTTTTCACTTTTTTCGACATGCTATACTAAGACTGTTTTTGACATACTATACTATGACCGTTTTTCACTTTTTTCGACATGCTATACTATGACTGCTTTTAAAATTTTTCGACATGCTATACTATGACTGTTTTCATCATGCTATACTATGACTGTTTTTTGACTTTTTTTGACATGCTATACTATGACTGTTTTTGACATGCTATACTATGACTGTTTTTCACTTTTTTTGACATGCTATACTTTGACTGTTTTTCACTTTTTTCGACATGCTATACTATGACTGTTTTTCACTTTTTTCGACACACTATACTGTGACTGTTTTTAGACATACTATGCCACTGGTTCTCACTTGGTGACCGTGGTTAAGTGGAGAGCAGGGCAGCCTTTCAATCAGAGGGTAGGTGGTTCGATACCCGGCTCCTGCTCAACTAATCTCATGTCAATGTGTCCTTCAGCAAGAAACTTAAATCCAAAATTGCTCCTGTGGCTTTGCTTATTGTGTATAGATACTGAGTTTTTGCATCATATAGATATTTAATTTTTTTCAACATGCTTTTCTATGACCGTTTTTCACTTTTTTCGACATGCTATACTATGACTGTTTTTTAAATTTTTCGACATGCTATACTATGACTGTTTTTCACTTTTTTCGACATGCTATACTATCACTGTTTTTCACTTTTTTCGACATGCTATACTATCACTGTTTTTCACTTTTTTCGACATGCTATACTATGACTGTTTATGACAGGCTATACTATGACTGTTTTTCACTTTTTTCGACATACTATACTATGACGTTTTTTCACTTTTTTCGACATGCTATACTAAGACTGTTTTTGACATACTATACTATGACCGTTTTTCACTTTTTTCGACATGCTATACTATGACTGCTTTTAAAATTTTTCGACATGCTATACTATGACTGTTTTCATCATGCTATACTATGACTGTTTTTTGACTTTTTTTGACATGCTATACTATGACTGTTTTTGACATGCTATACTATGACTGTTTTTCACTTTTTTTGACATGCTATACTTTGACTGTTTTTCACTTTTTTCGACATGCTATACTATGACTGTTTTTCACTTTTTTCGACACACTATACTATGACTGTTTTCGACATGCTATACTATGACTCTTTTTCACTTTTTTCGACATGCTATACTATGACTGTTTTTGACATGCTATACTATGACTGTTTTTTCCTTTTTTTGACATGCTATACTATGACTTTTTTCACTTTTTTCGACATGCTATACTATAACTGTTTTTGACATGCTATACTATGATTGTTTTTTAAATTTTTCGACATGCTATACTATGACTGTTTTTAGACATACTATGCCGGTGGATCTCAACTGGTGACCGTGGTTAAGTGGAGAGCAGGGCAGCCTTTCAATCAGAGGGTAGGTGGTTTGATACCCGGCTCCTGCTCAACTAATCTCATGTCAATGTGTCCTTGAGCAAGAAACTTAACTCCAAAATTGCTCCTGTGGCTTTGCCTACTGTGTATCGATACTGAGTTTTTGCATCATATAGATATTGAATTTTTTTCGACATGCTGTACTATGACTGTTTTCATCATGCTACAGTATGACTGTTTTTTGACTTTTTTCGACATGCTATACTATGACTGTTTTTCACTTTTTTCGACATGCTATACTATAACTGTTTTTGACATGCTATACTATGACTGTTTTTGACATGCTATACTCTGACTGTTTTTCACTTTTTTCGACATGCTATACTATGACTGTTTTCGACATGCTATACTATGACTGTTTTTCACTTTTTTCGACATGCTATACTATGGCTGTTTTCGACATGCTATACTATGACTGTTTTTCACTTTTTTCGACATGCTATACTATGACTGTTTTTCACTTTTTTCGACATGCTATACTATGGCTGTTTTCGACATGCTATACTATGACTGTTTTTGACATGCTATACTATGACTGTTTTTCACTTTTTTTGACATGCTATACTATGACTGTTTTTTAAATTTTTCGACATGCTATACTATGACTGTTTTTCACTTTTTTCGACATGCTATACTATGACTGTTTTTCACTTTTTTCGACATACTATACTGTGACTGTTTTTTTTATTTTTCGACATGCTATACTATGACTGTTTTTAGACATACTATGCCACTGGTTCTCACTTGGTGACCGTGGTTAAGTGGAGAGCAGGGCCGCCTTTCAATCAGAGGGTAGGTGGTTCGATACCCGGCTCCTGCTCAACTAATCTCATGTCAATGTGTCCTTCAGCAAGAAACTTAAATCCAAAATTGCTCCTGTGGCTTTGCTTATTGTGTATAGATACTGAGTTTTTGCATCATATAGATATTTAATTTTTTTCAACATGCTTTTCTATGACCGTTTTTCACTTTTTTCGACATGCTATACTATGACTGTTTTTTAAATTTTTCGACATGCTATACTATGACTGTTTTTCACTTTTTTCGACATGCTATACTATCACTGTTTTTCACTTTTTTCGACATGCTATACTATGACTGTTTATGACAGGCTATACTATGACTGTTTTTCACTTTTTTCGACATACTATACTATGACGTTTTTTCACTTTTTTCGACATGCTATACTAAGACTGTTTTTGACATACTATACTATGACCGTTTTTCACTTTTTTCGACATGCTATACTATGACTGCTTTTAAAATTTTTCGACATGCTATACTATGACTGTTTTCATCATGCTATACTATGACTGTTTTTTGACTTTTTTTGACATGCTATACTATGACTGTATTTGACATGCTATACTATGACTGTTTTTCACTTTTTTTGACATGCTATACTTTGACTGTTTTTCACTTTTTTCGACATGCTATACTATGACTGTTTTTCACTTTTTTCGACACACTATACTATGACTGTTTTCGACATGCTATACTATGACTTTTTTCACTTTTTTCGACATGCTATACTATAACTGTTTTTGACATGCTATACTATGATTGTTTTTTAAATTTTTCGACATGCTATACTATGACTGTTTTTAGACATACTATGCCGGTGGATCTCAACTGGTGACCGTGGTTAAGTGGAGAGCAGGGCAGCCTTTCAATCAGAGGGTAGGTGGTTTGATACCCGGCTCCTGCACAACTAATCTCATGTCAATGTGTCCTTGAGCAAGGAACTTAACTCCAAAATTGCTCCTGTGGCTTTGCCTACTGTGTATCGATACTGAGTTTTTGCATCATATAGATATTGAATTTTTTTCGACATGCTGTACTATGACTGTTTTCATCATGCTACAGTATGACTGTTTTTTGACTTTTTTCGACATGCTATACTATGACTGTTTTTCACTTTTTTCGACATGCTATACTATAACTGTTTTTGACATGCTATACTATGACTGTTTTTCACTTTTTTCGACATGCTATACTATGACTGTTTTCGACATGCTATACTATGACTGTTTTTCACTTTTTTCGACATGCTATACTATGGCTGTTTTCGACATGCTATACTATGACTGTTTTTCACTTTTTTCGACATGCTATACTATGGCTGTTTTCGACATGCTATACTATGACTGTTTTTCACTTTTTTCGACATGCTATACTATGACTGTTTTTCACTTTTTTCGACATGCTATACTATGGCTGTTTTCGACATACTATACTATGACTGTTTTCGACATGCTATACTATGACTGTTTTTCACTTTTTTTGACATGCTATACTATGACTGTTTTTCACTTTTTTCGACATGCTATACTATGACTGTTTTTCACTTTTTTCGACATGCTATACTATGGCTGTTTTCGACATGCTATACTATGACTGTTTTTCACTTTTTTGACATGCTATACTATGACTGTTTTTTGACTTTTTTCGACCTGCTATACTATGACTGTTTTTCACTTTTTTTGACATGCTATACTATGACTGTTTTTCACTTTTTTCGACATGCTATACTATGACTGTTTTTCACTTTTTTTGACATGCTATACTATGACCGTTTTTCACTTTTTTCGACAGGCTATACTATGACTATTTTCATCATGCTATACTATGACTGTTTTTTGACTTTTTTCGACATGCTATACTATGACTGTTTTTGACATGCTATACTATGACTGTTTTTCACTTTTTTCGACATGCTATACTATGACTGTTTTTCACTTTTTTCGACATGCTATACTATGACTGTTTTTTTAATTTTTCGACATGCTATACTATGACTGTTTTTAGACATACTATGCCGGTGGTTCTCAACTGGTGACCGTGGTTAAGTGGAGAGCAGGACGGCCTTTCAATTAGAGGGTTGGTGGTTGGATACCTGGTTCCTGCTCAACTAATCTCATGTCAATGTGTCCTTGAGCAAGAAACTTAATTCCAAAATTGCTCCTGTGGCTTTGTCTACTGTGTATTGATACTGAGTTTTTACATCATATAGATATTGAATTTTTTTCGACACGCTATACTATGACTGTTTTTCACGTTTTTCGACATGCTATACTATGACTGTTTTCGACAGGCTATACTATGACTGTTTTTCACTTTTTTCGACATGCTATACTATGACTGTTTTTCACGTTTTTCAACATGCTATACTATGACTGTTTTCGACATGCTATACTATGACTGTTTTCGACAGGCTATACTATGACTGTTTTTCACTTTTTTTGACATGCTATACTATTACTGTTTTCGACATGCTATACTATGACTGTTTTCGACATGCTATACTATGACTGTTTTCACTTTTTTCGACATAATATACTTTGATTGTTTTTGGACTTTTTTCGACATGCTATACTATGACTGTTTTTTCCTTTTTTTGACATCCTATACTATGATTGTTTTCCACTTTTTTCGACAAGCTATACTATGTTAATACTTTACATGTTGATGCTTCACATGTTAATGCATCAATAATAATGGTGTAGTACTATAATGATGTTCTGACAAACTAATGTCTGTGAGTACATTTAGCTGATAATAGTTTTGTACTTTTACTCAAAATGATCTAAGTGTTAATATCACTGACAAACTTTAAACTTCTACTTTTACAGTTTATCTCAATTGTTTACAGACATTTTCTGAAAGCGTGCCTCAGATTCTCAGAACTCCACTCAAATACAAAAAACACAAAATACACAAAAGTCACAAGTCCACAAACATCCTGCAGAATGACTCCATTCAACACAATGCTAAGTCTTCTCAGAATGTTGTGGTAAAATGATGCACACATCATCATATGAATAGACATTCTGAATGTAAAACACTACTATAAATGGAAAACACTAGTGTGAATGCAACATCAGGGAATTGTGCACTTAGTTGTAAAATGTTTTTGTAAAATGTTTTTATAATCAAATATCCATCCGTCCATTTTCCTCCGCTTATCCGGGGTCGGGTCGCACTCAAATATATCACATTCTAATAATATATAATGTTATTAGAATCTTATCTCCCATCAGATGGTTCAGGATATGCCTGAAGTGGACTAGTTTGTATGACGTGTCGTCCAGCCGTGTCTGGAGGAAAAGCGGGTAAAAAGCCAGGCGTCACAGAGAAGATGAGGAGCAATAATTGTCCAAAATGGTAAAAATGTAGCACACAAAAGTGACAGAAGTAGTTGTGTAAAGAATAAAAACGAGAGTGTTTAAAGTCTGTCAGGTGTGGTTGCTAACAATCAAAGTCCAAGGGCAAAACAAGCCTTTAGTGGCTAACTTGTCTTTAATGTCGAATCATTTATTTGTATTTACTTTATGGTTGAAACTTCTCATTGTGTGGTTTTAATGCAGCTCTAATCATATCAGTGGAGTGTAGGTTGGCTTGAGCTTCACTCTTGACGCTGATCATGGAAGCAGCTTAGCTGGGCAGCGTGGTCAGACAGTCAGACAGACGCATGTTGGAGGAAAAGGCCCTGCAGCTGCTCTGCTGCATGGAATTACAGAGAAAAACAAGGAACGGGAAATTTATGCTGCTGCCTCTTTGTGTTCACACTGTGAGAGAGCAAGCTGAGCGGAAACTGATCAGATGTGATCAGAGCCACGTTCAGGAGAAGGCCAGCGGTGCAGGGCTGACTCTGTGTGTGTGTGTGTGTGCGTGTGCGTGTGCGTGTGCGTGTGCGTGTGCGTGTGTGTGTGTGTGTGTGTGTGTGTGTGTGTGTTGTGTTGGGGGTGCACGTTCACGGAGCCATAAACTAATTTCCAGAGTCGTGGTCACAGCTCGTCTAAAAATAAAAACGTCTCACATATTTTATTTTCAAACTGGAGGTCAGAATCAGAATCAACAGCAGCTTTCAGTTCTTTACAGGACGAATCCAGCATTCAGAGTCATAACACACTGTTTGTTTGTTTCTTTCATGTTATTGTATTCCTTTGTGCATAAATCTGATATTGTTTATACATTTTTGTCTCTCATATTGTCATATTTTACTGTTTTCATGCTCATGTGGTTCATTCTGGACATCAAAGGTCATAACGGAGCAGCTCAGCCCACTAAACTGACTAATTAGTCAGTCAAGGTTGAAAATTATAAAAAAAACTTCAGGCCAAAAGCCGAAAAACAAATAGCTGCTCATCACCATTAATTAGGTCAGATCAACGAGACACACCAATAAAGCTCCAGAGAGACTGAGACACAACCGTAGAAATAGAGTAGGAGTAGAACAGACAGAGAGCTGTTTGTTCTGCTCCTTAGACTTGGTAAAAATAAAATGGTGGTTGTTGTAGTTATGGTGACAACACCCATCAGTGGGGCTGTAGAGCGTGTCACACTCATTCTGAGAACTCCATTTTGGCCTAACGTCCACATTAAGTGAGCATTTTCCATTTATTTGTATTTTATTGATGCCATCATGTAGCAAGTCCTCAAGTCCTCTCCAACAGCAAGGCAGTGGACACGGTACACTAAAGACCCTCTCCATGCTCGGTGTCAGTCCACCGTTCGCTTGGTCGTCCTGCATTACTTCACACGAGTTAGCCTGCTGCGATATTAATGGAAACGGTACACGTAAAAAAGGCTGCTGTTCTGACCATCCAGAGTATGACGGTCACAGAAATGCATGGCCGGTCCAGAGTCCTGCCAGAACCCTTGACGTGTGTGAAGAAGAGAGGGTCCGATCGATGCTGCTCGCAGCTTTAATGTTGACGTTTCATCACCTTTACTTTAGTTTGTGCAGCTTCTCCTGTAGCAGATTAATGTTCCAGAATTAAAGTTGACAAATCCCAAACAAACGACTGACTGACACAGATGTGTGTGTGTGTGTGTGTGTGTGTGTGTGTGTGTGTGTCGACATACATATTCAGTGTTGATTTGTTACACTGTCTGTACCTTCAGATTATTACTAGCCACAAGGCTTAGGGTGACACACACAAACACATGAATTATTTATTATTTTATTTTTGTTCATATATATTTACATTAAAAGGAGCAATATACAACGTTCAGATCATTGATATCGCAGCAAACATCAATTGGCTATGTAAGGATATGGTGGAGTAATGTCTACTAATGTGAATTATTGAATATCTATCTATCTATCTATCTATCTATCTATCTATCTATCTATCTATCTATCTATCGATCTATCTATGCTTCACTTTTCTTTCCCTTAGCAGCTGTTTTATTAGAGCCGCTCTGCTTAGTGTTCCTCTCTACCACACCTGAAACAGAGGAAGAGCAAAGTAATAATCCACTTTCACTCCCTTCATGTTCTTGGTTTTCTGTAGAAACACTTTCATTTCCACAAAATAACATAATCAAAGTCGTCTACTCTGAGTTTGAATACCAAGTTCAGCTCCTCGTTCCTGATGTCAGGGTTGTGGAGACACTACATGTTCTAGAAGAGGAGACCTACAGCCAGAGGACACCTTCCTAGTCTGAGACACTGTCCTCCACAGTGTTTCCATCAGTAAACTATTCATGACAGTCACGTGATTGCGTGCACAGCAAAATTCAGAGGAGCACGACTTATGCGCATAACCAAGCGTCCCGACCAATTGCGGCAGCCGTGATGATGTCATTATCTGGCCGGAGCGGCTTCAATGCAGCGAGTCTGAACTGAGGCTAAAATCCTGTGTGTGTAGGTCGACACACCAACACTGGAACACCGACTATACACTCCATTTACAACGTTTACAAGTGGAGAGACGGAGGTAGAGAGAAAGACGAATAGTCCCATTCTGTATCATCATCCTATTCTTTCACATCTGGTTTTGTTTTCCTCAGGCAGATGCTTTGCTCTGCAGCACATCTGCAGCCTCACCAGCGTTCCACTCTCCTCTCCCTCCTCTGGTCCTCTTCTCTCTGGGACGGCGCTCTGCTCTGCTCGGCTCGGCTCGGCTCGGCTCGGCTCTGCTCTGCTCAGCTCGGCTTGTTGCAGCGCGCCTCTCCTCCCCGAGGCATTTCTGAGGAAACAGAGAATTATTGGCAGAGAGATTAGATATTATTATAGATCTGATAAACGCTGCAGGGCAGGTTTTAGATGTATGACAGTGTTTACATTTATTTATCATCATCATTATCATCCTGTTTGTCCTGCTAACCTCAATTTACTTCAAACCCTCGGCTCGTGGCTCCAGGCTGAACGCTGTGATTCCAGACTGAAGAGAATAAGAAGTAAAGCTGTGTAGTTTCTATCTGGGTCAGAGGATGAACATATTCATCAGCAGCAAACTCACAAGAGCAGCAGAACATGATCTGAAAGAAGAAGAGACTCAGAGTCTGAGACCCTCGTGTTCCTCTAAATGTACCCTTTAGTGGTCTTAAACACGTTCCTGTCTGACAGCATGAACACAGTAAACATTAAACATGAACAACAGCTTGGATATATTTGAATCCAATATAATATTCATGTGCAACATTTAACACAGTGTGTATTTGGCATATACCCATATAGCTATGCACGTCTGGCAACTTCAGTTTATTTAAAAGAATATTAGAAAAATATGATCCAAGATTTTTCTAATAATCTTTCTATTTTAAAAAGGAGTAAAGGAGGAACATTGTTTTTGGAAAGCAGCAGCATGCAAATATCAATCAAGTGTTTTGCATGGTTTCATTAAATCAGCTTTTTGTTTCATGAAGTCATTTTATATCCATATGTTGAGATTCAGAGATAACGTTTGACCTTATTCCAGCTATTCATTAAGGCTGCAGGACGTTTACAAAACACTCCATGTTGTCCATCACTTCAGAAACATTCCCCCAAAATTCAATATTTGCTCTCTAGAAATAGAATAGAACAAAAGTAGAAATTTAAACTAACATCTAAATGTATACAATAACAACAAGATATTCTGTCTAGCTGCATGTTCTTCTCTCCATGTGAATATAGTTTGTAACACATCTGGTTGCTGGTGGAGCAGCAGCAGCAAAGGTCAGCAGGTGTTGTTGAATCAGAGCAGACTGCAGCCTGAGGAGAGCAACAGGTCAGACGGGACGACCTTGACAGTGCGCCTCGGGGAGGCTGTGTGAATGAACAACATCCTGATGATACTTTAGAGTCTTACCAGTAGAGGAGCTAAAGATGTGAAGGTAGGCTGCAGCCACACTACTTTAGTTTAAAACAAACCCTCTTTGAACCCCTCAAAGATTCCTGTGATGGATTTCAGAGGTCACAAAGTGATGCATGAAACAGGGACACAAAATGACAAATTATTGAATTAATTCTACAAAAAATTATTATTATTCGGGGCAGACTTTCAACTCACCATGTTCACTTTGTGTGATCAGGGATCAAGAGAGAGACACTGGTACAAACCCACTGTTCTCTGACATACAGCTCTGTACCTCCACCTGCTGGCCAGAAATATCACTCCTATATCTTTTCCTCATGAAGAAGTTGTTCGGTTACATTACTGAGAATCCAAACGAACTAAATATAAAAAGATAAGTACATACAGTCGGCCTCTTGATTTAGACTCAATGAGACACTGGATAAAGATCATAGTCATGGTCCTCACAGTCCATCCACCTGCACAGGTGAACGTGTTCAGTGTCTCTGTTAAAGAATCCACCCCTGGTTTTACCTGATTAGCAGAAAAAGTCCTGGATGTGTCTGAAAGCAGCATCAGTGCTCGTTAGCCCTCTGAGGCAAATGTGTGATATGTGATTTTGGGCTAAACAAAAATAAATTGAATTGAAGTCAAACGCTGCAGCGTGTGTGCTGCTCTTAGTTTTCCTGCTAAGCTAGTTTAGCATAGCTTCCCAGAACACAGGAGCCTCTCCAGAGTACAGTGTTCTTCTTCTGTGGTGGCGTGTCTGACAGCCTGTTGTCTTGTTTTTACAGATCATTCAAAGCACTTACAGCAGGAGGAGAGGAAGGAGTTTGGGACCTTCAGAGGAAACGTCCCACTGCCGGTTCTGAAGGCTCTGAAAGAATAATCACATCTTATAACACTAATAAAACATACTCATAACAACGTCCGTGCATCACAATAGTAAATACATTTTGATATTTATTGGGATCACAAAGTATAACAGATATGTTTTACCTTGCTGTAGGCGTTGGGTGAAGTTGGTGGTGTCCTCAGCAACTTACAGTTTGCGCTGACTTGTCAGATCCAACAGCCCGTCTGTTAGCATATATGCTTAGCTGTAAATCTGGCTCCATAGCGGAGCGTTGAAACAAGAGTCCTCTGAGAAGTGGAGTGGACTAGGAGTCGGGCGCCTCCTTGTACTTCGCAGGAGTGGATGAACAAGAACTGACCAAAGTAGGAAATACTTTTACATCATTGTTTGTCACTTTGGGCACATTTAATATGAACATCAGACATCGTAACGTTATAAATTAACAGAAAATAAGAGTCTGTGTAATAAGTCTTCTTTAAAGCGAGATTAAGTAAAGTCATTTCACCGCAGCCCAAACAGAAGAAAAACTAAATATGCAAGGAGTTTGTTGCATCCACCAAATCAGACTCAAGTCTTCCACATCATGCATTTGTATTCCAGAACACGGTGGTCCTTCAGCTCTCAGCTCGGGGCTTTGCTGCCTTGCTCAGCAGCTCTTCAACAGTCCGCCTGGCTGCTGAGACGCGTGAGACTGAACCTACAGCAGATCTTTATCTGCCGCTCACTTTGACCACTCATCTCTCCTATCTCCGTCACGCGTCACTTAATGCCTTTGAGCGAGTAGTAGACGTGTTTCGGTAAGATCACATATCCCTCTGCGAGAGCGGCTGGCAGCTGGCGGCCGGTCCTTGGCGTCTCACACGCCGCCTTCAGTCTCTTTAGCTCTCTCTCCTGCCGCCGACACTTCTGCTGCGTCGTCTTCAGCTTCTTCCTCACACTTCCCAACTGCTCCTCGAGCTGCTCCATGCGCTTCTTCTGCCGAGCAGAATCCTCCGTTGTGTAGTTGTGGTCGCAGGAGACTGCCACCGTGTCGCACCGGATTTCGGGCGGGCTACTCCCCGGCTCCTCCTCCTCCTCCTCCACCACCGGGTCAGAGGTCAGAGGCAGAGGGAAGTGGATTTCTGAGGGGAAGGGATTCTCCAGGGACTCCGCCTGTCAGACAATAAGCACACAGAAGTTCTGATGCTGCTTTCTGAACAAATCAAGAGGATAACATGAAGTTAATCGAATCGAATCACAACTGAAGGATGTTATTTGTTCTTTTTTCTTCAGAGTTGTCTCTTTGATGACAGCATGCTCTTATTTTGAAACAGAACAGAAGTGGAAATCCTGACAACCGGAGCGTTTTTTTGTGTCCTTTGTTTAGAGCTGGGCTGGCCGTGTATGCCTTCACACCGTGAGGTTTGTGATCCATTGCACCCCTAATATATTTAAATGTGTGTGTGTGTGTGTGTGTGTGTGTGTGTGTGTGTGTGTGTGTGTGTGTGTGTGTGTGTGTGTGAAGGTGAAGTGTACACTGTAAGTCAACACCTCTGTCCTCTGTGTTTGCATACATGCTTTACATGCATCACCTTGATGCTGAGGTTGAAGGTGAAGAGCGACGGCACGGCGTTCTCCTTCAGCACTCGGTTGTTGCACTCCCTCTTGAAGCAGTCTCTGGTGAAGTGCTGGGAGCAGATGTTACTGTACTTCGTTGGCTTGAAGTTGTTCCTCCTCATCGCCGCCACCCATTTAGCACTAACATCTGGGCGTGCCAGAGGAAACCTGGCAACGGGAGAAACATCAAGATGTGTTCCTTCTGTAGTATTCGTTAAGATCGGGGTTAACGAAGATGAAGCGGAAAAAACATCAAGTGTGGTACAAAGACGTTGGCTGTCAGTGATTTTATTGCTGATGTGAATAAGAGGTTGTCTAAAACTTAAAGTTGCCCTGTTGCTGCTGCTGACTGTGACAACGGATAAAGAGGCTGATCTAAAGCAACTGAGAATATCTGAACTTATTCATGTTGTTTCTCAAGGCTACAGCCTGTTAACCTCTTTACACACCCTACTGTGCATCACTACTACTGAACAGTGATGATCACAATACTTATTACTGAACACTAGTGAACAGTGATGATCACAATACTTATTACTGAACACTACTGAACAGTGATGATCACAATACTTATTACTGAACACTAGTGAACAGTGATGATCACAATACTTATTACTGAACACTACTGAACAGTGATGATCACAATACTTATTACTGAACACTACTGAACAGTGATGATCACAATACTTATTACTGAACACTACTGAACAGTGATGATCACAATACTTATTACTGAACACTACTGAACAGTGATGATCACAATACTGTCACTTCCTTCTTTTCGTCTTTTAATCGGATTACACTCCAACATACATGTTTTAGTTTGTTTTCCTATGAAATCCACCAACACGTGTTCATTCACGCTTGTCACGTGCATACGCTCCTTTCAAAATAAACGTCCGGCTTCACAGGAAACAGCTCGGTTAGGTTTAGGCAGCACACATACTTAGGTTAGGCTTAGGAAAAGATCGTGAAGTAATGAAGTTAGGTTTAAAAAGCAAAAGTACTTAAGTTAGGTTACATTAACTACAGAAGTACGGTTTAACTAAATCAACGTAGACTTCTGGTCTCATTTGGGGGACAGTCAGCGGTCTCGTGGCTGAAAGACAGTTGTTTGTGTCTCAGTTTATCAAAGTAAAATGGTGTTTGATGAATTGTCAGAGACACAGTTTCACCAGTAAAGTCTACCGACTCACAGACGGTCTCTCTCCAGAGGTACTAACCGACGAGCAGAGAGCTACAGTCGGCAGAGTGGTGACCGGTGGGGACGTGGTCCTCACCATCACTTCTGGACGGCTAACGCTAACTAGCACACACGCGCTGTTTACACGAACTTACTTGTGGAATGAAATGTCTTTGTCTTTATGGTAGCGGTTCTTACAGCCGTATGCTGAGCACGTCTGCACCATGGCGGCTGCCCGGGACGCCCCGGGACTGATACTCCACGAAGCTCCGGCGTCGCTCCTCCTCGACGCGGATGTGTTGCTCTCCAGCCTTCAGCCTTCACTCACCGCCGCTGAGCGTCATGGCGGCGGAGATTGGGTGACGCGAGCTGTTGTCGGCTCTGATTGGGCAGAACTCGCTTCCCACGTCTTCCTGTGAGGCACGTTTATTAACAACAAGGCAATTCAAAGTGCTTCACATAAAACCATTAACAGCATCAAAACATAATGCAGAAGAAAAGGAGATTTAAGAACATTTAAGAACATTCATTAAAACATTACAAACAGTCATTAAGAGACATTAACGAACAGAAAAATACAACAACGTTCGTTAGGTGGGCTATATAAAGGAAACACTATTTCTCCTCCTGTTCTATTTATATGTTCACATCGACGTAAATTAAATGCTTTTAGCAAACTGCAATCCTTTTTCTCCTTTTAGGAGAAATGTCTAGAATCTCTTATGACCGTATACAAAAAAAATAGTTTTTGTTTCTTGTAGTTTGAATTATATTGTCATAGAATGTCACCGATACTAATGCAAAGTAAGAGAGCTTATAACATCACGTGTGTTAAAAAGTGATCAGTTAAGTTTCGTGACGTTCGTAACTGACAAGCTAACTAGCGTTAGCCACTGCGCTATTAGCGGGAAATATCAGATCATGAAAAGACAAATCTTTCTAATAAATGAAGAAAGTTGTTTGTGGTCCTTTTGTTGTTCAGACTACAATGAAGATATATTTATAAACCAGATACTGAATCAGAAAACATATCAAATATAAACTTGAGTTTAATCTGCGATCCGTCTGTTCAGTCCGATCGGCTGCAGCGTCCAATCACATCACTGATGAACAAAGAGGGGGCGTGTCCGCTGTTAAAACACTTCCTGGAAGCCTGTTCTCGTGGGTCCTCGCTCATGGCTCCTCGGAGATCCCTCCTCTCTCCTCTCTCCTTGATCCTCGCTCCTCCGAGCTAAATAAGAGCTTTGGGACGGCCGTCAATATGGCGGAGCAGAACAACTTGATGTTGGAGTCGCTTTAAGTTCATTACTTTGTGGTGAGCAGTAAAATACCTTGCTTTCAACTTCACCTTGTCTCCAGTGTCTGCACTTGAGTCTTTGCTCTACCCCAGAAACGTAACATATATACGGGGAACAAATGCTGAACAAAACTCAGAAGAGGTGCTTCTCATCTGTCAGCCTGAGCGGAAGTTGTCGCTAACTTTCACTTAAATCATTAGGTGGCAAACAAGACACAGGAACTTGGCTTTGGGACTTCAGGAGTTGTAGCATTTATTCACCGACAAACAGCCCAAACTCTAGACACACCTTCACCGCTGTATTCACAGCTCACTCAGTCATCTTGTGAATACAGTGGGTACCGGCACACGAGTGGGCTGAGATGATATACGGGGGGGGGGGGGGGGGGTAGCAGACTGGCAGTAGAACAAAAGGACCTGGCTATGTGCTGTCTTTGTACTTGGAAGAGGTCTAAACTCAAAATACCCCACGAACATGTCCAGTAACATTAGCCCCACCACTCCTAGTTGCCATCTTTCTCAGCTCAGCTTCCTTTTTAACCAGTGGAGACTGACCCCCGGTGGCGTAAGCTGTGCACTACAATACACATCAATTCGGCATCATAGAAAGCAGCGTCTATATTCACGACAGTGTTGAAAATCATATGGTTTATCCTAAATGCCAGTGTCTAGTGTGTGGGTGCAGTACCGCCATGGCTGTCCCTCTCGATACAGATGTCAGTTTGGCTCAGTGACTACCTCTGCTGCCGGCTTAGTGGTGGAACAACTCTATACCCCCATTCTGTGTCTCTACCTTTAATACAGAAGAGCAAGGCGGAGTAAAGGGTTAGTCCCGCTCTGAACAGGCTGTATTAAAGGGATAGGAACTAATCAAGAACATACAGCTTCCTCATTGGATGTTTGTTATGCCTTTGTCTTTATAACAATGAAGGAACCCTTCTTCAGCTCAGTGTCCTCTGCTCATGTGCTGATATTGCAGCCAGCAGCCCAAGTGACATGCTGTTTAGTTTGAGCAGGAAAGCTAATTCTCGGCCTTGGGAATAGTAGTGACACAATAATAGGTTCACTTACTGGCTGTTTGAGGAGCTTTCAGCCACGACAAAACGTATCGACTCGTTCCCTTGGTCGTGAAAACCATGATATGTGGAAATATCCAAAAAAAGGGGCAGGAAGTGGTGAGTTAAATGACTTAGTCACATGTGACAGATGTCCCCTGAGAGATAAAACCTCTTAACAGAATTAAAATTAAAAAAAAGTGATTTCAGAACAAATTAAGAAATATGGATATCTGCTAGCATAGCTAACATAAATGGTCAAATCTCTGACATGCTGCGCAACACTGCTGCTTCTCATCGTCAAAAACATGAGCGCATGTCCATCAGTTCAGGTTAAGACTTCCATGGTTTTGCATTCAAACTAGGAATGGAAGGTAGAAAAGGTATAGAAAGTACACTGGTATGACTTTACTTATGACATAAAACGTGTCTGAACCGCGCTGACCGGAGGAGCTAAGGGCTGACCACTGATCAGCTTCTGACTCCACTGATCAGCTTCTGACTTCAGATCTTTTGACGTTCACATTTACACGCGTGGCTCCGCCCAGTTTTACATCGACGCCAAGTTCAAAATTTGTCACAACTGCAAGTCCAACATAAGTCGTTAGCGCTAAGCAGCATATAAGTCATGATTACAACTAATGCCAAGAGTTTATTAATCAAAGCAAGTATTTAAATAAAAATATAATTTATTTTCTATTCATTTGAATTACGTGTTTTCTGCAAACAGCCACTATGGATGACAATAGCAAAGTAACAAGAGAACATTTAGAATCGTAGGCTTACATTGACTTTGGGATGGCTGGAATTATGCCATGCAGTTGCTATACCAGTGCTCTACACCATTCAGAAGCATTTATAGCAACATTTTAGGAAAAACTAAAACACCGCCACACACACCGTTACCGTCCACGCTCACCTACCGGTGTGAAGACGCACCTGTCGGTGAAACATGGGTGTCGTGACGTGGATCTAAGCTCAATAACGGGGACGTTTAACTTTGAGATGTATAAATAACACTGACTTGACCTGGTGTGTGTCAGTAGTTCAGGGTAGATCACTAAGAATGATCACGTGACAGTGGACCAGGAGTCACATGTCCACGAGCCTCTTCTCTCACCATCGCTCTAAAGCCGCGTCCCGGTTCAGGGTTTGCTTCCTTCACAAAACACACGTGATAAAAGATCACCGAGCCGGTCTACATCATCTGCACATCTTTTCATTGCATGTCACCAATATGACAGTGAAGACCTCGTAACTCCAGCTCTTAGTGTCTTTGTTTCCCATTGTAAATGCTGCAGGACAATACAATCTAACAGGTATGAGTCATGTTCACATGGTTTAAGTATTAAGCTCTTCACATTCAAACTCTCACGGACTGGATCTACTTCTTCCCCTTCTGCTGCTCTTCTTCTTCTTCTTCTTCTTCTACCGTCGCGTCCGTGTCCTCCTCCTCCTCCTCCTCCTCCTCCTCTCCGCCTGCTTCATCAGCCTGTTTATCGTTGCCTGTTTCTCCTCCGCCTACATCTTCATCACCACCATCCTCACCTTCTTTGACCTCCTCCTCCTCATCGCTCCCACCCTGAAAACACAAACAAGTTTCAGTTTTTGATTTAATAGTTGGCTGCAGAGATGAGTTGTTTTCAGACAATCAAACAGAATAATAACTAAGGAACTTAAACTGACCAGAAAGGACACCGTCCTGTCCACATGTAGGACATGCCTCTGTCGTGTTCCCATCAATGCAGTGTACATTTAGCTCTAAAGTCTATGGGTGTGTGTGTGATGGGGGTCTACGAGTGTACCTGCTTCAGGCGGCTCCTGCTCCGGCTCGGGACCCGGGCCTTCATCCTCCGAGACAGCGCCAGCAGCTTGCTGTGTCTCTGCCTCTTCTTCTCCTTCTCGGCCTCTTCTCTCCGCTTCTCCTCCACTTGGTCCGAGTCCGACTCGTCCTGTCGCTGCAGCCTGCTCCGCTTTTTTGGCTGCACCATCCTCTTTGTCTGGCTCCTGTCCCCGTCCTCCTTCCCGGGACTGGAGGACGAGGAGCTGTTGTCGCCTCCCAAGAACGAGCGCTTTCTGCGGGTCACGGAACAGCTGTCGTCGCTAGAAGTCGACCTGGAATCGCTCCGGCCCCGATCCTCCTGCTCCTCCTGCTCCTCCTGCTCGGTGTCCTCCCCCGGGGAGCTCTGGAAGTCGGATTGGGATCCGGAGGAGGAGGAGGCGGAGGAGAAGGAGCCTTCGTCGCTGTCGTCCAGGATGGAAGCGGGCAGGCCAATCTGACGCTTCTTCGATGCGTCTACTTTGGTTTTCCGCATAGATGCGAACATTTTCCGCTTGTACAAGCTCTCCATGTCTGCGCGCGGAACCAGAGACCAGTGACATTAAACAGAAAACCGACAAGAGAACCGAGCTGGCTGTAAACAAGCTAACGATGCAGCTACTTAGCTTTTATTGCCTGCGCGTCACAACAACGACATCGTGTTATTTCTGTTAACGCCACAACATGGCGCCTGAATTTAACTACGCAGTTTGGACTGTCCACGGAAACGTTCTGCCGAAATGTTATAAAATATGATTTACAAGCTAAAAGCGGGATATTTCGTAGATCTTCGTCTCAGTGTAGCTAGCTGTATGTTATTGTTGTGGCCCTCACTTCTTCGCTGTGAGGAATTACGGCACATACTGTTAGGGATCCCCTAGCGGCGAAAACCAGCCACTACATCTGTAAACTGTGATAAAATGTATTTAAAAAATGATGAATTCGACCAAAATAAAACCAGACTAAAATATTAACAGCTTAAATTAAACATACAATACAACATACTTGAAAACAATCTTTGCTGTTAAGACAGAAGGACCACGTCAATCCAGGACATAACTACACCCAAGTCAAAGCAATCAATTGCCCCACAGACCACAGACCTGAAGGCTGCATGCTCACTATGTGGCAGAAAATGAGTGACGGCTGACCAGTGCACTAGTATAGTATATATGCTGTCTCATTGGCATGGCTTACCGGGACACTTGCTGCATGACCAGCAGTATGTGTTTTTTGTTTTTCCCACTCTGTTAAACGTTCTCACCATTAGCTGCAACATGTCATGGTTTTTGCTTCATTACACACTTACTGTATGGTTCAGTCTCAATGCTCTTTTCAACCTTGTTTCCAGCAGATAAACTGACTGTAGCAGCTGCCCACTGCCCAGCACCAAACAGCAGACAGACACAATGAGCAGCTAGCTGGTGAAGAAACATTTAGCAGCCAAGGAGCCACATTCTGTTCCTTAGGAGTCGGTGGAAACCAAACCAGAGATAAAAGGAGAGTAAATA
The DNA here is from genome assembly GCF_023349555.1 of Cebidichthys violaceus. Taxonomy (NCBI): domain Eukaryota; kingdom Metazoa; phylum Chordata; class Actinopteri; order Perciformes; family Stichaeidae; genus Cebidichthys; species Cebidichthys violaceus. The sequence continues at coordinate 524,812 of NW_027176285.1, forward strand.
TTGGACTCCAAGTATCCAACACTGCTCTGCTTTATGTGGAATCAGAAGCTGCTTGCTCACATTTCGGTCACAACAACTCAAAAAGGTGAGGATATGTCAGAGCTGTGAGTCTTTCAGACTGTTGAGGAGTTCCTGTGTCCCTCTAGAAAATACTAAATCATGCAGCTTTAATTAAAAACCTGCTCTCAAATTGAACTTTCAGTGGGATTTTAATGTTAATATGATTTGTTAACAGGTTGGTGAGTTTGTACTGTTTTGTATCACATCATTAAACAAACGACATACTGTATTAACAGATTCTGGAATAATCTCGATCAGTGCGTGGGCGAACTGAACCAGCTCTTCATTTATTCTGATGACCTCTGACCCTTCAGGTGTGTTAGGACTTCTGTGCCAGGAGCGTGCTCAGCTTGATCTTCCCATCCATGGAGGCGGTCAGACAGGTGCCGCAGTCCAACGCGGAGCACCAGTCAACTGTCACCACTGGCGCTTTGTGGCCCCCCAGTGACAGCATGCTTTCCAGAGCGGGCTCCCCATTGGTCAACTTGAAGAAGGGGAGGAGAAAGGGAAACATGTTAGGAAATGAAAGTCTATAAAACAACATTTAAACTAAAATATAAAAGTATTCATGTTGGTTTAACCGGTAAAAACGTCACAATTACTGTCGTTCATTTAACTTCTAATTTAAACAAAGCTAAAAGAAAATTAAGATGCAGATAAGAGCATTTCAAGAAGCTGAGATATAAATAATTCAAAGTTTGATCTTATGAAGGTGTATTTACTCGGTATATCAGTCCTCCGTTGCTGGAACAGGTCAGGATGTGCTGGCCTTCAGAGTCGAAGGCAAAGAGTCGACCTCGAGGAACCTGGACCTAAGCAAGAGTTCATTCACACATTCAGAGATCAAAAGGTTATTAAATTCATTTTATTTGATCCATGTCATTATTTTGACCTAATGACATATCTTATCTATTATAACTGATGTCATCCCAGTTTCCTAATGATTTAGTAAAAGAGAAGTAAATGATCCAAATAAATGAAAGCTTCTTCAGTCTGTGTTGACGCTACACACCTGTTTGTATCCACTGTACCCTGACAGGATGAAGGGCCCGGTGGCATCCTGGGGTAAAACCTGCTCCGACTGCTTCACCCCACACCGATGGATGTTCCACTGAATGAACTGAAAACAAGCAAACACATTTCTTAGATTACTATAATATAATATAATAATATTGTTCAGTTTGGTCGGTGTTTACATCCCAACTCAGCTGTTACAACATTTGGCATCTGTCACCCTTCCCTGCAGCCGGTAGCTCCCAATTCATTTCAATACATTTCTGTCTTCATTACTGGAACACTGACGGCGTGTCAATGCTCTCATCAACATTGGAGAAGGAATCGTGGCGATAAGATTAATTTGTGGACGTTGAGATGATCACCGTCCACTGATGAGTCGACTGACCCCACAGTCCAGGTTTTGGCCACTTTATGTTCTCAGGGAATTGATTTGTTGCTGCTGTTTACGGTCATCTTGATGCAAATTCCAAAAATGCACTACAGGATTGCACCGCTATTTTTGTTTTTTCAGTTTGACTTGAGTAGCAAACGGGCTACAGCTGCATTTGGTTGTGCGACTCTGTGTTACATAATGACAATAGATGATCCTTGAAAACCCAAATTTATTCCAGCACCATTTGCACACGTCACTATCGTCTCACCCAGTAGTCAGATGTACATGTTTACCTTAGTTCAGCTTTGTTGTACCTGTTTTTAGTCAAATTCCTTTCACGTGTTCACACTTACTTGGCCATCAAAACTGATTCTAAATAATACAAAACTGCTATGGTTTCTTTCCACAACATGCAACATGCTTCCACAGAACTAACGCATACCTTGCCATCTTCTCCGATGCTGAAGACGGTGTTCTCGTCATAGCTGAACTCCACGCTGTAAACTTCTCCATCGTGAGCTCTCCAACTCATAGCGCTCTCATACCGCTGCATATCTAAAGCAGGAATTCCAGAGGACTGTGTGATTCATATGGAAATGTTACAGAAGGTTTACACAAAGCAAATCATTGCATTTCCACATCAATATACTGTACTGAGCAATGTGCTGTTTAATGTACGTAAGATGGTTCAGTAAGATGTAAAAATGGACTGAGACGAGTACAAAGACAGAAAGATGTCACTTTGAGCTCCTGATGCAGTTTAGGTCATCTGTCATAATTTCAAAGATTTTACAGTGAAAGTGATCAGAAATAGACAACAGAGGAACCAACACTACAAACAATCATTAGATGTGTCCCTAATAAACACTGACCGAACAGTCTGATGACTCCATCAGCAGCTCCAGTCACCAGCAGGTTCCCGTTGTGGTTGAAGGCAGTGCAGTTAATGGCTACTGGTTCAGGTTCTAAAGAGAACTGGAGCTGAGAGTCGGACACAACACTGATTATACTACATCCACAGGAACTGAACACACTAAATCTAACGCTGAACATGCTAATGCTAATTATCATAGGTCCTCATAACATTTGTGTGCACATTAAGCTGTTAGTATTGTGATATGATAAACATTACATGACAAAGCCTTCAGGGACATTGTCCAGGGACACTTGGAGAGTCAAAGTGAAACGTGTAGAAGTCCGGTCGAGTGCTCTTTTAACTGCTAACGCTGCTCTGATGCAGTAGCTTATTAGCTAAATAACTCTTACTGAACTAGCTGTTAAATTACCTGTTGTTTGACAGTCTTGGTGTCCCAGAGCAGCAGCTGTCCAGACACCGGGATAGGAAGTCGAGGTGCAGATTCTACACTTCCAGATCGACTGGCAGCTGCAGCTGAACAGACAAATGACGACCCGCTGGGACTGCAGGCTAACGACAAGATACTAGGAGACAGAGCAGGGACATGTTATCAAAATGTGTACTTCAAGACGGTTTCAAGAAGGATGGACATTGCAGTATTTTTTGTGGAGTTTAATGGAAATGCCATCGGAGTTATGTCGTGAGCGGGATACGCCAAACCTCTTGGGCTGAGCTACAGTCTGACCGTTTCGAAAAAGTTACCTCAATATAGAGGAATGTGTGTAAACAATTGTAACAAACTGTAATACAGTACAGTGGACAGAAAACCAGGTTTACCGTGGATGAGTTTCATCAATGTTCATCTCATAAAGATTCTTCTTGGCATCCGTATCATACAGCCGCACCGTGCCGACACCGCTGCCTAGTAACAACTGACCACACAGAGGGACCTTTCATTAACTTCCATACATTCCCCTGGGACGCTAACCTTCACCATAAAGTACAACATGCCTTACACCATGGCTTACCTAAACCAAGAACCCTATTTGTAGAATGAGTCGAGTATTTAGTAATTCCCTGAGCACAGCAGTTAACTGATGAATGTAATCATTTATCAAGTTAAAAGTAAGAATAGAAATCTGATTAATGCTGTCAATGTCACGATACTCAGTTAATGTGCAGTCTTGTTCATACCAGTCTGTCTGGTTTTGTGGCCCACTCCAAAGACAGCAGAGGAGACTTGGACATGATGGTGGCTTTGGTCTGCATGATGGGGTTGAATGACCACACCTGAGAAAGAGTGAGGATGAAGGCTGTTATGCGTTTCAATTGGTGATATACAATAATACGCATGTCTTTTCTATGTTTGTACAACCTTAATGACTCCGTCTACGTCCAAACTAGCAACCCGGCGACCAGAACAGTCAACCCTGGAAAACAGAAGGACAAATGGACGAAAACGAGAAGAATGAATGTTTTAGTTTTGTTTTTATCTTATTTTATCTTTATGTGACTTTAAAAGCCAGTTAAGTCCACCTGCTGTTAAAATCTTAATTTTACAAGATGGTTTTCCATCCATTACCAAATGTATTTGTGAGATACTGAGGTAAAGAAGGGGTGGGGTCAGTCAGTAATCCCTTCCCCTGTACGACCAGTTAAACAAAAGTAGGAGTGTGTGAAGGCAGACCTGCAGTGCATGATGGAGGAGTGGTGTTCTCCGTACTCCTCCTGGCTGAGTTTGATGAAAGACTGTTCCGTGGAAAGACCTCCTCCCTCTGCTCCTCTGCAGCTCCTGCTGTCTGAGCAGGGGTCAGGAGGTTCGCTGGAGGTCTCAGCAAGTAGCTCTGCCTCTCCTGTCTCCCCTTTCTTCTCTGGTATCTGAAGAGAACACAGAAGGACGATGTCAGTGTAAATGGAACAACTGTCCCAGCAATAACTTACAGCACCCGAACTTCAAAAATAGTGCAGGTCATTTGAATGGAATAGCTGTTCACAAGTAACACATTTTAATTATGCTGAGCTAAGCAAATCACTTTGCCATTCAAGATGGTGCCGCAAATGGCAGCCTCTGTGTAGCGCAAAAAAGCTGATTCAAATTCCTTGTATACTGATTCTGATGAATCTGATTCCTGGCTGCAGTTACTTAGTGTACAAGGAAACCAGACATTACAAAATGCACAGAACTGCTGTGACTACAGTTCTAATGGTGAACCTTCCCAGTCCTATACTCTTCAGATACTGTACCTGTGGTGGTGGTTTGGAGAAAAGCTCCTTCCTCTCTTTCTCATGTTCCTGGATTTTCTTGTGTCTAGGATGAGATGGCTGGTTTGTAGACTGGTTTGCAGACTGGTTGGTTGACTGGTTGGTTGACTGGTTGGTTGACTGGTGTGACTGGGAGCTCTTGGGTTCACTGGTTGATGCCTGGCTGGAAACTGGCTTCACCTCATTAGCTTGGACTGCCTCTTTTGACTTTGCAGGCTAGAAAAGACAAATTAGTTTTAGAAACAGAAGATGATCTCAGGTCATAATTCTATTAGCCACTTATAAAAAAAACAATATTTGCAAATATATTTCTGATGCACACAGAAATATTTCTTGTTATGAATAAATAATTGAAATCCACAAATAATTGTATTTAAAGGGATTTGAAATTTCCATCAAAAACTCCAGTGTATAGTAATGTAATGTATCATTGGAAGTTAGAGGATCTTGGAGTTGAGCCACTACTTCCTGTCGAAAGGAGTCTGAGGTGGTTCAGGCATCCATTTAGTTATGTAGTTAGTCCAATGAATATTACATTTATAAAGAACTTGATCATTTGATTTGTGTGTATATGAAATAGTAGGTCCCTGTACACCATGACAAGACCGTGAGATTTAATTAATTAATCAAGAATTTAGAAGTTATCACCCACCTGCAGAATTAAAGTTGTTTGGAAATTTTTAAATTCAGCCTCTGAAATTACCTGCTTTCAAAGAAATTTTGTTTTTCTGTTTTCAATCCCAATGAGCTTGTAAACTTTAAACACCTGCCCCTCTTACCAGATTGATTGGCAGGTCCTTCCTACCCCCTGCAACCTGGCTTGGCGAGGACCCAGTGGTGAACTGAGGCAGTTTACCCGGAGTGCGTCTGCCCTGCGGCAGGAATGTTGAGAAGAAGTTTCTGGAAGGAGTGGTGGCAGTGCTGACAGGGCGCTGGCTCGACACCAAGTCCCTAAGAGGGGGGGGGGGGGGGGGGGGGGGAGGAGCAAAAAGTGACAAGTTGACAAAACGACCATCTGTTGTGCATTTGCCTTGCCGTTAGCCAGACTCATTTAAAGTGAGAAAGGTTTTTTAGTCTCCTGCTATTTTAGTCTCTAGAAGCTGAAGCTTTAGAGGTCACATGCTGACCCTAGCGCCATTACTTTGTTTTGTTTATCTAACGGTTTGTTTTTCATCAATAGATATTACAGCCTTATCAAACTGCTAGGCTAGCTGTAGACTCTTAGTCTCATTGCAGGCCAAACAGTGGACGACAACAGTACAAAAGGAAATACATTCAGCAAAGAACCATAAAACATGGAACCTCATGTTGATGGGCCATCTTGTTTCTTCTTGTCTTGTTTAACAAAAGCTGGGGTCCAGTTCAGTGCCTTAACACTGCCACATACCATTCATCTGAACTAAGAGCTGCGTGTTTGAAAACATAAATTGTATGGTTATCTGCTTATTTGACTATTACATATGTGTAAAAATAGTGACCACAACGTTTTTGGTCACTGCTTGTTTGTGCATTTTTTTCTGATGTCTTCAAACATTCATTACTTTTTGGAATGCCACACCCTGCCAATAAGCAGGGTGTGCAGCCCGTTCTCACTCCCAGGTCAAACACCACTTTGTCACACCGCTGTTGTACCGAGACTCAAAAACCTCAAAGACCTCACAGGCCTGCAGGGACAGAGAGAGCAGACGGCCCCCGGCAGGATGAAGCGTGTTCATCCTGCCGTCGGCTGCCTGCTCTCTCTGCTTTGTTCTCACTAATGATGGTTCATCTCTTCATTGACTTCACAGATTGCTTGACTGCTCCAGCGCTATCTCTCTCTCTCTCTCTCCCTATTCGAGTGCTCGCTCGCTCATTGAGCCACAGGTGAATTTTGAATTTGCAGCTGACAATGTGACTGGATATTATACCTTTTAATGGCTTTTCACAACTCACCTTTATCTACTGACATACCAATCATTTTTGTGCATTTCCATCTTTGATATCTTCATCAGTGTTGAGTGGACATTACTGTAATATCATTACTTTCCCCAGTCATGAACAGTGTAAGGGATTCCAATTTCCAAAACAGTAATTATATGACAGCTCTTAATCCAGGTGATGCTGCGTTGCTGGGTTACCAGAATGCAATCAGTTTTTTGTGCTGGTAAAGCTTATGTCACGATGACGAGCAGCAGGTCAGCGTGAATCTTCACATCATGTTGAACTTTGGTGAACTTTCAGGCGGCCCGGTTCTTCCAGGGTTCAAAAGCATGCATTGCATCCTGAGTTTAATATTTTGTATGCCAAGTTGAAATTTGAACAATAGATGTCAAGCTCCATGCGCACCCTCTATTTAGGTTCATGTGTGCAGCAGCACAACATGAAAAACAGCCGGGTGAAGGTGAATATCGATCAGCAGCTGTGTTGATTCTTAAATACTCCGTCAGCCACATCACTGTGTCATGGTTGGAAAAGAGGCGACGATGCGCCCTGGTGACCAGACGTCTGCATACAAACGCTGAATATCGAGTTATAACCGACCAGTCTGATGTGCATCAATATCTGTACGGGAATAATTTAACAATGCTCAGTATGTTTTAGTTTAAATCCAACAGCCTCATTAATAGTATTCTTTAGAGTGTAATACTCTACATGTCAGCATGTGAAACCATATGTGAACATTTAAAAAATGGATTGTACCGACAAGAAACAACAATTCATCAGGTGAATTGTTTATTTGGCAACATCAACTGCATCACAGCACACAGTCCAAAACAGCAAATACTGTATCATTAACAATAAGTTAGTTAAATATGTATTTAGTATATGAATAAACAGAAAATAATTCAGCAATTTTGGCTGCAATAAAGTGCTTTAAAACTCCTCTAAAAGTAACTCCGGGATAAAGATGAACAAGGTTTCTGAATGGCAGCCTGTTACAACTAAAACTTCCTCTCATTCCTCCTCTTCATCACCTCTCATAATACTGCTGATTAACGAAAGAAACATTAAATTAAATATTTAAATTCACACATCTGACTTCTCTGGCATTACTCAGAAGTTCAGATTTTGTTCTAAAAATCTCTACTTTATCCTCAGAACACAGAGATAACTCTCAGAACTCAAATCATAATTTTCTTCTCTGAAGCATCAGCAAAGAGCTTGAGCTCCCTTCATCTAGCAGATCAGCCACGTTCTGCTCTCACACTCAGAAAAAGGTTCTATTCTATATGATTATATATTACTATTAAGACTTAAGAGTGAAACCTTTAAAATAAAATACTGGTAAAACAAATGCAGTCAGTCAATGTGTACATTGAACAACACCAGACACATGTTGTGCATCTGTCCTGGGTTTTGTGGTACGAAATAAAACAAACCAAAAATAAATCCGGGTGAAAAACACAAAACTGCGATGGATAGAAAGACCTTTTAGAGAGAAGAGACAAGATGGCTGCCAACTGTAACGGTAAGAGCTTCAACTCATATAAAAGCAAAAGAGTCTCCTGGTTGATCTAGACTCTTTAAACAGTGTCTTCATTGGGGTCAGTGGGACCGGCCCTATTTGAAACATATTCAGTCCTGGTCCAATAAAAGAATTTGGTTAAAAGCATTATATTGTCAATGGTCTTTTAAATCAACACAATGAACATTCAAATGACAGAATGGCAGCCATCTTAGTAGTAGCCAGTAATAATTAAAGACAGTGATGTAAGTGTCTCACAGCTCAGTGTCTCCTAGACGGTCCATGTTCTGGACGTACACCGGCAGCTTGTGGTGGACCATCTCGTCTAACGCTCTCTGGTCCCGACTCTCCGTCTGCAGGGCAAACAACTGGAATAAGACAAGAAGGACAGGTCAGACACAACAACAAGACATATGATAACACATCTGGACAACTTCAGCATGGGACAGTACGGAAAGAAGACAAGAACTTCAGGACTACTACTCCACCCACCCGGAGATAAACACCTCAAATTAACTAATGATTCAAGAATGCAAAGTACAAAGACAATACATCAAAAATACAGTTCTAACCAAGAACAAGGGAACCATAACATTTGTACAAAAGCGTCATTAAAATACCAAAGCATTGTTCTTCACTGTTAACATGAACCAACGTGTGTCAAGAACAAGACTGTGAAGAGATCAAAACAAGACGCTTCATTTTAAATATGAAACCAGATCAAATGTTAAAACGTTGAACTGTGATTATTTCCACCTAATGACTGACCTCTTTAAACCAGATGAGGTAACATTTTAAAACACAATATGAACCTTTGTGGATTGACTTTTAAAGCTAATCTTCAAGACACTGCCTCAAGCAGGAGATGTAAAATATGTACATTTGTTTTTTGTTGAATCATTTCATGCTCACCAGCTGGCAGAGCTGTTCATTCTCCTCAGTCAGACTCGTTGTCTTCTGAACTTCAGCATCAAAGCTCAGCAGAACAGGCTGGGGTGAGAACCAGTTAAGGACTGGAAACCAGCAAATTCAGAGTTTACATGAGAAACAGACAAATCGGATCAGTGTGGAGAGTTTCAAACAATCACTGTCTTCACTATGAAATCAAATGTAGCTACAAGCTGGACATTAATCTGCAAACTTGAGGCTGAGGATCCAGCTGAAGGATATGCATACACTGGAACAGGACGGACAGGAAGTTGTGCAGTGAAACCAGGAAGGTGTCGGCCCACTGGCGGGAGAAGTACGGAGCGAAGGCGGGGTTCTGCTCGGGGGTGGGTATAAACGGCAGAATGAACCAATCGCGCCACTCAACCTGACTCTGCAGCTCCAACGCCTGCTTCTGGAAAAACTCCTGCGTCTTCTCAAGGTTCCCTTTCTGAGAGGATGAAAGGACGGAGGTATGGTTGGACTAGAGACTTTTAACCGTTTTGTAGAGACCGGTGTCTTCTTGCTTTCTCTACATGACGTTACCTGGATGGTGTTGATGACGTAGTATCTGTACAGGCTGGTTCTGAGTTTATTCACTGTGGATCTGTAAACGTCCTCCAGTCTGCACAACAGACGTCTGTCCAAGTAGAGCCAGTACTCCTTCAGACCAAACAGGTCAAAGCTCTGAACAAACTGCTGGAGCTGATCGATGATCTTATCCACCTGCAAGCAGACGACGTTTTAGATTAAAGACAAACCGAAAAATAAAGAACCATTAAACTAGTTCTTCACATAAAGACAGATGCCTCCATATATCGTACCCTGAAGCCCTTCTCCTTGTCGGCCTTGATGTCGGTGTCCAGGTATTTCAGAGTGCTGGTGAAGCCGCGGTAGATTAGATATTCTCTGACATGTTCGTCTGTCCTCTCCACCGCTGAGCCCATAGTGACCTCTGACCCTGTGAGGTACAACACAATACGTGTTCCTGTTAGTTTACAATGTCTGGTTTTCTGCAGTCATTCAGGTCAGCTGCTCTGACCACACACACACACACACACACACACACACACACACACACACACACACACACACACACACACACACACACACACACACACACACACACACACACACACACGTCGTTGATGTTGTGAGAATGTTTCTCTATTTTATGGTTCATGTTTATAGGAAACAAAGTTGGTTTGTGTGGAAAGATACATTTTAGAGGAGCATCACTATGAAGTCCAGTCTGATCTAACTTTGGGCAATTTATTTTTTCCATACCTCTCATGAAGAGCAGCACAGTGTTAAACCTGCAGAGCTAAATATTATGTCCCTCTTATCACGTTCAAATGATTGTCTGCAATTGATTACTCTCTCTCTCTCTCTCTCTCTCTCTCTCTCTCTCTCTCTCTCTCTCTCTCTCTCTCTCTCTCTCTCTCTCTCTCTCTCTCTCTCTCTCTCTCTATATATATATTTCTATCACTAGTCTCATCTACATTAAACTCTGATGCAGTGACCCGTCTTACTCGTTCTGGTTTCCAGACATGGACACGACTTATTACTGAATTGGCAGATTTCTTCACTTGTTTTAAGAAATGTACTATTTTAGGATGCTGCTCTCAATAGAAATGACATTTCTTCGTACATTTGAAAAGATTTTTATATTTTGGGAGAACACATGTTAAGCCTTAAGAGAGATCCCTCAGGAGAGTAAAATAATGCGTCTTGGTCTGATAGAGGACATAGTTAGGGGTGCTCCCTATACTGATTCAGATCCATCAAATCAGATCCTGAGTCTACCAGCAGTATTCTCTTTTCCTCCAAATCTCTGTAAACCTCTGTGCATGAGTGGAAAGAGGAAGCCACTTAACAAATCAAAGCTGGTATAGAACTGAACAGCCCAGACCAAGACAACAGATGGAATCAGAAAGGGAAATATTTTGGACAGAAAAACAGACTTTTTCCCTGAGGACTGGAGAAGAGAAATGGAAACAAGGAAGCATTCATATTCATAACCTAACCCAACCCAACCCAACCTAACCCAACTTAACCCAACCCAACCCAACCCAACTTAACCCAACCCAACCCAACTTAACCCAACCCAACTTAACCCAACCCAACCCAACTTAACCCAACCCAACTTAACCCAACCCAACCCAACCTAACCTAACCCAACCTAACCCAACCTAACCTAACCCAACCCAACTTAACCCAACCCAACCTAACCTAACCCAACCCAACTTAACCCAACCCAACCTAACCTAACCTAACCTAACCCAACCTAACCCAACCCAACCCAACCTAACCCAACTTAACCCAACCCAACCTAACCTAACCCAACCTAACCCAACCCAACCCAACCTAACCCAACTTAACCCAACCCAACCCAACCTAACCTAACCCAACCTAACCCAACCCAACCCAACCTAACCCAACTTAACCCAACCCAACCTAACCTAACCCAACCTAACCTAACCCAACCCAACCCAACTTAACCCAACCCAACCCAACCCAACCCAACTTAACCCAACCTAACCCAACCCAACTGAAAGGCAGATGGTGATCTCCAGCAGCTCCTGGTATAGTGGGATCTTGGCACTGTCGATCAACCAATAAGCAATAAGTTGACCCCGTGACACACCGTCCCCTAATTTGCATTGTGAAGCAGAAATGCATTGACAAATGTAAAAAGAAAAGAAAACATTAATAAATAAGTTTGGAGAAATAAAAAGGATTAAAAATGCAAAGGAGAAACATGAATTAATTAATTAACAATGAAATAAACATGAACAATCAATGGACTCTATAAACAAATGTGAAACTATATTATTAAATGTCAAAGTTGATGAAAGGAAATAACTAAAAGGGGAAATTAAATAGAGTGAATAAATACAAATGTAAATGTTGCTACTCGCTTAATTAAAGCAGAAGTTTCTGCAGTTAGTCAGTTTGATTCACTTCCCAAAAAAAAAACGTTCATGTCAAACCCCGTTAAAACCCCTCGTGACCTCGTGACCTCATGAGTTATTTAAATAAACCGTCACATTCACTCAACATCTGAGTAACACCATATAATATCACCATATAACGGTCAAAGTGTCCCAAAAGCTCCAGGTAACGTTCGTGCACAACTTCCACCCAAAAAAACGATTACGTCATACTTTTTAATATGATAAATAAATGCATAACATCGCGTTAATACAGGAAAGGCCTTACATCGTGTCTACATGTTTACGCACCTCTGCTGATAGTCGAGATGATCTTCAGGTAGTGGATTTGTATCGCAGGTCAGTTTCTCCGTACAGCACGGACCACCGTCAAACCGTCAAACCGTCAACCTGCGAAAACGGAACCAACGTCGTTTGGATCCAAGTAACAGCGCATCCTCCTCCTCCTCCTCCTCCGTCCTAATCTAAGTGTAATACGATGTGAAACATGTCCAATATTATGTTCCGGTTGTGTTTGTAATCTAACAGTCATGTGACGAGGTCTTCTCCTTCTTCTTCTTCTTCTTCTTCTTCTTCTTCTTCTTCTTCTTCTTCTTCTTCTTCTTCTAAGTTTTTTGGCGGATGACATCCAGTGAAAGGTGCTTTTCCGCCACCTGCTGTACTGGAGTGTGAACCAGAGTATCTAACCCTTACAAAAAAACAAACAAACAAAACAAGACTAATAATATAAAACAAATAAATAATAATAAAGAGTTCTATCATTTCGGTCACTTAAATTATTTAACTCAATCCTGTTTCTTTCTCGTATTGTAGTACCTTTCCTGCCCCTTAGGTTAATGCATCTTCTAGGTTTAGTTCCTCAACTCCCAGCTTCCTCTTCCTCTTCCTCTTTGTCTCGCTCGAGTATGCATTTCTGGCAATGACAAACGTCATGGTCTACAGATTCTGGTATGAGGCGGTGCTCACACAGTCCTGTTGGGTGTTGATTTATTAGTTGTGTTTTGTTCAGCCTCGTGTGTCCAGTCCTCAGTCTGGTAGCATGTTTTCTTCTGTGGTGCTTCTTCTGGACGTCCTCCCTTTACCAGCTTCTTTCTGAACAGCATAAAGACGTCTTCCTGTTTCTCCTACGTCCCGACTATGCTGCTCTTGTATTTGTTCATGTACAATGCTCTCCTTCAGTTCCTCAGACACCTTGCAGCGTTGCCTTTCTTTATTATTTGTAAATGAGATGTTTTTTGCCATCATTAAAATGCAGACCAAAAACAGGTCCATCTATAGTGCTTTTAATACAGACATACATCATGAGGTCAGACAATCACAGAACAACTCAACAACAATGAAATGACAAAAGAATGAAAGGGATGAGAAGACTCATGCTGGAGAGAAGCTTCAGGAATCAGATATGACAGTTTAACTTTAAGTACATTTAAAATGCAAGAACAGATACACACGTATCTGTGTGGTGTACTCTATACTGGTATTTTAAACTGTGATACTCTGATATGGACCGGGTGAGTTTTCCCTATTAATTATTTTTAAATGCACACTTCTCTTCAATGCATGTTTGAGTTAGACAATGATGCGCTACCAGATGCATCACTTGGTTTTCAAACCAACAAATGTTCAGCTCCCAGTATCCAGGAAGGCTTTAGATTGTAGATTACACATAGTAAGATAAACCTCACAGCGAAGAGCTTTAAATCTCCACAGCAGCATTCAGAGTCATAGCCTGTAGAACTTCACAGAATCCATGTTAACTTTCCCTCTCAACACCGTCATGGTATCTCAGCCCTCTACTCTTCATCTGCTGCTGTTCAAACCGGCTGGTTGAGTGACCCTGTGCTTCTGTACGTGTGACGACCTCAGACTGAGTCTCCAGGAAGGACGACAGCCATCCACCGCTCCCCTTACTGCTGTATAGAGTCCAAATTATCTTTGATTCTTCGGGTCATGCTGGGGATCAGGTTTATGTGGTCGTCCACACAACTTCCCACACAGCCGTCCATCAGCGATCGAACAGCTGGCTCTTTAGCGCCGGAGTCAAAAAGATCCTTCGCCTTATCGTTGCAGTGCATCGTGCATCTGGTCAGACGGTCCTGATGGGGCAAAGAGGAGAGCTAATAAACCCCAAACCTAATAAACACAGACGGGACAGAAGTCCCAGTGGACAGGTTTAGGGTAAAGTGACAAGGCAGCTAAGCAAACACAGTAATAAGAATAATGTACACACTTCATCTGACCAACAATCATTGTAATGTTGTAGTTTCACCGGCATCTCACTTATATCTGCCTGCTGTGAGACAGATAAAAGCCTCAGGTTCAATGTGACAGCTGCTACATGTGTCCTGACTGAGGACTTTAACACACGTTCATGGTTGGAAATGCCACACACTCAAACGTCCCCTCACCTGAAACTTCTCCAGCTCTGCAGTGACCTGGCCCTGAGCCTGGCCCATAGGAGTGTGACACCTCTCGATGCACCGATGCACCACAGACATGGAGTCCGAGGACCGCTCACAGCAGTCTGCGCTGCACCTGAACATGCGACCCTGCAGCGAGAACACACACACACACACACACACACACACACACACACACACACACACACACACACACACACACACACATATATATGAATATGATGGATACAGGTGCTGCACAGATCGGTGTGGTAGAAAAACAAAGCCCCACATGCACAGATCATGTAAAACAACCTGCCTGCATTACACGGATGTGGTCCCTCTCCAGGCTTTGGACCATTTCTTCCACCGCATTATGCACGCGCGCCTGATGTGCCTCTGCCATCTCAGTCCGTCCTGCTCACACCGCTAATATTCAAGTTTAGAATCTGAACCAGACTGACCCGAAGTATCCGCGATGTCCACAGCAAGTCCCTTTACTTCACAATTTGAAAACTAAGGTCACCTCCATTCAAGCATGGTTCAATATGAGTAGACTTCCGCTTTACTTCCGCAACAGAATCCTTTTCCGGTTTGTTTGCTTTCTTCAAAATTGGGTTCCAGTAAATCCTGATTTTTGATAGGCAGAGTTGCAGACTGACGTTCTCGGAAATGAACGGTTCTCTGTGTTTTTCGTGAGAAATGACAATAAATATGACAACTTCCGCTCAGTTCCTTTAAACCTCCACGAGCCCTTTTTTCATAGGTCAGTGAAAAGTACATGATCCGTGTTCTTACTCGACTTTAATTGTTCTTCTACTGTTTGTAGTCTATTTACATTTATTTTAAATGACCATTTATATATATATACACATATACATATAAATACACACACATAACACGTTACATACACACGTATATACTCACATATATGTATACATCATATATCTTGAAAGGTTAATGAATGATGAAGCTCAAATCAATCGCCGTCGTTTAAACGTTGCACTCTCCACATGTATTCCGTTTTTATCTAAAAGTAAGATTTTACGGCCTTTATTGTGAAAATCAAACGTAAGCATGCCCGGAAGTGTGTCTCGGTATTGAGCGACGTTCTCAGCGCTCCGACATTAAACAAGTTGAGTTAGTTGTTGACACTTCTTGTCTTAGTGGCTGACGTCACCGGTTCCGTGTTCTGTTTCAGTTTTACCGAACGTTGAATCTTATTTTGTAGCGAATAGAAGAGAACGCTGTGAAGGCTGCTCCTCCATCAACACCTGTACTGAACTAGTGAGTCCTCCGTTCAACGCGTTCTCTTCATAAAGTTTATAAGTATTTGACATAAGTTACTGTTCCCTTTGTTATTCTGTGCGGCTGACCTCCTGTGACAGAAACCTTTGACCAGCACTGACTCAGACTGTTGCCTTCGAGTAGAAGCGTCTATGCGGAACTAACCGTGTCTCTCTCCTGGACAGACGCTGTGTGGAACTAGACGCGCGCCATGAATCCACGGACTCTGTCCCTGAGAGCCCTGCTGCTTCTGGGGCTCTGGCACGCTGGGAGGAGAAGTGTCGCCTCAGCCCCAGAGCTGCTAGATCAGCCCAAAAGGATAGGTGAGTCTGTCCTCAGACGCACTGAAACACCAAACTCACCAAACACACCCAACACACCCAACACACCCGTCCTCCTCTCTGTAAACACTTCCTCATGATGAGATGTTACTGTGGGAGAAACCCCACTGTGACCTTATCCAGGATTCAGCTGCAAAGACACATTTAGTATTATTAAGTAAACTATTAAGTAAACTTAAGACGTCATCTTGATCTCTGGGAAACTATGGACTAAAGGATCTAAAATAATAATATATAGAATAATAATAATACTCGTCAGATTCATCTTCTATTATGATCATATTAGACTGTAATAAAGGCATCTTAAGAGAATACCGAATGCAAGCTGTGTTTATTTTAGGTTCCTCACATGGAATGAAACTTTAGAATAATCACATTAAACTGGAGAACGTTCAGCACACGGAGTGGCAGCAGTAGAACCCGTTGTATTCATCAGGCGTAGATGTGACCCGTGTGTGTAACCGTGTGGTGGTCGCTGCTCTGAAGCCGTGGTCGGAGCCGGCATCGGAGGCACATCTGCAGCGTTTTACCTGAGGCAGGAGTTTGGAGCCGGGGTGAAGATTGACGTGTTTGAATCGGGCGATGTCGGCGGACGCCTGGCGACGGTGAAGATCGGAGAATACGAGTACGAGACGGGAGGCGCGGTGATCCACCCTCTGAACCTACACATGAAGCACTTCATTGAAAAATTAGGTAACGTGATGTCACCAAAACAGAATGACAAACGTTGAACGCGACTAAAACCTTCTTATTATATGTTGTTTTAAGGTATTCCTCCGAGGACAGATGTTCCCTCTAAAATGGCCATCTTTGATGGAAAGGAGCTCACCTTTGAAGAGAGCGACTGGTTCATAATCAATTTCTTGCGAATGCTCTGGAGATTTGGGTTCAGCTTTATCAGAATGCACATGTGGGTGGAGAGTGTTCTGGACAAATTCATGAGGTGAGCAGGAGGGGCAGGAGGAGCAGGAGGAGCAGGAGGAGCAGTCGTCAGCGCTCCTAAATGTCATTCTTTGAGATGCAGGATCATCAACATCGATGAAACCGTTTTGTTTTCACTCACAGGATCTACCAGTATCAGCAGTACGGCTACTCCTTCTCCAGTGTGGATAAGCTGCTTCATGCCATGGGCGGCGATGGTTTTCTCACCCTGCTGAATCAGACTCTGGAGGAGACGATGATGGGCCAAGGGTTCTCCCAAGTCTTCCTCAACGATATTGTGGCACCCATCGCTCGCGTCAACTACGGCCAGAGCGTCCGCATCAACGGGTTCGTGGGTACGTGTGTCCGAGTTCTGATGGGTTCATGAACTCAAAGGTTTAGAATAGAGGTAACGTTTAGCGTCCGTCTCGTCTCGTAGGGGCGGTGTCGTTGGCGGGAGCCGATCCAGGCTTGTGGGCAGTAGATGGAGGCAATAAGAGGGTGTGTTCAGGACTGCTGTACAACAGCAAAAGTGAGCTCATCCCCGCCAGAGTGACCTCCATCTCAGTCAAAGGTCGACCATCCAAGACAGGTACCTTCTACATTCCTTCATTTGGTAAAGAGCTGGTCACTGATGGATTTTCTTATGTCCTTTTTTAAAGTCAAACGTTTAACCTCAGCTCTCCGTCTCCCGTGTTTCAGGCACCACAACCAGTTTCTATGAGGTTAACTATGTTGGAGAGTCGGGCTCAGCTCACTCTCTGTACGACATCGTGGTGATAGCAACGCCGCTTCACCAGGGAAAGTCTGACATCGCCTTCTCAGGCTTCTCTCCCCCCATCCCGTCCCACTATCCCGGCCGTTACCACCAGACCGTCTCCACTCTGGTCCACGGCATGCTGAACATGTCCTACTTGGGCACCGCGCAGCCAGCCTCTGAGTTCACCGTGTCTGACATCCTCACCACGGACTCCAAGGACTCCGTCATCAACAGCCTGGCCTCTCTTGACCCCGTGCACATCCCTCCGGGTTACCGGCGACCCCCTGCCAGCCAGACCAAAGTGTGGAAAGTGTTCTCCCCACAGCCGCTGTCCCAGGAGCAGCTGCGGGACATCTTCCTCTCCTGGGATTCGGTGTCGGAGACTCGGTGGCTGGCTTATCCTTCTTACCGCCCGCCGCACCGCAAGACGCCTCCCTTCATCCTGCACGACCGGCTGTACTACCTCAACGCCGTGGAGTGGGCGGCCAGCGCCATGGAGATGAGCGCCATCTCTGCCAGGAACGTGGCCCTGCTGGCGCACCACCGCTGGCACCAACAGGTCGGCAGCATCGACCAGGAGGACCTGCACACCCGACTAAGAGGGGAACTCTGAAGAGACACGCCTGAAAGCAACACAATCAGTCCACACAGATACTGGTGCACTACAACAACACTCCTGTCAGGGCAAATCCAAACTGTCATTCAGGTCTCTGGAGTGATGTCACCACTTTAGACTCCACACAGTTCTACTTTATTACAGCTTTTCTCTTATTGTTTTAGGGGTGGCCATCATTGCAGCAGTTATTACAAATAGAAATGTCGACCAAAACCAAGAAACCGATTGGAAGGATCCTCTAATCCACAGTGAATCACTCTCCAGCAGCACAGAACCCACGAGAAGGTGGCTCAACATGGCGCTGTGCTGGGTTGTGTAATCACTGTGAACCACGCTGCACTCCAGGGCAGCAGACACGTACTTTAAGTGTTCCTCTGTTTGTCTGTTGTTGGTATGAACACGGTACAGCTCCCACCCAGCCTCATTCACCAAGAGGACCTTTAATTGATTGATTGTGTGTCACTGAGACGCTGTCTGTCTTCCTACAGGATGTGTTCTTGATGTCAGTTATGAAATTAACAAGTCTGTGTTTTCTCCTCCTGTTTAACTGAACTGATCATTTTGAAGTCTAATTACACTGAAGAATTGCAGGAATTCAAATTGTCAAAACTCTGAAGGTGCCTTAGAGATGTCGGAGTAATTGGCTTACGTCTTTATTAGGTGATGAGTCTCCCGATCGTTTTACAAATCATCTGTCCTTCAGGTTTTCATGTTTTTAATGAAGTGAAGATGGCCGTCAGAGTCAGCCACTGTAAAGTGTCTTTAAAGCCTACAGTCTCTAAATCACTTTAAGGATTTTTAGCCAAGAACATTGTTTCTTAAGCACTTTGAAAGGTGTATTTTTCTAGATTTCTGAAAGAAGTTTCCTGTTTGTGAGTATATATGTGAAGACACACTGTCTAAAAAAAACATGTACATTCTTCTGCACAAATACGAGACAAATCTAAAGGTTTGAGATTCAGACACTGAAACCTTCAGTCCAAACAGTTTTATAAGTGTTTATGATCACAATAAAGTTATGAAACCTTGTCTGCTTCATACTCTCATTTCACATTTTACTACAAAGCCATATCTGGTATTTATTAAAAGCCGGTTTAAATTGTGTTTGAATCACTTTTTATGAAGCAAACTTGCGTTCTAGATGAAGTTATGATTGGTGATAGTGATGACCATTTTCTCCTTGTCTTTATATCAGAAGCTCATACTAAGTTTGTGTCTCATTTCACTTTTAAAATCCACTTTTTTCACCATATTCTCACTTTTACAAAGTCAGATGTTCTGTTCTTCTCATGACGGGTCAAGGGTCTGAGGTGAAAAGTGAAAAGAGTGAATCACTGCTTTGCCTGCTTGCTTGTGACCGTCATTCATGAAACAGGCTGAGTGGTGAAATCACTGCCAGTCCCAACAGGACATGAACATTGTTTTCAGCTCAGATGGAAGGACTCCCATCAAACGGACACAGCGACTCCCCAAACACAGGCCCGTGTGACTGAAGGAGCCAACAATGGGAGGCATTGACGGCCTGAAGAAGGACACGTCTGTGTGGGGACGTGCCGCCCGGCTGTCCTCTCAGGTAGGGAGGGACAATGGTACCAGAGCCGCCGGTCCATGCAAAGCATGTGATGCGACTGAAGATATAAGAGGCTGTAAACCGACAACAACCCAAAATCCTCCAGAACCCAGAACAACAGCCAAGATGAGATCTCTGGTGCCACTGTGTGTCTTCCTCACTGTCGCAGCGCTTCACTCTGGTAAGAAGAAGAAATAGTTATCAACTGATTTCTATGATTTAGAATATGACTACAACTTTGAAACAGGTTGATCTCCATCGGTGAGACTGGGAGACCACATTTTTGTCCTTTAACTGTTGTTATTATTGCTTTCAATGATAATATAGAGACGGTGTCTCTACAGAACACGGATTCATGCTTTTCTTTGTTCAGTTGTGTGTTTATTTGACGCCTGACTGATGTACTTGTGACTCTTCAAAGCTCTCTCAGCATCTCTGGAGTCTGCAGAGAAAGAGGAAGCAGTTGCTCAGCATGGTGAGGAATTACTGTCAATAATAACTGATTATTAATAAATATGTACGGTGATGAGACCTGCTTGCCTCAAAATGTATCTTAATGTGTTTCTTCCTGCAGATGGGCTAAGTGAACTGCAGAAAATAGGTACGTTGGTCTGATTGAGAACCAGCTGAGTGTGAAACGGATGTTTTATGTACTTTATGTGTTTGTCTGCAGAGGGTGTGTTTGTTCACCTGACATCACGAGCAGCAGTTGTTTTCATTTGCTTTGTAACACAAGTAGACTATCCGGTTTGTTAAAGCCACCTACCAGACACTTTCATTTTTCTATTTCATTAATGTTGAATCTGTA
Source organism: Cebidichthys violaceus (assembly GCF_023349555.1). Taxonomy (NCBI): domain Eukaryota; kingdom Metazoa; phylum Chordata; class Actinopteri; order Perciformes; family Stichaeidae; genus Cebidichthys; species Cebidichthys violaceus. The sequence continues at coordinate 545,408 of NW_027176285.1, forward strand.
AACATTTCTTCATGTTCACTATTACGCAGACGGCCTGAAGTCTCGTTTGGCATCATGTTGTCCCTCTGTCTCCTCAGACCAGATGGAGTTTGAGGCCGCTCAGAAGAACGAGACCGCTCGGATGAATGGTAAGTTTGACCAAAGTCCGGGGCAATGACCCTAACCCAAAACAAGGTGACCCTCAAAAGCAAATATGTCTTTCATCCATTTCTGTTCCGTGGATAATCGTGCTTTGTTTACCCTCTACTGTGAAGCAACAGAGAAGCAGAATGAGGAAACCCGCTACCTTGGTAAGAGGAACTGTGAGCTTTGACCGCATTCAAAGTGAATCCAGCTGCAGTTCATAATATCATCTTTCAAACGTTTCACACACAGAAGCTGTTCAAGAAGGATCCGGTGAGTTCTACTTCTGTGATTAACACCTGAACACGTTGACCGTGGGTTAATGCCTCCTGTTGAAATGTCTCCAACAGTAGAGGAGCATGTTGAAGCTGAGGACGATGACACAGGTGTGTAAAAGACAAAAAGACAACATATGATCTGAGATTCAACGTTACATAACTGTGAAATCCTCCTCCAGCAGAGGGAGGCGGTAACTCTGACGCAACAGCTCATGAAGGTGAGAGCTTTTACTGTTCAAGTATCAGCCTGTAGATGGCGCTGAAGGACAGAGTGGAAAAGGTCCGCAGGACTTTAAAGTACAAGAACATGTCAAATATCACAACCATGTGACGGATCTCTCCCCACAGAACCCCAGTCTGAGTCCTCTGAGGAGGCAGATGGTGAGTTTGTGACATTAAGTTCATTTCAGCGCATTAAAGATGTAACTTCAGCTTCTGTCATTCCATCAATGACAACGTGTGTCTTTATCATTTCTATCAGGGAGACAGAGGCGGGGTGAGTGATGGAAACCTACTCTACTACACCGCAACCTTTTGAAAGAACATTTAGAGATAAACAACAATAGAAAGTACACAACTAAAGCCATGCTAAAGCGTGTCACTGTACATACAATACGTTTCAATGTCTCCCTAGAGCACCACGAGGCAGTGCCAGAGACCGGGAGCAGTTTGGGTAAGACCAAGACCTAGTGAAGCCGCTGACTCACAACGCCTCACTATAACTCTGTGGTTGAAACTCTCCATCTTCTCATTTCTCCCCTGCAGATGGAGTCAGTCATGATTCAACCAAGTGGGAAGAAGGTGGAGACGTCTAAATGCTACACAGTAATAATTCACCTCAAGGCTGAGTGCAATGTTATGTGTTCACTAGTATTATGTATTATCCAGAGACGGTGGTTCACTTTTATTTTAAGGGGGGGGGGGGGGGACTCGTAGTACCTGCTGAGGCAAGATGTGGTGAACTGTTTTGAGTAACACAGAGAAAGTCAAATTGTAGGTTATGCAATGATCAGACTGTGAGCAACAGAGCCGGTCGAAGCCGGTCTCAGCTAGTTTGAAATAGTGTCGAAAGCCTGGGCCGGGTTCAGAATCAAGAACTGTAAAATGCCTCAAGAGCAATTATGAGTTTACAACTCGGCAGCTTGTTAAAAGGAACAATTGTTCTAGAGAGATATTCAAGTTGAGCACTGGCTGCTCAACCTCTAAAGTAAGACGCTGGGCTTGTTTATTCGAGCACAGTCCTCCTTGTGAGTAAATCTAGGACAAGAATCCAGGACACTCTGAGGAGTCTGTCCCCAGGTAGTTATTGTGCTCGATTTATACTGTAGCGTCTGCTTCTGGTTATTTTTGGACCAAGGATGCACTGTCCCTGCCCTGAAAGATGCCAGAGGGATTGTTTAAAAAGTGATAAAATGCTTCTGCCTCAAGGTTATTGAGGCAGTGATAAAGGTTGTGTTTCATATTCTCCTGGATGAGAAAAACCAAACCAACATGTCCAGGTTCTAAATCCTCATCCTCTGGGGACAGAATAGGTCTCTTTGTGCTTTAGCAGCAGTAGCGTCACACACTGGTGCTGCCATCATTCATCAGGAGAGTGAGTCATATCTGAAAAGACCTAGATGTGATTCATAGATTCGTCCGGAGCCCTGGAAACCTGCTGCTGCATTGTGGAGCGTCCCCGACGTAAAGCAGTCCTCTCTCTTGTCTGTCCCTGCGTCACAGATGTACTGGAGTGAGACGGCACAGCAGGCCTGGATCCAGCGCTCACTCCTCTCCGGTGAGGAGCTGCACTGCGCCTACTGCCAATAAAGAGGGAACTATTCCACCTATCTGAACATGTCCTCGTCTCTTTCATGCTGAGCCAGAACACTTCTGAACAGTTTCAGGACTGCTGTCTGGGATGTTTACGTCAATAACATAGCAGTGTATTACAAGAACCTGTGTTTAGAGTTGCAATACTTTGAGATATCTATCTATCTATCTATCCATCTATCTATCCATCGAAACCATTTGCATTATAAACTAGGAACAAAAACAAGTGCAACACTATTATTTTCCCATTTTTTTTTTTTATTTGTTTTTCTTCTTTTCATCCACACATGTGGACTAGAGTATGTTGATGTGCATTAAAAAAAAAAAAAAAAAAAAATTCTTTGGTACCTAAAGGGAAAATTAAAACAATTAAGGCAACTACAGCAGCTATAGATCTGATATGCATTTAGTACTGCAGCCCAATGACCACACATGCAACGTATGTTCACCCTCATTCAAACAGAGACCAGATCAACACCAAACCACTCCGAGAACTTCCTGCTCTCTTTGACAACCTTAAAACGCCTCCAGGATGAGGAGGGAGAGAGAGAGAGGGAGAGAGAGAGAGGGAGAGAGAGAGGGAGAGATAGAGGGAGGGAGAGAGAGAGGGAGAGAGAGAGAGGGAGCTACAACAACCAAATGTTTAGGCAGGTGCAAATGTCACAGAAAAATATTACATACTGGGAAGTAGCCAAAACACGGAGATCTGGACAAACAACGCTGAAGGAGGCATTAAGCAGTTAACCATCAGAGATGATGCAATCAAGTTTTAACTGGAGGCTCGTTTGAGAGCGCGTGTTTCCGTTAGCCAACATTCTGGTGGTACATTTCTCAAATTCAAGTAACCAATATCAGGCAAAGATTTGTGTGAGGATGTGGAGACTCAGGACATGGTGACAGAAAGGACCGCAGACGTCATATTTCCTGCCAGAGTGGGCCGAGCTCTGCCACCGCTGCAGTAGTTCACATGTTCTGCAGGTGGTCAGACAGCGTGTACAGCTGGGTCTAGACTATCTAGACTGTGATGTCATCAACAAAACACTGGAGAAATGTGATGGCATAATGTCTGCGTACGTTAGAAAACACCATCAGCCTCCTCTCTGACCCAACAGTCAGTGTAAAGTGACTTCTTATGTGACAAGAGAAGGGGAATATTAATGTACCATGTTAGGAGATACAAGCCGGATTGAACATTTCATTAATAACCATTACTTAGAATGAGAAAAAAAAAGCACGCACATTCAAACCTAAAAATACTGCTTTTGCATCTACGTTACTGTCAGCTTGTGTTACGACTGAAGCTACATCTGCGTCTTAAGATGCTCACGTCTCTCGAACGTGGGAAACAAAGTTAAAAACAGAACAAGGTTGTATTTACAGAATTGCAAAGTAAAATAGGAAACTGAAAGAAAATACAAAAATAAAAATTAGTCGACGCTTTCAGAGTAACTCGTTACAGAATGATGAGAAGTCGGAACGAGGAAATGAAAGCTTCCTGCTAGAAATAATGAGGCCAGGATGGAACAAACAGCAAATTCTAGGTTGAGAACGATGCAGCCAAGAACCACAGGCCCATAATCACAAGTCCGCTTCAAATATTTCTATTTTTTTTCTTCCAAAGTTGTTGGCTTGAGGTCAGCCATATATTTTGGCCTTCCAACTCGTTTCCTTTTCTTTTGGTGCGCACCGAAGCGGTTTCTTTCTCCTCCCCCGGTCGGGGGTGCGGCCGAAGGCTCAAAGGATGCCGTAGATGAAGATGGCCATGATGGCGGCACTGATCAGACCGGAGATGGGCACAGTCACGAACCACGCCAGAAAGATGTTTCTGAAGAGACGCCAGTCTACCGCCTTCTTTGAGCGCAACCATCCGACTGCAACCACAGAGCCCACCTAGAAACACAGACCTCCGATCAATCCCCTCTCATTTAAACGCATGACTTATGGTTAGCCATTAGCATAACATGTGACATTTTATGGAGAAAGTTGCTCCACATTTGGATGGAGTCCCAGACTGGGATCCTGTTTACCGCAGCCTACCTCACACTGACTCGCCTCTTCCCCCGTGTCTCAGTCTAGCGCTCAGACCACAGTGTTTGACCAGCTTACCTTGCAGTGGGTGGTGGAGACAGGCAGGCCAATGTTGGAGGCTACCACCACCGTCACGGCTGAGGCCAGTTCGATGCTGAAACCGCTGCAGGGGAAACAAAAACAACGGTCACGTCTGTCCCGTAGTTGTGTCTGAGCACGCTTTGCTACAACTCAAGGTCTAGTCACGTCTGAAGAGGATGTGGTCTGGGGGGTCTGTACCTTGAGGGGGTGATGGGAGTGAGGTCCTTGCCCATAGTCTGGATCACTCTGCGACCCCAAACCCAGAGTCCAGCGCAGATGCCAACGCCGCCGTACAGCAGCAGCCAAATGGGCGTGGGCTCGTTAGAGGTCACGCTGCTGGTGGTGTAAACCAGCCACAGAGCCACCAACGGGCCGATGGCGTTACTGCAGAGGAACGAATTCAAGTATTTTAATAGACATCGAGGGTCAACTCAGAATCTTTGACAAGTGAAAACGTCATCAGCCCGATGACCAAACATGACACCGGCTTCACGGAGGACTCTGCGTACCTCACGTCATTTCCTCCGTGGGCAAAGGATCCGAAGCAGGCGGTGAGAATCTGGAGGAACTGGAAGAGAGTGGACACTTCTGGCTTGTCTGCGTCATGCCTGTCGTCATCCAGAGAGCTCTGGCTGCTTCCTGCGTCCTCCTTCACCATTTCCAGCGTCACGTCTCCCTCTCCCAGAGCCTCGGGAGTGGTGTGCTCTGCCACGGCGTTGCAGTAGCTGGTGTAACTGTCCATGCGCACTCGCTTCCTTTCCTGACCCGCTGCCCCCGTGCCCTTGTCTCCTTCCTCGTAGGCGCGGTACTCCCCCTCTTTGTGCTTGAAATCCCCGTGCATGCCGATGATGGCCATGGTGTAGGAGGTGTAGCTGTTGTTGCGCCGGATCGGTCGGTCCCCCCCCTCGCCCATGCAGTCGCCCACCTTGGCCAGGTGGAGCTTGTGCAGCAGGTCCTTGTAGAGGCCCGAGTCCTTGTGGACCGTGTGGTACTGGCTGTAACCGTTACTGGGAATCTGTGCTGGCCTGTTGTTGAACTGGACCTCTTTGTTGAACTGGACCTGATTGGCTGAATTCTGCTGGTTGTTGACCTGGCTGTCTGATTGGACCTGTTTAGGTGCTGCAGACATTGGTAAAAACAAACAAACAAACCTTTAAGTCTGATGTTGTATCAACTTCATGCATCTCACACCGTCAGGCTGCATTATTTTAATTACATGTAAATGATTCTGGCACACTCACCACCATTTGCATTGCTGTAGTCCGAGTCATCAGAATCTCCGATGTCAAACGCCACCCTACGTTCCTTATTGTTGTCAACATCGTCAGAATCTCCAATGTCAAACGCCACCCGGCGCTCCTCAGGGGCAGCCTGGGACTGCTCAGAGGGGCTTTGATTGACAGCTGGGGCGGGAGGCGTGGACGTCTCCTTGACGGTCTGTTTCAGGATTGGACAGTGGGCCTCTCTCAGCTCCCTCTTCTCCATCAGGGGGCTCTCTGACGGGCTGGCAGACTTCATATCTCCTAGTAGGGGAGGAGATATCGATTGGGTCGTGTCCACACACACACACACACACACACACACACACACACACACACACACACACACACACACACACACACACACACACACACACACACACACACACACACACACACACACACACACACACACACACACACACACACACACACACACACACACACACACACACACACACACACACAGTACAGCAGAGAAATACTAGCACAGCACGGGTTTCCTCTCAACCAGAGCTATAGGGAGTCACGAGAATGACGTAACCATAACCATCTTTGTCCTATAAATGCAACGTTACCCGTGTTCACAAGATCCGATAAATGGATTATGACCTTAGGGGACATATTTACACCACCGCCAGCAGCTCAACTTATGAAAGATGATGACACTCGGCACAGTCCGAGGCTCACAGAACCTTTGTTTGTGGTTTTAAAGTGAATCAGATACTTGGTGCCAATGTTTTCTATGCGGTAATCCGAGGAGAATCCTGACCGGTCGACCACATTACATCATCCTAACTGGTCAAGGCCGGACATGAAGCATCCAGTCAGCCTCAGCACTCTACCCACAAACGCCACGTCAGCGCCTCAAGTCAGGCTAGGCTTATTTTAGTCAAGGAGGTAAAGACCAATTAGTGGATCACTACGACCCAATTAGGCTGCTAGTCTACAGGATGGAGGCCAATGCACACTGATGGTGCTTAGCCAGAAACAGCTGCTGCTGCTGCTGCTGCTGCTCTGTGACTTGACAGGTACGGTCAAGTAACAGTATCAAGGACCATTTACACTTTGTAAATGGTACTGATGAGAACAAATGTTGTAATATAGAAAACAGCTATTCTGTGATTGTTAATGCAGTAACAAAGATCTGACCTGTTACAGAGACAACTGAACACAAAGCACTGTTCTGTTAACAATGGAGGGAAGTGCTAAACATTCATGGAGGTTAAAATGAATGGTGCTGCCTCACTGTTGGTGTGTTAATGCAGACGGGTTCTTTAATCCAGGATTATGGAACAAAACCTGGTGAGAATAATGTCAGATGGTTTTCATTAGAGCGACTCCATTATGACCAGATATCCCTGAGCTCCATTTGCTGGATTAAATGAGACCTGGGTGTGAATAGTTGAATAGTTTGGAGGTTACAAGGACAACGGCAAATCCCTGCGTCCAACGGCGCTGAGGAAAACCACAATCTCAGCGGTCAGCAGAAACCGGTGACAGGGATTAGAAGACTGAATCATCAGGTGACCAAAATAAATAAATGAAAGAGAAAGATGAATGTGACTTACGTTCAATCTTCTTCTTGAGGTGAGGGCAGACGATGAACCAGACCACGAGGGCGGTCAGCACAGAGAAGCCCAGTGAGATGAGCAGGGTGCCCCACCAAGGGACCTTGTCAAAGCCGAGCACTGAAGGACCACACACACACACACACACACACACACACACACACACACACACACACACACACACACACACACACACACACACACACACACACACACACACACACACACACACACACACACACACACACACACACACACACACACACACACACACACACACACACACACACACGGTTTAACCAACAGGGCAGCTGGCGCCACCTTTCTTGATGGACAATACAAAAAGTTGACCGAAATGTTAAAAACTATGTAAAATACAAAAAGGCAAAACATGAGGTCAGATTTTGAAGGAACTTGTGTTCTTAAGTCAACTACAGGGACAAAGCAAAGACGTCCTTAACCTCTGGGCTCTGGTTGGTAAGAGCACGACTGCAGAGACACAGACTAGTTACATATGGAAAGCATGTGCACCCCTAGATGTGAACACTTTCACAACGCCTAACAAAGGTGAAAGAGCAAACGATGTCACCATGACCCCAGCATGTCCTGCGGACACACCGCACAGGACAATGAGGTCCTTAAAAGGCGACGTTGATTAAAGGAGAGGGAAAGGAAAGGGGGGAGTCCTTCACTGGAGCAGTAAAGACTCCCTCTTGCCAAGACTGCAGCAAAGCTGGTGCAGCAGAGGTACATTTAATGCAGCACATGCCAGCAGAAAGAAACTATTCAAATTCCCCCAGGGAAGCAGTGGTCTTTGTCACACCAAAGAGGATGCAAGTCAGCAGCGTGGTGAGGAGAAGACAAAAAGTAGCGCTGCGGAAAAATCCAACAATACCACTTCGGTTGAGGTGACCTTGGCCGTGCATAATTAAAAACACAGAAAAACAGAAAAACACACAGACAAAAACCAGCTCCACTAGCTTGGGACTGCATTCAAGATAAACAAAAGAGAGTCAATGCTAGGTGATAAGAGTCCCAGTCGGCGTGTTGATGTGAGTTTACAGAGCACTCGTTCAACCGAGTCACGCTGCAGCACCCAACTGATGTTTATTTAGTTACGCAATGGAAGCCGACTCCCGGCGGGACGGGAGAGGAACGGAGGCTCTGGAACAGCCGAGGCTCCCGTCTTTCTCTGGGGCGCATCGGCTCACATGTGGTGGGACACCCATTAACAGGTGGGGCTCAGCTCCACATTACCGGGCAGTGGCACCACCAGGAATTCAACAAAGTACGGGACAAAAAAACAACCAACCCTGCAACTGACAAAGGGGCCTGATGCAAGTCACATGAATACTCTTTGTAGGAAACTTCTTACAAAATATAAAAGAAAGGCTTTAAAAAGCAAGCCTAGGTCCGATAAACACTCCCACACAAAGGGGTGAGCTTATACCACAGCCATGCAGTGGGATGAATGGGACTGCACAGGAAATTGACTTTAACCACGGCTGCGTTCCAAACCACTCCCTTAACCTCTGTGTCCCATGGCCTACATCACACAATAACATGGTTTGTTGTTGTTGTTTTTTCCCCCACTACCGTATGTCACCACAAACCTAAATTACAATGGCTTAAAGTGGCAGTTTATGACTCACTTGGCAAGGAACCGTGGGGCATTTGTCCTCACTTTTGTCTAGAACTAGGTGTAGCACTTAGCCAGAGTATTGTGATCAAGTGACAGCTGAAGGCTCAGCACCGACAGGGTCTGTTAGCCCAACCTGTAGTCGTGACGATAAGCATCTATCCAGGAGAAGAGCAACCCCTGAAGCACCCCGGCTCGGGGTAAAAGAAGTCATGTGTACTAAAATGTGTGCATCACTTTTAGGTTGCTGTTTGCTTTGTGTCCCCAGAGCAACCAGCACTACTGGGTGTTTGTTTTTCAGAGGGTAACCCAGGCAGAAAATTTGTATCCAGCTAAACGCATTGAAGCTCATCAACTGAGGCTGATGTGGCGGGGCGGGCGGGGGGGGGGGGGGGGCGGGCATGTTGAAACATACACTGGTATGCAATACAAACTGTTTAGACCTGGCAAATGAAGCAGGCTTTTGTCTGAAGGCCAACATGGAGAGAATTCAGGGAAAAATCAGCTGATTTAGTAAAAAAAAAAAAACCCAACTAGTTCCCTAAAAGATTTCATACTGACTCAGAAAGCATGACATCTTCATATCCATGTGACATCTTATGGGAGTAAGAATCATATTTGGTAGATTTATCATTTTTCAGTTGCAGAGGAGTGACATCACATGAGAGCTACACGGCGTGAAGAACCCGAGTCACGCTGAGCCTCATCTGTAACGGGTCGACAGCTGACCCTCAGAGTCTTTGGTCCAGATTGCATGCACACGCTGACTTGAGGTCTCTGGCACTGGTGTAAATATATACTGAGTAAAGGAATGTGCTGTGGGACGCCTGGTGTCCAATCACACCACTGTGATAAGAGCTAGATTAGGGAACCAAACGTACTGTTCTCCTCTGGGTGCAGATAATCACCGCTGAATTAAGAAGTCATAAATCAGCAATATAATGAGCCGCTGTTGTGTTGTAGCAGACCATCCATAAGGTGGCCTGAAATAAACATTGGACGTCTGTCTTTGGATAGTAAATAAATAACTGGCTCCATTGTGGTCTCCGGGGCTTTAACAATGAGATGTGCCTGTGTGTGTGTGAGTGCTGACATATTTCAGAGGACACACAGGGTTTGTCAAGGTGTTTGAAATGAAATGTCGCACCTTTTTCTTTATGTGAGGAACCCAAGTACAGGTCCTCGTGAACAGTGTGAGGACTTCACACGGCTGTACAGAATGCGCCCGACTAAGCCGGGTTAAGGGCTACGCTGGAACTGAGAGCGCTCTCCTCTCTGTGAGTGTGTGAAGACACACACCAGCCCACAATATCTGGTCAAACTCTGGCCTGTAGTGCCATTTAATGGCCCAGGCCAGCTAACATCTTGAACTGTTAGGCCCTGTAGAGAGAAGAAAACAAAAAGGAGCAAAAGTTGCTCATTTAATGAAGAGATTCTGGGGAATGAAAACCCAACAAGTACTTAGAGCATTACTAGACTAAACCTTTGGACAACTACGACAATTTCCAACAACGTCTTTACTTCTCTTTTCCTCCTGAAGGGCAGACAGTGACGTCAAGTTAAGTGAAATCTTATTTCCATCTCCCTGATGTGCATCGCTCTAAAAAATTCCAGCTATGACCCACATAGAACCACAAGAGCTCCAAAAAAACATGTTAAAATAAACACAGCTTCTGTAAAACAACCGGTAAACAGTCTGGGTCAGTCTGGAGTACATGTGGGCATCCGGCTGTCTGAGGGAGACGGTTATTTTAGGCTGTGGGCAGGCATGCAAAGCAAAGCGACTGAAACAATGATACTCACTCGGAGCGCCGGTGTACATGATGGAGAACACGTTGATTCCCATAGTCACAGCGTAGAAGACAGGCAGTGCCCTCAAGCCATTCGGTACAGGGTCTTTCTGCAGGGACAAAACAAGAGACGCCCCATTCTACGGTCAGGTTACCGTCATTTGATTCCAGCTGTATGACGTGGATAAGAAACGGGTTCAGAGGACAGTAGCTCGATTCTCACCACGTAACAAACGTCTCATTTTGGCAGTGTTGAAAACAGACCTAAACGCATCGCACCGGAAGGTCCGAGTCTCACTTACAAAAACGCGTACATCACAATCTGATGAAAGCTGCTTACCTTGCGTAAGATGAACATGCGCACAAAGTAGAAAACAACGGCAGACATTATTCCAGACAAAAGAGGACTCAGGAACCAGGAAGCAACTGCAAATCATAAAAAATATGAGCATTGCAAATTAGTGGAAATGTAACATCGGACAATCCTTTCACAAAAAAACAACAAGAAAAAACACAAACAGATATTGTCTCAGCTTTTGTGTGTCAGGTGATGCCAGTTTCAACTATTGAGCAAACATCATCATTTCCCTCATCAAGGGTTGTTTTATACTTCTGTCAGTCAATCAGTGAGAGTTCTTGTTGTGCCCTCAGTAGAAACATTACACGCTCTTTCCATAACTGAATAAAATGTTATTATTTCAGATTCTGTTTTTCAAAAAAATGGGAAGTCTGGATTACATCAGGTTTGGCCTTTCCACAGCGCAACACAGATCTGAAATCTACAATCTAATGCAACAGCGTGTGAATGTAGTACAGTCACTGTATTTCCCTGCAAAGCTTTGAGTACAATTGCTCCATGTTCTCTGACATGCATTGAGCTCATCAAATGTCCCGCCTTTCTCACCTGATAGGCTACTAGAGACTACAGGAATCACTACTGATAGAAATATCAAATACTCAGAATTAAAGTTCAAGTTTTGAAATACAGTTCATATTTTAGGTGTTGTGAACTTGGATCTGAATCGGCAACAGTCATTCATAAAATTCAAACACTTGATTGTTGACCCCAGTATTGAAGGTCCTCAACACAGACACAAAACTGTCTGATGAATTATCATAAGAGTACATTACCACTCACAGCCTGTCATTACGTTAATGTAGTCCATGATCTATAGAAGGAAGACAGAGGACACAGAGACTTACCGATACGGAGAAGTTCAAACCACTTGACTCCCTGCTGGCCTCTGGCAACCAGCGAGAAGCCAATAGTAGCACCAACAATGCAGTGTGTTCCAGAGATGGGGAGTTTAAGGAAGGAGGCGGCCAGCTGCCACACAGCAGAACCTAATGACAACGAACACATTCAATCACATGACACATTTCCTGTCGGTCTGACAATTTCTATTCACAGGGTTCAACGACCGCAGGTGTTAATGATGGCGTTGCAGATACTCACCAAACATGGCGCTGATGGATCCGGCCATCAACACGTGCTCGGAGCCGTTGTACATGCCCACGTCGATGATGCCCTTCCGGATGGTTTCACTCACTTTGGCCCCGAGGAGCACAGAGCCAACGGTCTCGAACACGGTGGCCAGAATGCACGCCTGTCTCAAGGTGACCACTCCGGAGCCGACGGCTGTGCCAAAAGAGTTGGCGACATCATTCGCACCCACGGAAAAGGCGAGGACGAAGGCGATGATGAAGCCGACAACCAGCAACCACGTGTACTCCGTCAGAGCGGTGTGGGTGCTGGCCAGCCCCACCACGGTGGCCAGTGTTATTGCAGAGGCAGTAGTCGATACCATGATTATAGGCTATAGAGAAATTGCTTCACAATCTTAAAGGTAATGAATGCCTGTCAAAATAGCTGCAGTTTCTAAACGGCAGCGAGTAAAATTAAGAGGTAAATGGTCAAATAAATAATGAACTTCTTTAGAACTGCCTGTGTTTAACAGGGTTCTTTAACAGTGCAAATGTGTTTGACTGGTACTGACCAGAACACTGGAGGTAATGTGTGGGCTTATTGCTATCCTGTAATTAAACTAGATGTGTTGCTGTTTCTTTGGTGCTTAGACATCAAGCTGATTGAATAGACTGCCATTGTGAGACTGTAACTGCAGATGAGCAGGGGTGCATGCTGAAAAGAAAAGAGACAGAACAGAACCGCTTAGATAACAGCCTCTTCTCATTCAACCTTCATGTGAAGGGTCACGTGCAGAAAAGACACAGACAACAACGCTAACCTGGGAGGGAGTCAAACCAGCACCTTTAAAAACCGAATACGGTAAACAACGCAACAAGGATCGTGGGAAACCAGTAAAAGTGAACACTTTCACTGGAACCAGGCTCTCTAGTAAATGTCTTTCCTGAAAACCAAACGGGAAGCCATTTTCTGTAAATGTCGCAGGAAGAAACAGGGTGTAATGTTACACGGACGTCGTCTACTTTCACCCAGACTTGTGGACGTATATATGATGTATACATGAATACCGTTACGAGATAAGGGGTGCCTTATCCATAGTAGACTTCACAATCGTTCATCGTTTCTACGAGTGCACGTGTCGTCATCCATTCATAGAACACAGCCCTACGCACGAGCGCCATCTGTTCACACCGCTTCACGCGATTAAACAGAAACCAGAGTAACACCAGAGTCTTTATATATAATACATTCATTATTTAGTTTAAATGGCTATTGTGCCTTTTATTCGCAGTTTCTGTAATGTTTCGCGTGCTTTTTGTTAAAAAAGGGGTGCAACCGGAAGTGACTCAGTGTGGAAGGAAACCAGCTCCGACCATAGACTGTATAACGAACTGATGGGGAGGCACCGTTGTGTGTCGTGCCCTTTTCAATGGCGTGTCCGCTGTACAGATGGACAGTACCGTAAACGTCAGAAATTAACGTAAAATACTCTTGATTGCGGTTTTGTTCCCCGTTAACCTTGGTTCGAGACAAACGTTACATAGTTGTGATGTTAATGTTAATGATAACGACCATAAGGTCAAACAAGATGTCTAACTTAACAGCTACGATGATGTTAGCTAGGTCTCAACGTACGCGTACGTTACAGATCACTCTAATAACTAGTGGTGAACAGACAGAACAATGATTTATTGTACCGGCTAGCGTTAGCATTAGCTTTACGTTTATCATCGACGCGTTACGGCGTCCAGCATACAGAACACAAAAAGCCATTTCTTCTGATAGAATGTCTGAATTATAGAACTTACCACACGTTACAGTTGTCGGTCCTGTGAAGATTAACGCGTTCTATCCGGTAAAGCTAAGTAGCGCGCGCGCGCAGACCTGTGTCGTTACGATAGCGCGCGCGGGATAACGAACAAATTAAACTGATACGGAAACAAACTCCCTTCAAAAATGATGCCTTGGGTTTAGAAGATAAAGTCACTACGTCAAAAGGCTATTAACGACTATCCGACTCGACATGAAATAACTAAAATCCAGAACCGTCTCCGTTTGAATTAGAGCTTCGCAGCGCGTGTGTAGAACTCGCTCATACCGGTAAACGGAACCGGGGGTTCCCTTTTTATTGGATACACGCTACACAAGCCCTGCCCCCCGCCCCCCCCACCGAACAGCTGTAGGCGAGACTTCTTCTTTTTCTTTTTTTACTCGTCAGTGGATGTTCGTTAGAAGATCCCACTTCACACACGAGTCTTTTTTTTACAACTTTATATTCTTATATTTTTATTTATTCCTTCACTTTATAGTTCGCTGCCACCGCTGCTGTAATAAGATGGTTTGAATCCGTGCCCCTCGGATAATACATGATGTGTGTTTCTGTAGTGTTAGGACTCAAAACCTAGCGAGTTTATAAAATACAATGCATTGCTATGGATTAATCCACCCAACATCATTAGCTTTACCTCAACCTTTTTAAACATACATGCATAACTAATAATAATTCAAGAATACTAAAATAAAATCACACTGACACGATTTTCTGCATTATGCACTTTAGGTCTACTTTAGATAACTGCTAACAGGCTATACTGTTACTTAATTAACGTTTTGAATGCAGTAATTCTAGCTGTAATACCTTGTAATGTGACCAACTTTCAGACAAAACCTTGAATGCACATAATAGACAAAACATACAATTAACCCCCGTAACCACTGCTTTCCCAGCCAAAGGAAACAATGGCCCGTCACAACAGGGCGGAAAAACACCCGGTGGTGGTGATGTTGACTTCTTTACAGAAGACGTGTCATTCATTCAAGTGCATCGGACCGGACATGATAATAACATTCACCCTCTAACAATAGTCGCTTTCTTTGGTGACTGTTCTTTTATTGTGTTCGAGAGAGACGTGATATGCTAAATGAAAGAACTGCTCGATAAGCATACCGCAAATATGTTTGACTCACTAATAGTTTAGACCAAAACACAACGCAGTAGGTTATTTATTTACATTGGCCAATGCTGTTATAACAGCACATATCATTATTATTCTACGACCTCACTCCCCCTGGTGTCTCTCCCTACTTGACGTCACTTCTTTTGAGGATCATGGAAAATTTCCCCGTTCCCAATCCATTGAGCAATAGGCTGCGATCACTGACAATCCTTGCCTTGGCACCTGAAGGCAACGTTTCACAAAGGAATGGAAGGCAATCTCGTGTTTTCATAACCACTCGATCGGGGAGTTTTACTCTGGCTATAAAATAACCCTAACCCCAAACCCTTCAAAATAATAAGTTCATATAACTTCAACTTCAAAGGATATGTGTTGCATCTTCTTCAACACTCTTCTCAGAAAACACCGTTACTCAGTAATGCGCCTTGTTGTTTACTCCATTGCCAGTAAACAGAAATGTCACCTCGAGATAAGATAGTGAGATTGTCAATGTCATAAAAGAACTCGGAATTCATGTTTACTGATGTTTGTTTTTCCAGTTTCTACTCCAATAATCCTGAAGAAGACCTAATTCAAACACACTTGAGGTTACAGAGAGCCTGCTTATTTGTTAACAACGGTCAAATGCCAAACCCAGAGAAAGGACACTTGATGGAATATAGTCAGTTTCCTTAATGTAATATATAGGCAAAATGACGCATTACAGCAGTCGGAAAATCGTGGACTTGTTTTAACGGATAAGAAAAATGAGACAAAGACACATGCTGTGTTTGCACAAGGTTCTTTAAAAACATCTTGTCTCATGGTCTTATGCACTGCTGTACTCAGTGGACTCAAGAAGTGCTCTCTTTGGTGCTGCTATGGTAGATTAAACTTAATGAAGTGCCCCCTATGTACACCAGTACAGAAAACATGATGAAGAGCCCTTTAGGTTACCCTACCAGTACAGAAAACATGATGAAGAGCCCTTTAGGTTACCCTACCAGTACAGAAAACATGATGAAGGCCCTTTAGGTTACCCTACCAGTACAGAAAACATGATGAAGGCCCTTTAGGTTACCCTACCAGTACAGAAAACATGATGAAGAGCCCTTTAGGTTACCCTACCAGTACAGAAAACATGATGAAGAGCCCTTTAGGTTACCCTACCAGTACAGAAAACATGATGAAGAGCCCTTTAGGTTACCCTACCAGTACAGAAAACATGATGAAGGGCCCTTTAGGTTACCCTACCAGTACAGAAAACATGATGAAGGGCCCTTTAGGTTACCCTACCAGTACAGAAAACATGATGAAGGCCCTTTAGGTTACCCTACCAGTACAGAAAACATGATGAAGAGCCCTTTAGGTTACCCTACCAGTACAGAAAACATGATGAAGAGCCCTTTAGGTTACCCTACCAGTACAGAAAACATGATGAAGGGCCTTTAGGTTACCCTACCAGTACAGAAAACATGATGAAGGCCCTTTAGGTTACCCTACCAGTACAGAAAACATGATGAAGAGCCCTTTAGGTTACCCTACCAGTACAGAAAACATGATGAAGGGCCCTTTAGGTTACCCTACCAGTACAGAAAACATGATGAAGGGCCCTTTAGGTTACCCTACCAGTACAGAAAACATGATGAAGGGCCCTTTAGGTTACCCTACCAGTACAGAAAACATGATGAAGAGCCCTTTAGGTTACCCTACCAGTACAGAAAACATGATGAAGAGCCCTTTAGGTTACCCTACCAGTACAGAAAACATGATGAAGGCCCTTTAGGTTACCCTACCAGTACAGAAAACATGATGAAGAGCCCTTTAGGTTACCCTACCAGTACAGAAAACATGATGAAGGGCCCTTTAGGTTACCCTACCAGTACAGAAAACATGATGAAGGGCCCTTTAGGTTACCCTACCAGTACAGAAAACATGATGAAGGGCCCTTTAGGTTACCCTACCAGTACAGAAAACATGATGAAGGGCCCTTTAGGTTACCCTACCAGTACAGAAAACATGATGAAGGGCCCTTTAGGTTACCCTACCAGTACAGAAAACATGATGAAGGGCCCTTTAGGTTACCCTACCAGTACAGAAAACATGATGAAGGGCCCTTTAGGTTACCCTACCAGTACAGAAAACATGATGAAGGGCCCTTTAGGTTACCCTACCAGTACAGAAAACATGATGAAGAGCCCTTTAGGTTACCCTACCAGTACAGAAAACATGATGAAGAGCCCTTTAGGTTACCCTACCAGTACAGAAAACATGATGAAGGGCCCTTTAGGTTACCCTACCAGTACAGAAAACATGATGAAGAGCCCTTTAGGTTACCCTACCAGTACAGAAAACATGATGAAGAGCCCTTTAGGTTACCCTACCAGTACAGAAAACATGATGAAGGGCCCTTTAGGTTACCCTACCAGTACAGAAAACATGATGAAGGGCCCTTTAGGTTACCCTACCAGTACAGAAAACATGATGAAGGGCCCTTTAGGTTACCCTACCAGTACAGAAAACATGATGAAGGGCCCTCTGAGTGGCCCTAAAAATTTGAAAGCATGATGCAGTGTCATATAGGCTGCCCTATATGCTAGAACATTTTCTGAGCGCTGGGTCTTCGTCAATGTATGTCTTTGGATCAGAAATAATGCTATAGATTGTGTTAATATAAAGTTTATTTCATTACCTCTGGCCTGGTTGTTTACAACTTTTGACATGTTGGACTGCATGAGATAATTGAATGAATGACATGGTTGGATAGATACACAAATACACCTCTGCTGATCAGATCATTGAGGCCCTTCCCTGATACACCTAGCTACAGTTGTGGTCAAAAGTTTACATACACTTGTAAAGAACATAATGTCATGGCTCTCTTGAGTTTCCAGTTATTTCTACAACTCTGATTTTTCTCTGATAGAGTGATTGGAACAGATACTTCTTTGTCACAAAAAACATTCATGAAGTTTGGTTCTTTCATGACTTTATTATGGGTTAACAGAAAAAGTGACAAAATCTGCTGGGTCAAAAATATACATACAGCAACATGAATTAGCAATTTTGGTGACTTAGAAAGTTGTGTCAATGAAATGAGCTTCATAGCATGGCCTCTTAACTTCTTGTGAGTGATTATGAGTGACTACAGCTGGTGACTTCTCTGAGGCCATTTAAATAGGGCTCATTGGATACAAACGCCCACAAACGCTACAATGGGAAAGTCAAAGGAGCTCAGCATGGATCTGAAAAAGCGAATCATTGACTTGAACAAGTCAGGAAAGTCACTTGGAGCCATTTCAAAGCAGCTGCAGGTCCCAAGAGCAACAGTGCAAACAATTGTTTGTAAGTATAAAGTGCATGGCACTGTTTTGTCACTGCCACGATCAGGAAGAAAACGCAAGCTATCACCTGCTGCTGAGAGAAAATTGGTCAGGAGGGTGAAGAGTCAACCAAGAACCACCAAAAAGCAGATCTGCCAAGAATTAGAAGCTGCTGGAACACAGGTGTCAGTGTCCACAGTCAAGCGTGTTTTGCATCTCCATGGACTGAGAGGCTGCCGTGCAAGAAGGAAGCCCTCGCTCCAAAAGCGGCACCTTAAGGCTCGACTGAAGTTTGCTGCTGATCACATGGACAAAGATAAGACCTTCTGGAGGAAAGTTCTGTGGTCAGACGAAACAAAAATCGAGCTGTTTGGCCACAATGCCCAGCAATATGTTTGGAGGAGAAAAGGTGAGGCCTTTAACCCCAAGAACACCATGCCTACCGTCAAGCACGGTGGTGGTAGTATTATGCTGTGGGGCTGTTTTGCTGCCAATGGAACTGGTGCTTTACAGAGAGTAAATGGGATAATGAAGAAGGAGGATTACCTTCAAATTCTTCAAGATAACCTAAAATCATCAGCCCGAAGGTTGGGTCTTAGGCGCAGTTGGGTGTTCCAACAGGACAATGACCCCAAACACACATCAAAAGTGGTAATGGAATGGCTAAATCAGGCTAGAATTAGGGTTTTAGAATGGCCTTCCCAAAGTCCTGACTTAAATCCCATTGAGAACATGTGGACAATGCTGAAGAAACAAGTCCATGTCAGAAAGCCATCAAATTTAACTGAACTGCACCAATTCTGTCAAGAGGAGTGGTCAAAGATTCAACGAGAAGCTTGCCAGAAGCTTGTGGATGGCTACCAAAAGCGCCTAATTGATGAAAATGGCCAAGGGACATGTAACCAAATATTAGCACTGCTGTATGTATATTTTTGACCCAGCAGATTTGATCACTTTTTCTGTTAACCCATAATAAAGTCATGAAAGAACCAAACTTCATGAATGTTTTTTGTGACAAAGAAGTATCTGTTCCAATCACTCTATCAGAGAAAAATCAGAGTTGTAGAAATAACTGGAAACTCAAGAGAGCCATGACATTATGTTCTTTACAAGTGTATGTAAACTTTTGACCACAACTGTATATCTTTAAGTTTAATCTGTGCAGTTTTTACTTAGCTTGTATGCTCCTATCAGACATGCAGGATTCTGTCAACACTTCCAGCTCTCTGCATGGTTAAACAGCGCCATCTGGCGTCATATACTGTAATAACAGTTTAATAACTAAGATTTCTCTCTCTGCTGGTATCTTTTTGTGTGAACATTCGTACAATTCAAATGTCAAAATTGCTCTTATTATAGAGAGCAATTTCTACCCCCCCATAAAAAACATACACACAACTAAGGGATAACAACACATTTTCCTCACATTGAGGAAGTGTTAAACTGAAGTAACAATTAATCAGCTCATTTTACAGCGATAACAAATGCATGTCATAAAAAATGTTTGTCACAAAATGTTATCAGAGCAGCAATATTGGAATGTTTACAAAGTGCAACCCCCCCCCCCCCCCCCCCCCCCGTAATATATCAGCAAGGTCACTGCAAGAACTAACTAGAAAGTGGTGTTTTTAGTCAATATCACACATTGTTTTATTTCCAGACAATAAAATAAGTTCGTTTTAACACAACAGTATGACTGCTGCGTGCAATAAATAGTGTTTCCTGCTCAAACACACGTGGTGAAATCACTTGTGACTTTGGGTATGAACAGCCCCGCTGAGGGTTAAACTCTGTTCTTCTCTCCAGTGTGGGCTCAGCTGTCTGTCGGATCGTTCTGACACTGATCCCAGACTGTGTTTGAAAATAACCTTCTCCTCCTGAACTTCATCGCTAACCCGAGGAGCTGGGACGCAGCATTTGATTTCATCTCATCGAAGACACTGGAAAGTGGGGGAGCTTTAGGTAGAGGCGTAAAAGCTGCACATTGCGCACTTGCTGGTGCCCGAGCAGCTACATTCAAGACTGGCTCCCACTGGGACCAATCAGAAGGGGCCTAGAGCGACAAACGTCCAATGAATGCCCGCTCCCTGATTTGAAAGGCGGGACTTCCGGGTGGGAGTGTGGGTGACTAGGAAGAGGTCAAATGCGCTGCTAGAGTTTTAAACAAACGTGAGTCTGTCTCCTGGACATATCCACAGGTAGACTGTTGTGTTGGAGGTACAGTAGACGATCTGTTTTACGTTATAACAGTTTAGATTAAGAAGTGCGTACTGCCGTATCCGCGTCGTAGTAATTAGCAGCTGATGGATAACGTTAGCTAATGCTAACTGTAACGTTACATGTCGCGTGCTCGCATGCACTAGACGGCTCCATGATTGACCTTACAACCCGATTATAAGTATGACCGTCTAGCCAAACGTCCGTAGTATCAGCTGTACACCCGGTAATGCGTGGTGCATGCCCGCAGATCATTAGCTTTCCCTGTGAACTCCGTAAGCTAACGTAAAGCTGCTCCACTCGGGATTTATTTTGTCTTTGGGAACCTTGTGTCACGGTCACAGCCGTCATGTTTCACTCCGTGTCCCGTCGTCCGATCTGCGAGATCGGTGTGAACACGATGAGGCTTCGGAGCAGCAGGTCGTTGAAGCGGACCGTCGAGGAGGGCAGAGAGACTATTGAGAGGGTCCCGTGGCTCGGCAGGAGCATGGGCCTGCTGCTGTCCTGGCTCCAGAGGGCGGGCGTCGGTGCCAGCGAGGCCGCAGCACGATCTGGCCAAAAGAGGAAGGGTTTGCTCTCCATATTCGCGGACCACTGCAGCTTTGTGACCGGACAGAGGCTGCGGCGTGCTTGCCAGATCGGCGAGCTTTACTCCAACCTGTACTCCGAGCGGACCCGGATGACCCTGGTCGGCAACATATGGCGGAGATTTCAGAGCAAGCACGCCCCGACCGGGAAACTCGTCGCGGCCCTGGCTGGAATCTTCCTGTGGGACAGTGAAAAGATTCAAGATGAGGAAATTCAAAGGTTTGATATCTTTCTTTCAAACGCGCACTGGATGCAAACAATAACAGGGTTTCTTGTACCAGAACCACACGTATGGGAATATCCTTTAATGATGTTGTTCATCCTTCTAGCAGAGTTAAAGAAACTCAACACCTTCTGAAAACATTTAGTTATTCCTTTCCATTTGTATTTGCAATGCAGCATTATGCAATTGTAATGCCAGCTGTACAGTATGCTAAATAAGCTGTCCTGCTGTTTACATTTGAAGGTGTGGACATGAGCTACAGGCAATGGAGGCTACAAAATGTCTCAACACAACTTCGGGGACGAAGGCAGGACTGCTTGAATCCGGCTGGGAAGTCGTGGTGGAGAAGAAAGGCTTCAAAGTGTGGAAGCGACCGATACCCGACTGCCACCTCTATGAGTACAGAGGTCAGCCAACTCACCCTCTCACGGCTTACTTCTGTGCTCTTGAGTTTTATCTGATGCTGGTTGTATTGACCTGTTCTGTGTGTTTTACTTGCAGTATTGGGCTCCTACAACGATGTCACCCCAAGGCAGTTCTTCAACGTACAGGTACAGACTTCCCATATATATATATATATATATATATATATATATATATATATATATATATATATATATATATATATATATATATATATATATATATATATATATATATATATATATTAAAACCTATTCTACGGACATACTGGTGTACAATAAGAACACCACGAGGAGGGGAGCGCAGCGCTCTGACTTCCTTATCAGGGTTCTGGGTGTGTGCAGCACACCTGAAGTCTTTGTATCACTGAAATGAAGTGGCAGTTATGCAAGCGGCTCCAACTGGCAATGGTAGTCCTTGTGTTGACAATGTAATATTTAGAAAAGTGGGACCATTGCATGTTCATTTTTGCATGGATTGCATTTATGGTATATATATACTGTTTTGTCTTTAACATTAACCAGCTGCACTTGCAGGACCAGCGTGCTTGTGTGCAGGACAAAAGCCGCCGTGGCACTCACTCACTCTGCTATATTAAGCACCGTACCCTTGACTTGTGTCGTCCCCTTTCCCCCAGTTGGACACGGAGTACAGAAAGAAGTGGGATGCGCTGGTGATCAAGCTGGAAGTGGTGGACAGAGACGTCTGCACGGGCTCTGAAGTCGTGCACTGGGCGACACACTTTCCCGTGAGTTGCACACATCTCCCTTGCTTTGATTCAGGGCGTAGCTCCTCCAACCACTCGCATGCAAGCAAAGTGATTGACATTAGTTCATCATGTGGTTAAGAGCGACTCATCGGCTGCTCTTTGACCCTGTTTAACCTCTCCTAACAGTACCCCCTGTACTCGAGGGACTACGTCTATGTGCGCCGCTACGACGTTGACGTGGACAACAACCTGATGGTCCTGGTATCCAGGTAGAACTTCAAGAATGATGTGTCTCTGGGGTCAAATATCGTTTAGTTTTTGCTTAACAAATAACTTCTGTTCTAGAGCCGTGGAGCATCCCAGAGTCCCGGAGACTCAGGAGTTTGTGAGAGTCCATTCATACCAGTCCAAGATGGTCATCCGCCCTCACAAGTCCTTTGATGAGGTTTGTGGGGAACGTGTTGCTACACATATATGACTTTAACTTTAAGCATCCAGGATCCTGTTTTGTAGCCACTGAGTTTGTGTTTTGTTCTCAACAGAACGGATTCGATTACCTGCTGACCTACAGTGACGATCCTCAGACTGTCTTTCCTCGTTACTGTGTGAACTGGATGGTGTCAAGTGGTGAGCTGTTTGAAAACGTCTTAGGGCTACATGCAACGATTATTTTCACCATCATATTTCACTATTTTGTCCCTATTCCATTTACAATGACATTAAGCAGCAGATCCTCCACAGACATTTCATGTTTGGGTGTTCTACCCTGATAAAGCTCTCTCTTTGCACCTGCCAGGTATGCCTGACTTCCTGGAGAAGCTCCACACTGCTGCCTTGAGGGCCAAGAACTTAGAAGTGGGGATCTACGACTACGTAGGCGTCATTAAATCCAGCGACGCCAACCGCCAGCCGAGCCAGGAGCGCCTCGCTGGAGAGAAGCCGCACACGGGCGGCCCGGGACAGATCTACGCCTGAGAGACGGACGTCCTGTAGACCAGGGGTCATTCTGGTGTGTTTTCACATGCATAGGAACCTCAACGGAACCCTCCAGCCCTGACTTTATGGGTAGATCGCATGAGCTGCAAATTGAAGTTGCAACCTACATTTAAGACAAATGAAATATACAGTATGTCCATCCGTAGACATGGTTACATTGGTTGTAGACGAGGTGTCACAGGAACAATGGACTGCCCGGGAATGGGCCTGTTGCCATAGAATTTTTCGTCCAGACTGCTGGCTGTGGCACTATTTCTGCTTAGCCAGGCAACGCGGCGTAGCATATTTGTTTTTGCCTTGTTTGGTAACAATGTGTCTGTTGATACGATCGAGCCAAAATTCCTAATTGTAGAGATGCTTTTGCCAAAACACTGTTTCTCTCTCGCTCTGTCTGTCTGTCTTGTCTCATTAAATGGTGTCTGCGGTGAGACTACAGCGAGACGTTGTGCAGTATTGGACATAGGACGGTAACATGATGGACATGTCTCACTGTATTTAGACTACGATGGAGAGTCGAGGCATCTGATGGGAGTACTTTCTACCACGCCGCCTCATGTCATGGATTTAACTGCAGAGATGATCTTTATGTGACAGGATGGGGTGGATTAAACAACTAATGATGCCATTATTGGAAAACTTTTTTGTGTTTTGGGTTTGGCGTTACTTTGCCGTCGGCACAGTGGAGGTTTCATGTTCAAGACCGCCAGCGTTGACAGAAACAGCCTTCTGAAGATAAACCGGTCCTTTACCATTCGGGGCATAGTGTCTTATAACAACCACAGAAATCCTCAACAGCACTTCAGTTCTACAGACAAGGCAACCCGACAGATGCATCCTAATAAATCTATATCCTCTCTAGAGAAGCGTGGAGCTATTCTGCACATCAAACATTTGCATTTCACACGAGTTAAAAATATGAATTTGTCACATTCAGCTCAGTTTGTTTTTTTTGTTATCCTGGTGTCCACTACAGACATCACAGGAGTGTGTACTGTGTGCGTTTGTGTGCGTTTGTGCTTTCTTTGATATTGTAGGTCTTGTACATTCATAAGACTGTTGCCTGGATACTGGAAATCCCTGCTGACAACCAGCTCGCTCACATTCATCCTACATTGATTCTTCAGTTGTTGTTATTAATGTGGATCCTACTGAATCTCTACAACTCATCCATCCTAATCATCCTTGATGCTTTTGTAATTCACATGCAGATGGTGTTATGAATGTACAGAGAGCTTCCTATTCTGTGGAGTAAAATATCGCCTAATAAAGTACACTGTTTACAGCCTAACGGTCTGACACAAATGTTTTAAGATTCATCTGTGTTTTACAAACGTCTCATGTTGTGTGATGGTGGAACATAAGAGTGACTGTGAATATTGAATATTATTACATCCCCACTGTGTCAAAAAGGATTTCAAGCTACTTCATTTAACATAATGGTAGAGTAAGTTTTGCAATACAATTATTTTGAAAGTGAGGGACATTCACCTCTTGTATGGTCACACAATAACCCAAATACACTTAATGCAACGTTTGCTAATGTTCAGCTTGTGACTGTATTGTAACTGTTAGTTCAAACCTGCAGTAGTCAGAGAGAGTTCTCACATCACACACATTCATGATTAACTATCACATAATTACTTTAAGAACAGGAAAACATCTGGTGCACTTGTTGTCCTTTGATTCAGAAAGAATAAATTAATATATAACAATGTAACAAATACAAACGTCTGTCTGCTCAGCTGTTGCTTGCAGAGCGTTCTTGGTTTTGACCTCGTCTGGTGAGAGTAAAGCTGAAGGCTTTGTTTTTGTGCCGATCAGCCAGCGTAGTCCAGTCTGATGGGATCATCTGTAAGCCTGCGCTCTGTGGGCGTCGGGTCAGCGGCTCCACCGGCTCCCTAGACCCGGTCTGCTCAACGGATCAGCTGGAACCAGATTCACTCCACTGGCAAACGACTGCAGCTGTGTCACAAATCCACACTACACACTACTTATATACAAGTAAGTACTTCATATCAATTATCATTATTGTTTCAGCAGTTAGTACAGCTAGTTGTGAGCATTGCATTTTGGGAGAATAGTATATCCATCACACTACATTGGCAAGCTTGTTTAATTTGACCAAAAATATATTTTGGTTTCCTATATGACAATATGGAAATATCGAATTATACACAGATACAAATACAGAGTTTATGTACATATCCTTACATTTAACGATGCCTTTTCTTTGACAGAGGGAGAATGTAGCATCTAAGAGCTGGTTATTGCATATATGTTAAGAAGATAATTAAAACCAAAGCTCCGTCTAAATTGAAAGCATATCTTGAGGGTATTGATAACAGTTGGATCGTTTGTGAAATGTGAGATAGACTGGAAGTGACCAGGGCTCTGAGAGATGTTGAGCTGCAAGATCAGTGTGTCTCTGGAGCATGAAGCTCCAGAGACACACTGGAAGGAGCCTGAAGGTTGATCAAAAATGTTCCATGTCAGTTCTATCGTTTGACGTATACAGGTTTGAGTAAAATTAGGTAAATGTTTCATTTCTTTCTCCTGGGTTAATAGTTAATTCACCATTTACTTTCCTTATCTGTGGGGTTTGCTGGGCAGCAGATTGGCACTTCAGTTGGTGTGCTAAAAGGCGGCCATCTTGTTCTCCATGCTCAGACATATCCACGCGATTTTAACAGCATTCTTTCCGTCTTTCCAGTTGATAATAAGTTGTATTGAGTTTGAATAAAGAGGAGAAGGATTGACACAGTGGGAATAAAAAGCGCCGCGGGTCGACACTTCCTATCCGATCCATAATAAGGACTCATGATTTGGCCCAGCTGCAGGTTAAACACTATTTCTACAGACTCTTGATACTTCTAGCCAAGAAGGCTTCCAGTGATTCATAGAATACAACAAGTTTAACACCTTAAGATAAAATAATAATACAGGGATAAAAACAGCAAAACAAACCCTTTCTTCACAAGGAGTAGCCCAGCAATAACGTGTAGAGAGAGTAACCATACCTCGAGTCCTGGGTTCATCTTCATCACTCTGGTCGTAAAACGTCTGGGCTTCATCAGGTGAATCAAAGGTGAGCACCTCGTCCCGTGTGCCACGCACAGTCGGGCGGGATGGATCAGGTGGAACCGGACGTGTTTAGTCTGTTAAGGGCTCGTTTCAGCCCTCAAACGCATTCAAACATATTCAAGACATTTTAAAATGTAGAATTTTAGTTTCACAAAAGGATCTTCAGTAGGCTTTTCATGGAAGACGTGTTGACACGCGGCAGTAAGAAAAGCACAGCTGTAACAAATTAAGTTAATGACGGTTGAATTCATTTTAGCGCTTAAATTCAGGGGCTTCGGGGTTCTGGCTCACTATGCTGCGTTTTCATGTAAAGTTATACATTTCAACATATGGAGCCAGTATCAAGTAGACGTTTGAGGAAATGCAATTTGTGGCATTTCCACGTTGGCTTTATTGGATCAGCACCGGATGTTGCCACTTAATGAAAAAGAGAAAAACAAGCACTTGAAATATCGCTTATAAGCTTTCTTATGATTGGCTGAGGTGACATATAAATACAAGCAACATGTGACAAAGTGCAATGGAAACATCTCGCGAATGCATGATGACGTACATGAAGCACGTGACTTACGTTCACCGAACGCTTCTGCGAAACGTAGCAGCAGCGCATTTAAGCGCCTCCTATTTGTAATCAATTGATCTCAACATGATAAAACAAGGTTCTTGGTGAACTTCATTGCTAATGGTCATTCTGACATTGATTGTAACTTAGACGTTTTACATAATATTGTTAATGTGAAGACTGAGTTCATTAAAATAAGAGTCATGAAGAAAGGACAAGTCTGCTTTAATCAATGTAAATGTATTGGTTAAATACACTGGTTGTGATTTGACTTATGGAGAGACAAAACTAATATATATATATGTGTGTGTGTGTGTGTGTGTGTGTGTGTGTGTGTGTGTGTGTGTGTGTGTGTGTGTGTGTGTGTGTATATGTTGCATGTCTCAGGGTTTGATTCACACACCAGTGATGTCTTAACAGAGCGCACATTGTTTTAATGTATGACCAGCACTGTCTGAAATTCTTAGCCGTGGTTAAAAGCCACGGAGCACTTACAGTAATTGATCGTCTCCATAAATCTGCTTTTATGACACCAACCAGCTTTTTAGAAAATGTTTTATCGATATCAATGCTGTAAACCCTGAGCCCCCCCCCTCTTTCTCTCTCTTTAAATCCATTTTTGCTTTCATTCAACATTTTAATAAATGCCAATCAAACACACTGTATGTTGAGATCATATTTATTGGTCATGGACCTACATGTTGGAGTACATCATGAGATATATCAACCGGAATAAGAATAAAAACAAAATTGGAGCCACTTATTATATAATGATGGTCCTTTGTTCACCCTATAGCGTTGATTTTCAGGTTTATTGCCCTATTTCATGCCTATGTCTAAATTTAAAAATTGCACAAACTGTACATGACTGATTTTATATTGAAATTGCTCAGGAATTCACAACAGAAGGCTGATAGCGCTCACAAGCCTCCAAGGTGCTTGGCACAACCATGGACAGAAGACACACTGCATGGTTAGATCAAGCACAATGGCGTCCCGGGCAAATCCAGAGGAACAACACAGACAACGTGGATCCAGCTCAAAATCCTGCAGTCAAGGAACATGAAAGCTGTTTCCTTTGGTTTAAATGTAAATGGAAGTAAAGAGAGAAAATCAATGAAACAGAACACATCTTTTTGCTTTCGTCAACCAACGCATCAAGTATTAAAACTCCTAAAAGAATGACGTATTATCATCAAAGTCTTTTCTTGCAGTTGAAGGACAATCCCACGGGTCGGTTTGTATCTGCAGTCCAAGAGTCCAAAAAAGTCCAAAGGTGTGAGGGAGGAGATCCAAGCTAATGGATGGATTCAAAAATACAAAAAAGACAAATCTCACCATTGGTTCACACAACGGTTGGAAAACAACGGTACATTTTTGCAGTTAAGACCATCTGCGGAATAATAATAATTTTAAAAAAGCGATTAGTCATAGGTCACACTCACTGCGGTAAAAAGGGCTACACCCTTCCTGCGCACAAACTGCGTCAAACCCCACCCTCCCGCCCTTCATGCCCAACTCCACCAGACCCGACTGGAAGAAAGCGTGAAACCTCTATCACTATTTCATGAAGCAAACATTAAAACATTAAACATTTCTAAAACAAAGATGTACAACGGGCCTGAAGAATGGGGGCTTGATCTAATAAGTTTGCCATCAGTCTGTTCTCCAACTGATCAATGGAAACAGAGTTTGGGTAATTCGTCAGCGATCTTGTTAGGAACTGCAGCATCTCATAGAGTCCAGTCTCTGACATTTTACATGTAATTGACTGAAAAATAAGTCTAGAGATACCAATGGACGCAAGAATGATAGTTATTGCTCTATTGCCGTTGTCCATCTTTGGACATTTGCCGTCTTCTCAGAGTAAAGACACAACCCCTTCTGGCAAATGTAGTCCTAACTAAGTTATCGGTCACTGAGTGCAATGTCAGGAGTCATGATACCATCAAGCTCAGGCAGCTGTTTCACCAAAAGGTTTGACAATCTTGTTACCTCCTCTTGTGTCTCTTTCAGCTCCCCTGGGACATCTTACTAAAATGAGATGGCATGGTGCGATAATCAACTTAGAGCTCTGGCAACTGAGCCACTTTGTGTGATGAAATTACACCACGATGCATATTGATGCACCAAAGAGAAACTCTGCATTTGTAGTTGACCAAATGGAATGAAAATGTAGGGAGTAGTTTGGGTGAAAACGGTGGGCGGCGGCGGTGAAACGGACCTCTGTTTTTCAGAACAATGAGGATGTTTCAAAGGATGCAGGGTGGCTGATGGGATGGCGTGATGGTTTTTATGCATGGGTGATTGTGATACACAATTATGCGTCCTTACATTGTTTTTGGTGTTTTTTTCTTTCTTCAAAAACTTACATGGAACACTACAATTACTGTCTTTCAGGAGTTGGATTTCAAACTCATGCGTGCAAATTTGACTAAAGACTGTTTTTTTTTTTATGTTCTTAACAATTTATCATTAAAATACCTTATTCTAAGCAAAGAAATTACATAAAATATTCTTCAGACTAAGGGTGAAAACTCAACAAACTATCAACGCAAAACACTGCAAATCTGAAACTCAGTCATAATCTACTCTGTATTTAACTAAAAACCTCCAGATGCTGTCTTTGGAAACTCACGTCTTTACATCTGGTCTTTCCAAGAAACCCACCTTTCGGTCCTCTGGTCCCAAAGTCGGAGGTAGTTGCAGCCGGCTGGGTGGTGATGAAGGCGGCTGGGAGCTCTGAGCTGTGTCTTGGGGTCCTCCAGCTTGCTCAACTGGAGACAGACTGTCCTGACTGCGTCCTCAGCACCCTTCAAGTCCTCATCTTCTGCCCCTCCTTCCAGCTAGGAGGGGTTGGTGATGTTCTCTTGGGATAGGTGCACAGGCAAGGAGGACTTGGTCAGGCTGGGATTGGACGTGGGTTGGGGAGTTTTGGGGGGGCCGCCGGTTCCGCATTTCATAAATATTAATACAGAGTCCTCCCTCTCCAAATGGGTAGATTCTTTAATTTTGTTAGAGGGGAAGTGCTTTATTCACTTAATGGCTTTTATTAGTGCCCGGTCTTCAACTCTTTCATTAGCTAAAGTGCTGCTATAATTTACAGGGTGAAAGGGGGGGTGGGGAAGAGGTGGTGTCTGAGGAGGGCTGAACCTGCTGCTGCAGGACAGGCATGCAATAACCTCAACCACTGCAGCTTTTCCTACAAAAGTGTCTGTTTCCTCAGTAAGAACTACAGCGTATAACGTAAAACACACTCGACAGCATCCTCACCGACCATCTGTGTTGTGAGCTGTCTGGCTTCTGACATGTCGTTGAACAAGAGTCCCGTTGCATATCTACATCTCTGTGCACCTCTCTAGATCAACGTTGTTCACAATCAGACAGTGTAAACGAGTGTAGCCAGTAATTAATAGACCATATGAATAACCCTTCTGATAACTAAATGGCTGGCTGTGTGAGAGCGTACACATATCTGTTGTGGTCTTGCAAAGCAGTTTTTCTCCTCAACCACAGAATGGATTCAAATCATTGGGGATCAACTACTGAGATATTTCTTTATTGTAGGCCTATAGCTAGAATATCACAATCTTTTGTTAAATACATATACACGATTGAAGTCACTGTGTTTTGTATTTTGGATATTTTGCCCTAAAGTTATTTTTTTATATATATCTTTACAAGCCTATCTTTTCCTGTTTGATACATTTCATTGAATATGAGATGAAATGTGAAGGTCAGTTTATTTAAATTAAGCTAAAACAATAAAGACCAGAACCACATCTGTGCAGCACAATGACAGCAGCTCATACAGCTCTGGGACAGTTGTTATACTACTCATATCCTGTTATTCATCTCTTATCTATACTGTGAATCATCCAGCACATTGCAATGCACCTTTGCTGCTTCTTTCTGCACGTCCGGTTAGATGCTAAAACCTCATTTCGTTGTCCTCGTACTCAGTGCACTGACAAGAAAGTTGAATCTGAATCTGAAAGCTCAGCTGAATCGAATGCATTTTTATTGTCGAGTTCAATAAAGTGTAGTCTTGATTCTTCAAATCTTAAATCTTTCTATATTACAATCTCACGTATTCACTAGTGCAATCCATCGAGTCACTGGCGAGGACGAGGCGCTCGGACGAGGTGCTCGGACACAAAATGGCCGCCACACCTCATGCCGGTCGCCCACATCGACATCAGATACTGCAAACCAACAGAAGTGCTCCCGGCTCTGATGAGATGCTCTTTATGTGGTTCTGCGGAGTCTCGTTAGTCGTGAACAGCTGGCGTGTGATGTCCCCAGACTGCGTCTGAGTGAATGAACTGATTAACCTGAGTGGCGGTCCCCTTCCAGAGAGGGGGGGTGGCCCACCAGCCTGAATAACTGCCTCCATCATCAATGTCACATAAATCGTTTAGCTGGACAGGGCTTTCAGATGACTTCTCTGAGCCAGACTGAAATGGTCGCAGTAACATTGTAGCTTTGTGCCGGTGCTCCTGAAGGAGACGGCGGCGCTACAGGATTCAATGAGGCAACGTTTCTGAGACGCTCTTCAGGCCGATCAGATGGACCACATTAGATCGTCTACATACATGCATGTCAGCAGTGAATCTGAGATAGACGAAGCACGGTGTGCTGGAGAACAGCTGATTTCATGTTTAAAGCTGGATAAGAAGAAGAAGAATAAAGTAACTGTTGCACAAGAATGAAAATCACACAATTCCTTGATTCCATGTTTTTATTGTTTTATTTCAATGCAAGCCTTAACCAATATTCAATATGAACTATTCATGGTGTTAAGTACTGTGGGTTCTTTTAAATGAGACACTTACATTCATGTCATCTCGTTCTTAAATTACAGCAAAGCAGAGGGAATGGTGCGACAGACGCTCTGATGGATACGTTTGGTGATTATTACTGCATGGATTATTATTACGGGTCATGCAGTCCACTGCTGCTCTTTACTTCTTCACCAGCTGGATGACATCTTCATCCTCCATCACATGGTCCTTGCCCACCTTTTGAGGGTTGTGCTTCACAGATGCTCCCCACACGAGTGCACTGAAAGACAATATTGAAAGTAATGTTCAGAAATGATTTCCTTTAGGCTGTAAACATGTTTACAATAAGCATGACAGAGCTCATCATGTGGTGATCCGCACCAGAAAATAATGTACACAATTCATCCTGTATGTAGTCAGCATGGCCCCATTGAGATAAATGACCCCCCCACTATTCTTCCTTTGGTAGAGCAACAATGGTTGTGCAGCATAAAGTCGCCTACAGGGAACAATGACATCCTTTAGTCACAAAGGCTTCCTAATTGCGTGTGTCACCGTTTGACCCATTGACTCCCCTGAGGACGGGTAATGCTCAGCAGCACTAACGTATCGATAGGATTGATGATCTTAGCTCTCCCATTCAGAGAGGGCGGTGCGACACATCATCCCAGATCCTAATCCAGACTCAAACCAACGCTCATCTGCTGCATCTCACTGGAGAGAGGCGGCGGCTGTGATCAAAGCGCTGTCGTTCAGGAAGGAATACATATACACACACTTTATTTTGATGTACTGAATAACACCCCCTGTTAAATTAAAACATGAAAATGACATGAAATAATCACCCTATAGGGAATAGACTGCACACACGATCAAATCTGAAAGAAAACCTCAAAAAGGGGAAGATTTAAGCCGATACTCACTACTTGAGTTCTTTCATGAGGTTTTTGTGAATCTTCAAGCAGAAATCCTCGACGGCGGTCCGTCCGTCCGGGAGAACAACAGGAGAAGTGTAATCAGGAAGCTGGCCTTTGGGTTTGGTGTAGCTGCAAATGAAAACACGATCTCGGTCAAACCTTACAGTCTAAAGGACCAAATTAAATTTCACATGCAGTAGATTCCTGGTTCTGCACCATTGAAAAGCCCAACCCTTTCCCCTGCAGTCACTCCCTAGTGGGGACTGTGTAAAGGACTCTTACATGCGCACAAGCTGTAGGTAGTCCCACATCCTCTCCAGCAGGTCATCAAAGTTCCAGCGGTGGTGGGCTGAGATGGGCACACAGTGGGGCACCTTGTAGATGATGTCGAGCTCCTCGATGGAGATCTGGTCGATTTTGTTGAGCACATAAATGCACGGGATGTAGACCCTGTGGACAAGAGAGCGTAAGTGGATGCTATCCATGAAGCGTCTACATCGAGAGCAAACAGTCCGCTCTGAAGTGAATTCAGCCCTTTATGAGGTCTGCTCTAACGACGTGAAACTGATAACCAGAAGAGAACTTGTATGGCAGGAGTGCCGTAGAGTGTACCGCCGAGACTCCGTTCATGGTGTCACAGGCACAGAGAGCGTTAACGCAGAAGAGACCCTGTGAATGACTCGTTACTGGAGAACTGCAGGTGTGTGGGTCACTGCAGAAACAATACATTCTGGTTCTGTGTTTCTTTTAGAAACAGAGGGAGTCGCTCCGGTCTTTTCCCTGGGGATGCACAGAGAGCGTTTACGCAGAAGAGACCCTGTGATGCTCTCATCACAACTGCAGGGAGGTTCTACTCTGCTGCCTCGCAATTAAACGCAGACAAGACAGTCCGGAGACGTGACGTCCTTTTCCAATAGACAACGCAGCACAGACGTAACCCACCACACACGGTCCGTATACTTGGTTATCCCATAGTTTAAGAAAGAGAAGACGCTGCTGAACTAAACTTTATACATCTCTCTCTCACACTCTCTCACTCTCTCTCTCACACACACACACACACACACACACACACACACACACACACACACACACACACACACACACACACACACACACACACACACACACACACACACACACACGTCTGAAATTGAAAGTGTGGTTTGAAACCATGAATAGCATTGCCATGTCGTGGAAATTGAGATTTAAGATTGTAACTGCCCACACCCACTGAGAATGACTAAAGGTGTGTGTGTGTGTGTGTGTGTGTGTGTGTGTGTGTGTGTGTGTGTGTGTGTGGGGGGGGGGGGGGGGCAGCTTACCGATTCCCCTCCACCACATCGATGAGGTCATCAGCCGTGGAGTCACTGCGCAGAGTGATGTCGGCGTTGTGGATCTTGTACTCTGCCAGGATACTCTTCACAGTATCTCCATCCAGCTCGGTTTGAGCGCACTAGAGAGGAGGTGAAAGGCATGATGGGAACCAAGAGACACAGAGACAGTTGACTAATGGTTCAAGTGCAGCGTGATGAAAATATATCAGTAACGTGATGAGCCAAAGGTAATCATAGCGTTCACCAAAGACAAGATAAATACTGATGCATAATGTCAGGAGAGTAAGCGTGTAATCTCATACATGGACACCAGAGGGCGGCATTGAAAAGTGTTTGTGATACACATTCTATGTAAAAAAATTTAATAAAAATGTCTGCATTTCATTCTGCAGATCAGTAAAATAAATAAATAGTATTTACTCTATACAAATACAGGTTATTGAAGGTTTTCACTCATAAAAACAAACAGACAATCGACTTTCAGATATATATTAGTTTTAGAGTGATGGTTGTCGTCATGGTAATCTCCCTTTTCCAGCTCATTATTTGGTCGAATGACCAAATAGACAACTAGCATTGATAAACATCGTCACTCACGTCACAATAAACCCTAATAAAACCGTGTAGGAGCATCACGTTATGCATTTCAGTGACTCCTAGAGGTGAACATTGAGAGAGTCTGCGTTTCTGTAATTCTGTGTGGGACGTACGGTCGCGGTGAAGTTGATGCCTCCTTTGTCCTTCCTCTTGAAGCCGATGTTGGGTGGCTGCTTGTTAAGCCGGATGCCGAAGCCCTCCAGCTCGTGTTCTATTAGCTTCTTGTGACCAAGAGGCTTCAGCACATCGAGCACGATCAGGATTAGGTTGCAAGTTCGAGCCACTAAACAGAAGGGAGGAGCAGACGGTGGTTAGAGTGGACGAAGGAATCACATCGTAGATAGAGTGTGCATCTGCAACAACTTACAGACACACATTCACAGACACAGGAAATGCATTTACATGCGTTTATCTCAGTGTATATTGTTTGCTAAAGCATGAGCTGTAAGTCAATAACATTTAAACCTTTAAGGCAACTGTGTGTCCCTGTTGTGGTACAAATAAACAACCTCTGGGTGGAAATAAATGTTTGAATTGGTCTCTAAATATCACGTTCCACTCTTCATGAAGTTTTATTTTACCTCTTTCACACAGTAATAAAAAAAGTAAAAAGTGTCTCATCGAGTGGAACATGAATGCACAGTATAGATGTGCTGGTATCCTCCTCTGTTTCTCTTCTACTTAGTCAATGAAAACCTGTCTAAGCAGAAAGCACACAGACCCAGGTTTACCTGCGATGACCTGTCTGCCTCTGCCTTTGCCATCCTTGGCACCTTCAATGATTCCAGGGAGATCCAGAAGCTGGGAGGGAAGACACATGAGATTAAAACAAGCATCACACTGGAGACACGTCACACTGGAGACACGTCACACTGGAGACACTTCTGCAGGTACTGGACAAGCAAGACATTCTGGTACCTGAATTTTGGCCCCTTTGTAGCGAATGACTCCCGGCACCGTGGTGAGAGTGGTGAACTCGTAGGCGGCGACCTCAGAGTACACGCCTGCGAGGTTACTCAGCAGGGTGGACTTTCCCACCGAAGGAAACCCGACGAAGCCAATGCGAGCATCACCAGTTTTTGCAACATCAAAACCTAAAAGACAAAAAATTATCCGACACTTGAATCAACAAAATATCCCCAATGATGCTTTAGAGGACAGAAATCGGAACACACCTTCTCCTGCTGCACCACCACCGCCTCCCTTCGGCGTGATGAGTTCCCTCCTAAGTTTGGCAAGACGAGCTTTGAGCAGACCCAAGTGGTGAGCCGTGGCCTTGTTCCTCTGCGTCCTGGCCATCTGCAATCAGCAGAAACCACAGTTTGAGGCCTTATTCGTTACATGACAGCATTTTAAGACCGCAGACAGTCAGGTAGAACTAAACATGACACGATTAGAGAAAATCATCAGCTTGGAATATAGGTTTTTGTCCAGAAAGGAGGCTGTAGATCTGGTCCCCATCACTTACATTGTCAGTGCATTATGAAGAGACCCTTTAATGGAGGATTCAATACAGTATGAACAACAGCTCCAGTGTTCATGTGGGAACCTGGCTTTAGTTTTAAAACAGACAACACAGTAGTGAACCCATACCTTTAACAAGTTAAACGTTATATCCTACCAGCTAGTTACTTACTGTATATCTTACATTAGTTAAGAAGATGATAACTACAAACCACGGGGACCTGTTCTGATGGGTTGTCTTCTTTTACCCGGCCTCTCTGTGTCACAGCCTGGAGCCATTTGAAGACAGCACCAGTCTAAAGTTCTTGTCCGGATCTATTTTCAAACCGTTTAAGCGTTCAAATGCCGAAAATAACCTCCATAAGTTAACATGTGTTTTCCAGTCAGATACCGTTACATGAACTCGTTAAAGCCCGTTTTAACGGGAGGAAACACTTGAACCCTTTGATTTATTTCATGTTAATATTTAGGATTCACTTTGATTGTTTCGTGGGCTAATGGTTACCATACCTATGCTACCTGGCCTAACGTGATGCTATACAAACTCCTCTAACGTCTTATTTATACAACATTTACAAGTCAAATAAACCAGAAAGGCAACTGTTCAACACACACTGTAACCTGTCAATACACTGTGAGCCCGAAACGTTAGCTTAAATCCGTGTCCCAGCTGTAGGAGTCAGGCTAATAAGGCTAGTTGCTAGGTGAGCAGCTAGCTAGCAGTTAGCATCCAGCTACAACGCGACTGATTCAAGGAGGCCAGCCGGCTGTCCGTCTTACCTCACTTTCGATCTCCGATATTTTGGCGAGAATACTCATTGTGACGGAGATTCCTCTGTACAACCAGCGGTACCAGAAAACAGTCGGACAAATATTACTACTGGAAGTTAGCAGAAGTTAGACGTTGGTTAGCATCGGTTTAGCATGCACACGGGTCCACACCACGCGAGGGCAGCTGGAAATCTCGGGAAGTCTCGCGAGATAGTGACGTGCCTTTTGGGCTTGCGTCCCTTTATAAAACAGCAGAGTCTACTGAAGCTCCTCATCACAGGGTTCAGATATTTGTGAGTTGTTGGATGTTCCACCAAAGATAAATATCCCATTTTAACTTTTGGTTCCATCTCCAAGTAGGCTAACTGTCAAAGGGCCAAGAACTGTAAAGGTTCTTAAAGATCTCACTCCCTTAAGATGGTCCATAGGCTGGGAAGCCCTGGACTGAACTAGATAACTAGCTGTATGGTGAAGTTGTTAGAACTGGTTACGGGCCGACAGCTGCTGAGACGCGTGTGGTTTTACTTAGCTCTGGATTTTAATGTAGCGTGTAACTAAGTTAACAGTTTACATGCACGTCTATAGATTTGTCTCCACTTACTGATCAGTGAGAAATCAAGAAAGGTTGTCAACCCAAATGAAATCAAATAAAACATGAAAGTGATTTTGACCACAACTTATACAAAACGATTTAATACAAATTGTCACACAATAAAAAAGGATGCAGTCCAGTCAAACTGTATATTTTTTGGTTGTTTAATTGTTTATTGTTTAAGTCGCATACAGTATAATCTCTCATTGGTTTCTATGTTGCTGAAGTTTGTGGACTGAACATCTGTCATTCTGTTGACCATCTCACTGACTTATTGGTTAGTGGCTGTGCTGGTTGAACAAGATCAGTGCTGCTGACCTGATGGTCTCCTATGACCCATGCTATGCTCTGTTACCAATATGTTCATTCTGTGAATATTATTGTCTGGAGGGTGTATTGGCTACATCGGGGCTTTTCACACAGTTGATATACGCAGATAGACTGTATGAAAGGCCAATGAGGATATTTCAATCAAATCTAAATATCTAAATTTCATTAACGTTGAAACTTCCAAACCTAATAAATGCCAGCCACTGTGAGTGGATTCACCAGCTCCTGAACATTGCTATTCCAGCTCAGCCAACAGTGTCATCTAAAGCCTTTGCTGTAAAAAATAAATGCAATCTGAAGAATAATGCAATTTCTAAATAGTCTATGATCAAGTTCAGGAAAGAACCTAATAGACAACTTTACGTATCTTAACTCCAGTCCAAGAACTATTAAACCTTGTGCTAGATATGCTGAGTCTCTCACTTCATACATCCCCATTAGTGTTTGTTTAGTTGTACGAGGTGTGCTTGTCCTCATCAAAATATATAAAAATAGGCATTTTCTTTTTAAAAGGTAGATACGGTTTCAGCGAGTTGTTGTTCACCATCTGTTGTTGACCTGCTGGGGTGACAGCGAGCATGAATAGCACAGGAAGAAAGGACCGGAGGTGAGATACAGCAAGACAAGGGCTAATCGGATAATTACTGAGTTTGTGATCACTAAATGCATTTCTGTAGACCTCTACATGTCTAAGTTAATGCTTCTTTGTGGAAAACAAAAAAGGGCTTTGACTTGATTCAACACCAGCCACAACTTGAGAATTGACAATAATAATAAACCCATGCCCAAACATCTCAAATGTTCTTCTTTTAATGAGCAACGCATCTTTATATCATACGTCAGTCAGCATTGAAGTGCATTGATTAAAAAGTAAGTGCAAGTACAGATTTTGATGCATTCATTTTGACTAGAGGATTAAATTGTTTGCAATGTCGCCCCAAAAATAGTCATTCTACAGGGGCACTCTGCAAAAGAAAACCGCTATAGTTGATGCTGTTTCTAACCTAAAAGATATACGCTTTTTTCCCCTCATTTCAAGCTTTCCTAAGTTATCTCTGAGTGACAGTGTGCAGGAGAGATTTTCATCTGCAGTCTGCTCTCAGTTCTCTCCAGTCCATCAAACACAGCACTTTTCCCCCCAATCATTGTCATGCTTCCTGACCGATTTCTCAGTGGTTTCTCAGTTTGCGTTGAGGAAAACGGCAACTGAATCAAGCCAGCAGAAGCACAAAGTCTGTGAGAAGCACTATTTTAGTGCAATAGTTTCACACATGGTAACCTTGCCACCTAAAACTGGCTATCTCTGCATAGAGACGGAGTAGAGTTCATATCGTACCCCCATCGATAGGCCTTTTACTGAGGGAAGCGCCATTATTTGTGGTCATGTCACCAGAGCAAGGATAACATCATCTTTTGAGGTAATAAAAAACAAACAACAGCATGAAGTTATCCATTAAAATGCATTGTCCCCAGTATCTTGGATTCTGTCATCAGAATTTGGATAATACTTATTGAAACCATAAGGCTTTACGATAAATGCAACTTGGCCATATGATGGCAAAAGTCTTCAGTGGAGGCGTTCCCCTCGGACTCTAGCTGCTCTCGGAGGAGGTGGGCGGTGCTGTGGAAGACGACCTTCGTCGGGACACTGACTGCGAGCGCTCAGGGCTGTGTTTGTCATAAGGCTGGAGCTGCACCTCCAGGAAGTCCCTGTGCTGCTGACTGATGACCTGGCTGATGAGTCCCGGCAGAGCCTGCAAGTTACTCAGTAGAGTCTCCAGCTTTGTCTCCAGCAGGGCAATCCTCTTCTCCATGTCCTCTCCTCTCTCATTTAGGTCCGATATCATGTCGTACATGATGTTCTGAGTCTGGAGGAGGGGAGAGGGAACAAACATGATCATTTTCCAGATTGGTGTTTTTCTTGTGGACAACCTAGAAATACTATATGTGTCCATTATTAACAAGCAGGATAATATACAGAATAAAACACAGGCTTCTTTAGTACGTCGATAACTATAGAGCTGAAAGAGTTCATTCTGAAAAATAGATCAAGTGGAAGACTGTGAGCTTCATATTGAGAGATTCACTTTCAACACATTCAGTTCACTTTAAATAAAGAACATGAATAGAACAGCCATTACCAACTGTAGTTGTCTTACATAAAAACAATTAACAATTACTATTGACAAGTCTGGAAACAATGTTCACTCATATGTGCGTTGAAAGCGTTCATTGACTTCATTGACTCAACCGTCATTTTGAAGTTCGGTTGAAGCCAATATGAGGCTTCAGCAGTCAGAGGTAGACAAGTCAAGAGGGTATCTTCTAAAGGTACGGCCTCTTCAGTTTCCTTTTGGTGCTTCGATGGACGGTATTTTCTTACTGGGCTACGGTGGAAAGAGAGGAACAAAGAGGGAAGAACAGAGTAACGTTGGAAGACTCCTGCTTGATGTGACTGACTCAGATTTCTGAAGCCTCATATTAGTTTTCAATAAACGTTTAAATGCATTTTTGCGCAGAACAAGGACGGTGCATTCTGTGTTGTTTTACGGCAAAGTTGAAAGAAATGTGAACCTATCCTATAATCTCAGCATCTAACATAAAATGCCAAATGGAATGGTTATGGAAATATCAGCTATCAGCATGAAAATCAAGTCAAACCGACAAATCCAATTCTACAAGTTAAATGCTTTTATTGTGGTGCTATGTTACCCATTTTATTGGCTGCAATTTCCCAGCGAGAGGAGAGTGAATTCCACATTAAAGAAGGTCAGTCGAACGTCATGTTGTGTTACAACTTTCCCTTAAAAGCTGGCTGAGAGGGGGAGATTTTATGTGACCAGTTTACAGGAGTGCATGTTTCCATGCAGACCAGATTACATCAGCCTGTGACCTTGAGGAGACAGGAGCCGGCGTGACGCTTTCTGATCTTCTGATCCATCAACCATC
The DNA here is from genome assembly GCF_023349555.1 of Cebidichthys violaceus. Classification (NCBI taxonomy): domain Eukaryota; kingdom Metazoa; phylum Chordata; class Actinopteri; order Perciformes; family Stichaeidae; genus Cebidichthys; species Cebidichthys violaceus. The sequence goes on from NW_027176285.1 coordinate 586,214, forward strand.
GGCTCACGGACCTTTAAATGTACATGTCCTTTTGCTGCTGCTTTTTAATTTCCGAGGTTCAGCTTTCAAGAATAGTCAACGGCCCACTAAATAAATCCATGTCACATTTCAGATGAGGTGTGGGGGTGATGCTGCTGGAGGGCGGGTACTGAGGTATTAATCAGCAGGGACTAATAATCCCTGGCAGCCTGGAGGCGATGCCATCTATCACTTACCTTGTCCTCTTCTGATTTGGGGGGGGGGGGGGGGGGGGGGGGGGGGGGTGGTAATGGGATAGGTTGTTTATTTGAATTAGTGAGAACTAAAGAAAGCAGTGACAGCGCTCAACCTGACGGCTGCTGGAGACACTGTATTACTCACATAAACACTAATCTCATTCTTGACTTGTTGTCATGCATAGATTCAATCAGTGGCTCATCAATGCAGTTTCACATTTAAACAGTTTGTGTAATGCTAACCAAACACTAACATATTCTGATGTATTATCTCTTCCACATGCAATCATTCCTTTGATTAGGACATTGATTGCATGTGGAGCTGATCTGACCCAAGTCTGGGCCTCATCTGTAAATCATGAAGTGTAACAAGAACTAATTAAAAAGTGATGGTGTGAAACGCTATAGACCAAGAAAAGAGGCCTCGTAAACCATTAGGGAACCAATGTAATCAATAGAGGATGAAACTGATGGCGCAAGAATATATGCCGTTATTATGGATCCGCTTTAACTGCATAGTAAAACCACAAAATTGACACCATCAACCCATTTCTGGACAAGAGGATGAGAGAAAGAGAGAGGAAAGTGGCAGAGATTGTTTCAAACTGCAGCTTGAGGAAGCAATTTAGTCCTTTGAGGACAATGAGGACATTTAATTCAGCCTGGAAGACAATGTGAAGGAAATGCTGTGGAAAGAAAAAAACATTCACCCAAACAGTGCATCACTGGAGTCACATGAAATGAAATGCCACATTCTATATCAGACTGTAGAGGAGATAATGAGTTCAGGGGATACATTGTGATCTGAGGGATTTCACATTGCACTGCAGTGGCGATGCAGCTGCCAATGATATGTTCAGCTCTGTTTCGTCTTTCCACTGAGAGCACGAGGAGACCGAAGCTACTCTGCCCTCTGATGGCAACAGACTCTTACAGCAGCGATTACAGATCCGGCTGAGTGGCGCTGGCTTTTAGCCACCTGATATCCGATGTCACATCCCGACTCTCGCTGCCGCTTTACAGCGCGAGGCGCTCGGGCAAAATGAACTAGGCTAATACCTTTCATGACACGCTGGCCTGAATCCAGTCTGACCGTGCTGTACGTTTGAATGTCAAAGCTCTCTGCCTTCCTATCCTCTCTGCCTTTAATTCTGGCTGAATCATCAGATCACAGTGTGTCTCCCTTTCCCAGGTTACTGATTCTGCTGTGTCAGGCTGGCGAGCTGCCTGGTCTCTCCCTAAGGTTTGTCAGCTTCTGTTTCGTGCATCTGGAGGCAAACGTCAGAGAATACAAAACGCCACGGACACAAAGGGGTCTTGTCACTCTCGCTCAGTAATTTTGCAGAGGAAGTGTCCTGGGGATAGCAATTAACGCTGTGAAATAAAATGAAGTTATTATTTCAAACCCAAATCAGAATCTCAGGTGAGTGCAGACAACCAGAAGCATCACACAGATGTATTTTAATCACCCTGTGAACAGCCTGTCTGTTTATTTGACACCTGTAGACTTTGATCATATCAGAAAACACAACTAATTCAGCGAGTGAACTATAGCATGCATTGAATTCAATCACACAAAGGACAGAAACAGGGTAGCTGTGTGTCCTAATGTACAATGCAGCAGTAGACTGTAAGTCTAGCTTACCTTAGCAAGGTCCACTAGTGAGTTTGCTTGGTCATTCAGCTTGCGTTGCTCCATTTTAACACTTCTCAATCTGAACACAAGACCATTCAGAACCCAATAAATGAACGCTATCAGAATGTTGTCATTGAATTTGTGCACACACAAGGCATACACACGGAGAACACTCCTAGGACATGCACAGGGTGTGTGTAGAGAATGCAGGGTCAGTCTGTTTGGTTGAGTTGCATGCATGTGGAGAAGAGACCACAGCGGGGGGGAGAGCTGCCACTGAGGAGAATGATACCAGCTCGATGTCCAACCCGACCAACACATCAGCCGCAGTAAAGGAACGAGGCGGACTCCTTCCACTCAGTCCTTTAGCTTCTTGATGTGTCACGTTATAAAACACCACAAACGGCTACAAGTTCTCCTTCTGGTTAAACCAACTTTTCTCTGTTTGAGTAGATGAATTATTGAGTCACTCAAAAAGCCACATGTATCAAACATTGTTCTATGTGAACATAGAGACTAAAGTCAGAAATCTGCACATATATGTGGACGTTTTCCAAAACAAACTAATAAAGATCTAATTGTTGCATCAGAATTGAGAAAAGTACGTCTTCACAATTTCCCACTTAAAGGAATTCTGTTAATCTTGAATCATCACTAGAAAATTAAACATGACTTGTTTTAAAAAAGGCATCATTTTTTCCAGTGACAGTAAACGTATGGCCCACTTAAAAAAAAAAGAAAATCTTACTTGTAAAAGTCTGCAAAAAATAACTTGCCTACTTCATACAACATGCTTCAATAATTCACGTCTCCTGTTTAATTAGGCTTCTAAAGCCTGTTCTGCTCATCGTCTCAGGGGGCTGAAAAACAGCAACTGTGCAGTATTGTAGAGTGTCGACCACACGTGGCTTCAAGATATTAAAGAGGCATGTTTTCCAGAATCACCCACGCATGCTAAATTAAACTTGGCACAATACACAGAATAGCATCTTGTCGGCAAGTTTGCAAACGTTTCAAATACAAAAAATGATAAAAACCACCTTTAACTGACTGAGACATGAATGCAGTTTGAGGTGATTACAAGGTTGTGTGTGAATCGAAGGCAAACAGTAATGAATATCTAGAGGGGGTTTAAGGGGCCCTGGAGGGGTAGTCTGCTAATTAGCTGAGATGCACCCATTCTCATGCAATGCCGGATCATTTCTCTGTTTCCTGAAGACAGGCGGATGTGGAGTGAAGATGACGGGGTAGACCGACAGAGGGAGCCACGGGAGCCACTAAAGGAAACTACAGGCGAGGGACGGTGTCCTGACAACCGAGGACCAAAATGCTTCATACAGAGCAGACTCAAAAGACAAGGACAGAATAGAACACTAGTGCACTTTTATCATTCATGTGTTCAAATGACAGAAAAACGAGGGCATCTAAAATGATGGAAGTTAATAAGTATTTCATGTTTAATGACTTTGCAGTTGATGTAAGACCTACAAAATTACACATTTCACAGTTGGATGACCAATAGCTTTGAGATGGGGTCAAAGCACAGGGCAGCTGGAGGTCAGGACCAGGAAGCCCACGTGTCCTGTCTTTTATATTCGATGTGTCTCCTTCCCTCAGTCAATCACTCCTCACGGGCATTTCTCCTTTTCAATGGCCACTCTAAATCTGCTTGCTATTCATCAACGGAAAACGGCTACGCTAAGCTTTTTAATACCCACTAAATCAGTTAAGGCAATCTCAGTTAGTGCTGCACCATATTTTTTACCCTCTCAACTCGCCTTCTTTGTCATGACCTCCCTTTACCTCATCGTGGAACAAAATGCTAATTTCTCGTCAGTGCAATGGAGAGGGTGACCATTCTGCAGCTCGTCATTCTTTCTGCTGTCCCCGCTGACGGCTGCATGCCGTTGGTCACAGTCGCAGCCCCTCGGGCTCAAACGGGATTTGCTCGGAGACGTTACCCTGACCTTCCTTTCGGGTCACGTTCACGTGTCTCCAATCCTCTCATCTCTGAGCTAACCGGCACTCACTGCCCTGCCTCTTGCTACGATTCCCACTTCAACCTTGTAGCTGGAAAGAGACCGCTCCCAAAGGGGATGGTCTGACTGCACAGCTGTAATGGCCTAAAACATTACATCCAGTAAGACATTTGGTTGCATGCGTGCAACATCATGCCTGTAGTGTGATAGCCTGCACCATCCGAATAACCTCAGGGGTGATAAAACTGTGTCTGCAGCTCACTCTGCTAATTCTTCTTAGTGCAGAAATGCATGACAGCCGTATGCCTGTGTTATTATGCTGTTTACCAGCCATGATAACACCAGTTCAGCCTCTTTGCTACCGTGTCATCCAACAGAGAAATGGGGGAAAATGTGGCTGCGAAAGTAGCAACAGGCGTAACAATGGTTCCACACGCCGAAAGATGACCCTGAGCCCTGGTCTGTATGAGCATGGCTGCTACGTTGTTTAACATGACTTGAGGGATATGGTAAATCATACACTTGTGTGACTGCAGGTCTGCCTCCTGTGGAGCTCTAGTCGTCATCCTTCGGTACGTGAAAGCACAGTTGATTGGAGTTTAATCAGTGGCTTTCTGATTAAAGATCAAATTCTCATCACATCCATGCAGAAATGGAAAGAAAAACACCCTCCATCACCGATAATTGAAATTCACTTAATATTCATCTGTGGGTGTGTTTAGAAAGTGCAGCGTGGGTCTACTAGCTAATAAGACTTGCAAAGGTGTTGTTGCTGGTTATTTAAAGCTGTTTGTTTGCAAAATGCTGAAGATTGAATGACAAATGTGAGACTGGTGTGTATTTGATCAAATTGGCATGCTGTCAGTTGAACAGACGTCTGATAAAAGCCTTTGTAGCAGCTGAAATAATCTGGCAACATGATGACTGTGTCATGTGAAACCATTCAATCACTGCAAACTACCACATCTTTTCATGGCATGAATTTCACTTATCAAATGAGGGAGTGTAATTTTTTAGTCACATTGTTGGGTTCAAGGACAAGCTCTCTTTAGCATGCACACAACAGGTCTGTCTACATGTGAGGCGAAGACTTACTTTCGAGCTCTATTGCATTGTGTCGACACAAACAGGAAAAAAAGGAAACATGAAGTAGACAAATGAATTATTACAACATCAGAAAAACATATTCAGACGGCAAAATCTGTTTGCTCAAATCTTGCTGCTGGATCCCTCATCCCTACGCTGTCACCTCACCTCTGAACAGCGGCAACAATTCTCAGGAAGTGTTATCTCTCTGTGTTTGGACTGTTTACGCTAGCTGCAGCTTTGCTTAGTCTAATCCCTTCTTTCCACACGAGTCCTGGTTATCAGAAATAAAGTCAAGCAAAACAAACTTTCCTGTAAACGTTCACCGACGCAGACGGTGCCTCCAAGCGTCTCCATTGAACAACTGTTTACACCTCACATCCTTTACAGTGACTGAAGAGGAAGTCTTTCACAGCTTTGACCGGAGGAAACAGGAGCAATGATGTCTGATTTGATGTTTGCTATCGCCTGACGCCGGGTCAACGATGGCTGTAGGACCTTTCCAACTCTCCACTTGAGCGATCTGCTGGCTGTCAGGCCGCTTCCTGTCCTGTATTCATCTCGCCTACAAGCGATCCTTAAAACGCTCAAAGACACGGCCTGTGAACACACTGCCGCATGAAGCAAGCAGATAGAGGATAAAGGTGTGACGGCAGGATGTTGACACCATGCTGAGTAGTTGTCCTTGCACACAGAGCTGGACGTGACTTCTTCCCACTGAATCTGGTTCTCTATAGATCTAGCTTTAGCTCAGAGGGATCTCCATTATTAGGCCGTCCTAGAGAACAGGAGGTGGACATGAGACACTGTCATCACCGCTGCAAATCGGATGAATAAGACAGCAAGGACATAATGACTCAACAAAGCAACCATGACACAAAAACCTGGATGTGGGTTGCAGCAGCAGCAGCAGCAGCAGCAGCAGCAGCAGCAGCAGCGTTTGTGTATTTCTCTACCTCTACGCTCTCGTCATTAAAAGCCCTGATGTCTTTGAAACATAAATGTAAGATTAATGAGCAAATCAAAGACTCATATAAGTACAAAAAACCACAGAAAGCAAACAAACATACAAACAGCTGACATTTCACCTGAGCATAACGCTACATGATAACAAACTCCCTGCTCATCTAGTGACTTATTCGAATAAAGCAGTAATCGCAAGAAGCCACAACCTGGAGGTGCTTCTAAGCACTGTAGGTTGAAGAAAAACCAAGAGCGAGGTGAGGCTAGAATCAATACCTAGATAGCACTTCGGGGTCCTCGGGGACCCACTAAAAGACTAGCTGACAGGGAAGTGTCTGACCAGCCGCTAGAAAAGCAGAAACCGACATGTCAGCCCGACATCTGATTCACAGCGAAACAAACAGGAGAGTCAATCTGACAACAAAAGGTGAGAGAGAGATCAATATCACACTGCTGTCACTTCTGTAACTTCAGAATAGTTCAAGGGAAAATTAGTTCCTGGAATAATTCTGTAAAACTGAGAACCGACTATTTACATAATATACCAACAAGTTTCTGGGAAGTTTCCCCAAATGTCACTCAGAGGAAAATGCCAGTTGACAATTATTTTGATAGAAATGGCTTAAAAGAGCCTCTAGTGTAACAGTGAATACTATTTACATAAATGTAGTTTTCTCGCATATTTTGCCACTCTTTATGCTGCAGAATCAACAGGCCAACTCATCATCACATCTGCAAATGTAAAGTTAGTCAAGTCAGGTGAAACAAGTACAAGATTCTTCAACAATACAAGCACATATTTTTGCTACAGGTGTCAAACAAGTCAGATTTCAGGTTGGTGTTGCATTGGTAAACCAAGTGAACGCACTGCGGGACAGAAGGCATTAGACGGACGTGAGTGGCGAGGTCAGGGGTTAACGGCGGGGTACCTACTGGTGAATGGCTTGGAGAAACTTCCTCTGGTGCTTCCTGACTCTGGCGTGGTCCATCTTCCTCACCAGTTTGGTGTTCTTATAGATGAGCCACGTCTCCCTGAGAACATTCGCAGCTGTGTTTTTCACCTAACGCGCAAAAAAAACAAAAAAAGATAACATTTGAGTCAAGAATGCAGAAAGATGAAGTAGCTTTGATGTTTTGGGAGCTTTCACTTACTCTTTTTGTTAGCTGGGTGTCCATCATAAAATTGTGGACATGTTTTTCAGCTTTGGTTAACTCCAGTTTCTTCGCCACCACAGCCACCACCAAGGCAGTGCAGCCGGCGCCCTGTGGAACAACACGAAGCAACAAGCACACACATTCAACTTACAGTTTACATCCAGTCAAGAAACAGCAGTAGCATGTTAGCTCCTCTCAGGAGAATATCAAGGCTTTCTGTCAATATCAGAAAATATTGACTGTCAAAAGAACAAGAACCAGACGGAGTGCCTTTCTCACCATGATGCCAGTCAGGAGGCAGACTCCTTTCCCACAGTATGTGTTTGGAACCATATCCCCATATCCAATGGTAAGAAACGTGATTGAGATCAACCACATGGCTCCCAGAAAGTTGCTGGTTATGTCCTGGTTGTCATGGTACCTGTAATAAATGATAAATGCAATAGGTTGACTGACCTTCATGCGCCCGATGCAGTCCAGCTTCACCTTCAAGAAAACAAATCAATGCAGTACTGTACATATGAAGACGTGTGTCTGAATACTGCAGGGCTTTAATCTTTCCTTGTAAATCATTTAATCTTCACGTTCAGAGCCAGAGTGAGCTATGAAGTGTGTACGTTTTCTATTTTTATTCCTTATCTATGTTTCATGCCGAGCGGTGCTGCATAGCGTGAGAAACGGATCCAGGCACCTCTCGCAAGCTCTCACAGTCCACGCTGCGATGATCCACAGCGAGATGGTGAAGACCAGCAGCACGGTGCCGGGACAGATGGTCATGAGGGTCTTCATCACGAAGCGAGTGTTAAAGTTAATCTTGTTGAGCGCACCGATGCTGCGTGACGAGGCGTCCGTGAAGAGCTTGCTGTGCAGCAGCATGACACGAGCGATGAGGTACAGCCGCAGGAACATGGGGATGGACAGGATGATGTCCACGTCTGCATCCGTCTTGGACGGGACGTAGGAGTAGGCCAGGCGTGCCGTCCAGGTAAAGGTGTAGTTCCCTGGGATGGGGTGGATGGCGCACACCAGGATCTCCAGGCAGATGAAGAATATGCGCTCATATGTCATGGCTATCCTCCAGTCATCAGCTGCGTTGTCCACCATAAATAACTGCAAGGAAAGGGCACAGTGAGGCCGATGGAGGGTAACACTTCCATCATGCTGACACAGCAGGCTACAGGAAATCATTAAACCCCATTAAGCAATAAGTCACAAATAGCCTTCAGTCATTAAATCAGATTGTTTTGTCACATTTTCTAAAGACCATAGCAGTTTCTTTACCCATGTTGTCCCCTATTTAAAACAAATGACATACAAAACATTATTTTGAACATTTTCCAGAGTGTAAAATTCACTGACAGAAAACATATAAGTGATATGATAAAGGATGACGCTACACTCATACACTGAGGTATCTGATGAAGGGTGCAACTTTCTGAATATATATACACAGTACAAATACATACGCTATTCATTTATGTTTAATACAAAAACCCTGCGTTAACCTATCTCAAGGTTCAAACGCTTTCAAGGATGATTTCCACATTAAAGTGAAATGGATGGAATGTAACAGCTGTCTGAAGGGTAGCAAGTTAGAGCTAAAGCGATTAGTCAATTCTCATAATACAAATAGTGAAAACATGCCAAATATTCTTTGGTCCCAGCTTCTCAAAAGAGACGATTTGCTGTTTTTCTTACATATCACTGTAAAGTGAATATCTTTGGGTATATCTGACTTATGGTTGAACAAAGCAAGACATTTGAAGACGTCATATTGGGCTCAGGCATCTGAAACTAAAGTAAATAAAATACAGACTGAATGCAATATGTGATTTACAGTAAGATAGGCCAAATAGTCCAACAATGAAGCGGCTTCTCTTTCTGCTTTCAGACTCTTTTGAATAGAAAAGGATTTAAAAAATAAGCTTTACATTAACAGCTTGCATTCTCAACTTTAAAGCGTTACACTAATGAGAACATCTGCCGCCTCCACATTAGCGTTAGCTTCTGATCGCCTGGCCACCCCGACCAGAAGGTAGGCCGTTCCACTGGGGAGTTCAGTGTGGGTGGATTTCAACAGCCCTCATCACTCTTCTCCACCCTGTCCTCCGTCATCGCTTCCTCACTTGGTCACCTCTGCTGCTCCCTCCTCTTGTTCCTCCCTCCTCCTCCTCCTCCTCCTCCTCAACGCTTTCAATCCAATCTACGGTTATCTCCGAGCAGAAGATTCACTGCTCGGTGAGTTCACCCTGAACTAGCGGCTGAGACCATGACCGCCGTCGCCGGTTCACTCTCAGCGATCCCCGGTCATGCTTACAGACGTAGACGCGCTCTCTCAAGTTTTCTGTTTGCAGGTTTGGGTTGCAGATGAAATGCTATCAGACTTTATTAGCTTCCCCTATATTTGTTCCAATAATTCCTCTTTTTGACACGCCATAGTGATATTCCCTCACAGCTGTTCCTGCTCGATCTACTCAATCACCTCAAGGTGCTCTGCTTGTGTACAGGCCGTCACAACTGGCAATAGATATTTCACAAAATGCTGCTGTCAGCAAATACAAGCGAGGTTTCCTGGCGGCTGTTTTTGCCATCAGAGCAGAAGCTTCTCTAAAGGGGAGAAAAGAAAAACTGCACATGATTACATTTTGTCGGACACCTACTTAATATGCTTAGTAATAAATGATACTATGTCCAGTAACTCTCCGGATTACAAATGGAAATATACACATAGAGAGTTTCTGCTTACAGGTTAGGTGAGTTTGTCTTTCAGCTCCATAAAGAATAGGCATACAATGGATAAAATAAATGTTTCAACTTTTTCATGGCCCATTTTTGTATTTAATGTCGTCCTTTTCTTGCAGCATTTACAGTAAAACAAGCCTTTTGTGAGCGACATGCATCATAAAGGTACGTTCACATGCAGAGGACATCAATCAAGCCTCTAGTTTCTAGTGGCGTCAATATGTTATTTTACAGACACAGTAGATATGGATATTTATAGTTATTAGACACACACACACACACACACACACACACACACACACACACACACACACACACACACACACACACACACTCCCTTAGCTGTTTAAGTGTGAAATGTAGGATTTATTGATTTATCAGTCAAAACTGCACTTTTAGTTCTAGAAGAAATCAAATGTTAGAAATGATATCTCACACATACTGGAAGCACACATCACAACTCGGCATCTTGCCAACTACCCTCCATTTGGTTTAATTTGGACATTCCCATTATAGAAGTGAAAACTGTTCCAGTCCTGCAGGGCTAATGGGATCAGTGACCTAGATTGTACATTTAGCAGTGATATGTAACATGAAATGCTGACAAAGTCATATTTTTCACATTGAAATAAAAGGCGCTTTCAACATGACAAAGACAGCACATAAAAGGCAATAACATAACTGCCACTTTCCTCTCAGACATACATGAATGCTCACATGCTCCAGCTCGACGGCTGCAGAGGCGCTCTGACGCTGCAGCTCAGCCGCCTGCTTCGCTTGAACACAGAAACCTTCACTGAACCCACAACAGCAAACGCAGCACGCTTATTACAGCTGCGGATCCAATTATGTGTCCAACAGCCACTGTGCAAGAAATATCAACTGTCAACAAGCCGGCACATTACAACAAGAACAGAACAAGCTGCTGCTAATACAAGTCCCCCGACAAATGGTACAGCTGACCCACAAAGCCTCTGCGGCTCATTTGTAGTTATTTAAAGGCGACAATCAAAGTTTCCCCCAAACACAGAAAACAGAGAAATTAAACTTTCAGTGGCAGTTGTTCATATCAAATGAGCAACACCAAGCTCTTTTAACAAACTGACATCTGTCCAAGAAGTGTGTAACTCTAACCGCGGCTCGTCTTGTTCGCTTTCCAAGTGAGTGTAATGTAGACATGGAAACACAAGCTGTGACTCCACTCTGCTGCGCTTTCTTACTTACAGAGGTCGAGCTCTGGAAGCAGTTAAATCTATTGTTTGCACACAGCACAAGCAGCGTTTTATTTTACATTTTAAACAACAAACCGACCCTGTCAAAGGCAGTTACAAAGTTTGTTACCTCAAAACAATGTAATTAAACATTTACACGCAGGTTGCATAAGGAAAGCCTACTTGGTGGGTAAAAGCAATTATGGTAATGGATGACCTGAAATACAATACTCAAGGGCCCTTTACCTCACAGCATCACATATTCCATGTGAGCAGCAGAACCAACAGTTATGACAGAGAGGTGGAGGAGGAAACTACAACGGGTGTTTTAAATCATGTCACAATATGATGCGGAGGAAGACTGAGAGAGTCAGGCCTAAAGCAGACAGTGGATGAAACGAGACACTAAATTAGTTACAGGAGGCTGACAAATAATTCAAACACAGCAAGTAGATGGATTTTAAATGTGAACTCACTTAATTACAGTTAAGACGTGTCCTTAAAGAATGAAAGCAAAGAAGAAGAACAAAGTTCTGGGTTTTATTCGTCCATATTTTGGAATAGCTCTTCATTAATATGCTAACATGCTCACAAGGAAACAAGCTAACATGCTTGATGGTTTTTCCAGTTCATTATCTCAGTTTCACTGAAGGCAATGCTCTCTTTCTCAGGAACGCCCTGATCACATTCAAACAGCTCCACAGTCCCACCTGGAAGATGTCCAGTAGCACCAGCCTGCTGGACACTGAGCAGCTCCACTGAGCAGTTGGGGTTAAGAGAGTCTCGCATAGCCAGACCCATTTCCACAGCGCTGTGTCAGCGCTAAAGAAGGTCTGGGTTCAAACATGATCAATCGGCTACCGTAGAAACCCACTCTGGCTCGTTTGTATTTATTAAGGGGTGGCGTTAAGGGGAGCGCTGCTTGAAATAGGCGCTGATGGCAGCCTTCTACTCACAGTCTACACCCGGTGAGTCAGCTTACGGTTTAGGGCCTTGCTCAAGGGAACATCAGTGGTGGTTATAAGGGAGAGGCATGGCTGCTTTTCACTTGGACTGACCCTCCGGTCACATGCACGCTTACCTCACCTTTAGACCACCACTGGTGTGGAGCAGGTTTAATGTTGACCATGTTCAACATCCTAGTTTAGTGTGTAAGCAGGCTAACATTTGCTAGTTAGCACAAAAAGTAAAGCACAGCAGAGCCTGATGGGAAGGACATTTGTTTTGGATTGTAAATATTGGACAAATTCAAATTTTGAGTTGACAATGGCATCAGATTAAAAGTGAAGGGATCACCAAAGTGTGCTATACTTCATCCTGACGGAGACATGAATGTCTGTACCAAAGGGCGTTGCAATCCATCCAATAGTTTCAACATTTTACTCACCATGAATGTCAACCTCATGAGGAGCCTACAGTACAAGTCAGGGGTCACCAAAGTCGATCGGCTTCACCCTCTGGAGACTCACAACATCGGCACAAAGTTTCATGGAAATCCATCCGGACCAAAGTGGAGGCCTGACCTAACGACAGCCCGGCTATCATGAGAGAAAAATCAACGGCAACACTTCTCTCCAGAAACAATGTCCCACAACCCGGACAAATCAAAGCTATCTGCACAGACAGAGACCTTCATGAAAGAATTTGGAAACAATGAATGTTTCTTTATGTTATTTGGGTGAACCGACCCTTCAAGTCATTGTTTATGAATTGCTTGTATTTGTTTTAATCTAAACCCAAAATGCCATCTCTTCTCCAAATATGTCATCCTCACAGTGACAATAAAGAACACACACATTAAGTGACTGCATTGTGCAACACATCTCTGAGAACAAACCGCTGATTCAGCGAGCATGAGGACGATTTGAGGGCAAATCAAGCTTCTCTCAGCTTGTTTTCTGATGGACACCAAATACAGTCTAATCGCTCAGAGTGCACGTCCCTCCTCATCATGGGGAAGTTTCATTGACGTCGGGTCGAGAGACAAGCTGGATATGTCCCGGGACCGCGTCTACACACGGAGCGGTCTCAGAGGAGTTCACCTGCGATGCTAAGCTGGGTTGGTTACTGGTTTCACGACGCTCAATATAACTAATGGAGTCCGGCTCAATATTTAATCTGTGTAATGCGGAGATGGGAACATATATCTTGTCACTGAGGATGAAATCGCTCAATCTCATTAGTGAATTAGGTTGAGAGGTTCTGCCCGATTAGACATTAATGCAATGCTTTATTTATGATATCAAAGTGAACCACTAAAAGGCCACTTTGCTGAGTAAATCCGAAGCTGTTGCTGATTCAGTTTGCTTTTGTTTCTGAAATTAAGTCTCACATTTGCATACACATTCTTCTCTTCAAGCGAAGTAAAGCCACTCTGAGCCAAAGTAAAAGCTCCTATAAATCTTCCTTTCTTATAGCTGCTGCAGCTAAACAGCAGCATTGATAACCTAAAACATCGACATGTTTAAAGTCAAATGCAGAACAAAATTCAAACGCTATCTATAAATCATTTTCAGGCTGAGTGTCTCAGTGAAAACACTGAGGTCACCAGCCAGTGGTGGTTATCTGACTCCAGTCTGGAGTCTCAGGTAGAGGACAGATTTCACTGTGAGACATGCAAAGCGTCTCCTGCTGTTAGAGCATATCTCTGACACAGACACGCCACCCAGGGACAGTCTCTCAAGCACGGCCAGGTTTGACTTCACTGGCGCAGGTTTGCCGATGTGTTGCTGTTTTATCGTTTCTGCAGATTGTAAAATGTAATACTGTGCAAGAGTGAAACATCAGCGCTGACTTTTATCACATAAAAAAATACACATCAAAGACAGAGCAGACGCAGAAGCATCTTGCATTTAAGAAAACTCAGCAGAAGTGTCATCACAAGGTACAGCGACACAGCAATGGCCTCAACACAAACGCCTCCCGGCCAGCGAGCCTTTGATGTGAGAAGAAGAGGAAACGTTCAACATGTCGGCTTCTGTCTGTGTGGGAATTAGCTGAACTCATCAACCATCTCAGCAGCCAGAGCAGGAAGACGCTCGCAGCTCGCAGCGCATATCAGACTTTGACAAAGACAAATCAAAGTCATGGAGCAGCTACAGACTCTACCCTCCGTTTCCACTCACACTGTACAGTAAGTCGCCGCCTGCCAACGCAGCAAACTCAACCAAAAAGTCAAAAAAGTCCTCCGGCGGATCGCCAGCGGTTAACAAAAGACACCGCTGGGGTTGAATCAGGCTGATAACGTTTGAAGGAGAAGCTGAACAACATCAACGTGTTTAAGAGAAGATTAAACAGGAATGCTACGTATCCTAACTGTAGATGGTTGGACAAGTCTGAGGACATTCAGCTGGACAGGGACACCCTGCTTCTCTCTGTTGATACACTTGGCTCAGCAGGTCACCATTACTGCCAGTGCAGAAGATTTATCCATAAACAATTCAAATGACAGTTGGAGTCAAACATCTACACCACCTGACCTGACCTCTTGAGTTTTCAGTCACTCTGAGGAGGAACAGCTTCTTGTTTTTGTACCCTCTGTAAAAAGAGAGGCCACAGTCTTTACTGAGTCTGACAAGCAAATGACTCTTAAGGGTTAGAAGTGGTGAGGAAATATTTCATCACCCTGACTTACACTTCTAACTACATCTGACAGGCTCCTGCGAGGACACACGGATGTGCACTCATCATCTACTTCACTGCAGGAGCAACATTTCCTTCACGGAAAAGTTCACTTCAGAAATATCACTCTACTAATATCCCAAAACACGTTCGGCTCATCGAGAGTAAATAACAAAACAAAACAAAAGCAAAGGTTGAGGATGGGAACACTACAAGTCTACAGGCCTCTGCAGGCTGCTCCTCATCTCTGCATGAGGCTGGTTTAACTAGCTGCATTGTGGGTAATGTAAGTGCCAGATTTTGACAAGTCTATGCTTTTTAACCAGGCAGAGAGGGTGTAATAGAAAAACAATAGAGCTGAAACAATTCATGTCAACACATATGAAGTCAAATCACATTTTTATCAGATGCAAATGACAAAAAAGCACAAAGAAAATCCAGGGGAAACACACACACACACATCCAGAGCAACTGTGTCATTAGCAAGATCGATTTTTAATAAATGTGTGTGTGTGTGTGTGTGTGTGTGTGTGCAAGCACATATGTCAGTCTGTGGTAACCGAGTAATGAAATAGGCATACAAGCAACAACAGGCACACAAACCCCTCAGGCAGGGAAGCAAAGGAGCAGCTGCTGTAGTGGAAGTTAAAGCAAACACTACGAACCGGTTTCAAATGAAAGACACAGTCCGGTTCCAGGAACTGGCTGATGGTTTGTTCCAAAAGGGACTTGATGAATTAGGTGTTCAGGCTTTTACGTTTGAATAACTTGTGTATAAATCATTGTGGAGAGGGGCTGTGTGATGAAAGGTGCATTGCTGTAATCCGCTCTGAGGCAAACAATTGCTTCAATAAAGTTTTCTAGGTCAGCAAGAAAGGAAACATCTTTATCGGGAAAGAGAGAAGGTTATCTGGG
The DNA here is from genome assembly GCF_023349555.1 of Cebidichthys violaceus. NCBI lineage: Eukaryota > Metazoa > Chordata > Actinopteri > Perciformes > Stichaeidae > Cebidichthys > Cebidichthys violaceus. Next base: position 601,737 of record NW_027176285.1, read on the forward strand.
GTGAAACGTGTTTCAGATATCGACGTGACTGTCAGAGAAGTCTGGATCAAAGACGTTGGAAACAGCCTTCCTGTGGGCTGAATGTGCAGATACTGACAATTAAAAGAATGGGAAGAAAAGCTTGTTTTTGAGCTAAAAAGGAAAAAATTGCCTGTAGTGAAAGAAAGAATATTGCTTCACAGCCATTTTGAATGTGTAAAACCGAGGCTTCAAGCTTTTAAAGACTGCCATCGTCAACATATTTACCAATCCAGATGTGCTGCTGCATCACAACACTCACCATACATGCACAACAGTGGCTTATGAAACCCACGCTAATGGAAAGCTGCTGCGATGAAAAATGCACTTTTGAAAGATCACCACTAGATCAATATATAATTTAACATCAAGACAATCAAGAGGTTAAAAAGATCAGTTTAAGAATTGAATAATTTACACAGGATTAAGTAAAAGGTGTGGAAGAATGAACATGATACTCATGTTAACTTACAGTATGCTTTCTAATTTATAAAGAGCAACTGGGAACTGTCCGCCGGGGAAATGAAAACACTTTGGTTATGCATTGAAATATGGTAATGATGTCTGTGCATTTCTGTCATCCCTCATAAAGAAAGCTTTACAATGAGGCGTCTGAAGGGGCGACACAGTTTACTGTTGGGCTATTTCAATGACTGATATTCCCCAGGGACTGGTGAGCACTAAATATACCAACAAGGCTGATGAATACACTGTAGCCAACACTACTTTGAAGCAGAAGCAACCTCATGTTTTGTCCAAATGTAATATTTTTCGGTTCTACTAAAACATATTCTACATCTTGAATAAGAGCAGATGAAAACAGCTGGATCAGCTCAAACAATTCAGCTAAAGGCATAAAAAAAATAAAATAATAATCACCATCGCCATATTTCATCCATTAACATGATCAAACATGATGCCAGTCAAATGCTTTGAGTTAAGTGAAATCCTCTCTTTTAAGCTGATTTAATAAATGAATACATATCTTATACATGAGAGCTTTCTGGCAACATGCGTCCACCTGCAGAGATGCAGAAAGTGGCGCCGTTCATATTGTGGCCGTACAACAAAGAGACAAGCGCTGAAGAGAAGGGAGAAGTGTAATGTAACGATCCGAGGCAAGGTCATAAAACGGTCCACGTGTTGGAGCGTCTCAGGAGAGGCTGAGGACCTACACTCGTCCACCGAGCCCTGAGGAGTCCGTCCACCTCATCAAAACGGGTCATGAACTTTGAATGTGGCTTCTGAAGATGATGATGAAGATTAATGCAATCAGGACTGAATAGATGTTTAAAACCTGCAGTCATGGAACAAACATGAGACATTTCTGCTGGGGAATGAAGAATACTATGATGAAGAGTAAACATGACTTCATTGAGTACACTGTCCCACACTGCATAGACCTCAAACGTAATACTTCAGTTGCTTTCACAATAAGTTATTTGGTAAGTCAATAAAATTTATCTTTTCTACTAAAACAGAAATATTCTGTAAAGCATTTTCAGTACCACACCAAAGTGTGGCGTCTATAAAGTTGTAAAGGTGTTCATTTAATGTTAAACTGAGCTCGTTCTAGATGTGATGAGACATCTATATCGTTAAAGCAGACTGCTGCTGACCCTTCAACACCAACAGTTAAAGAAGAAGAAAAGTGTCACAACGTTACCTGGATCTCTCTTGCATGGTATATGATAATCAGCCCCAGGAGAATGATTGTAGAAAGGCTTATCAGGCATTTTAGAGCTAAAGAATACAGGGACTCCTGGAAAAGAGCAACAACACTAAAGCCAAACAACACACAACATCATGACATGAAATCACATTCTGATGGCGGTACAGCAGCCCTACAGCTGACTCACAAATGTGGAAAACTGCAACAAATTCTGACATGTGGTGTGTGTTTGCACTATTGGCTGGTTGGACAGCAGTGGGCCTTTTGGCCTGCATGTGCCAGTGTGACTATGGGACACTTTGCAGTGAGCCCAGACTTATTTAAAGTGGCTGATTTAACACCTTTAGCACAAGTTTTTTTGAATGAGCTGCTCCGTGAGGCACATGCAACTAAATGCACTCTGAACGGCGTGGGCTGTGTGTAAATACGTACCTTTCCATAAGCTCCCCATGAGAGTTCAGTCTCTATAACCATAACAACGATCCCAAACATCCCAAAGATTAAAGCATAGTCGCTGAGCCGCTTCCTTTTCTCAAACAAGGCCCTCCGGTGCCCGAGCTTTTCCCCAATGTTCTGGTTCTTCTTTTTCCCCGATTTGCCGCCGCTGTGGCCGCAGCCTCCCGCTCCGTCTCCCGATGCGTAAGGCATCAGTGTGGTGGAATTATTCTCCGGCTTGGATACTAAAGTGTCCGACGCATCTGCGGCTGAGATGGGCTGCAAAGGCTGTGACTCGGAATCGAACTCGTGTATGTTTCTGCGGGACGAGCTCAAGTTGCTCAGCGGCCGCATTACGCCGCCGTTGTATCTGCAGCTGCTCATGGCTATTTCATTGTAGGAGTTACTGTCTTTGTGGCTGCTGCCCAGGCTGCCCCGCTGCCGATCGCGGCAATGCTGCTGCTGATGGTGAGGATGATGATGCCTGGATGAACTACCATGACTAGAGGGTGTGAACTCGCAGACGCTGTACTGGCAACCTTGCCTCGAAGACGTTTCCGAAGGTGTCCTTAAAGTTCCCACAGTGGTCGGCGACGTCCCGCGAAAGATGAGGCTTTTTCTCGCATCACAGGTGCAGTTAATGCAGGTGCAGCATTGGTCGTGCTGCTTGCCGATCCGATCCTCCCGCCCGCAATAGTGCTGGTACTTACAGTGCTGGAACTGCTGCTCTGGAAAGAAATCGTTCTGCAGCTGCAATGGGGTTTCCATGTCAGTGCTGCCGTTTAAAGCAGCAGTCGGGTACCACAGAGCACCCGACGAAGGGCGTTATGGTACTTACGGGAGGACAGGACCGCTGCATGAATAGACCCATTTCGGCTCCGGTAGAATGTGAGCGGAGCCTCCGATTGGGCAGGGGGGACCAAAACAACTGCCTCGACGTCATGAAAAGGTTGCAACCATGAGACGTGAAGCCCAGCCTTATTGAATCAGGATCAACAGTATTATTGCTTTGTAATTTTTAAGATCATACCTGCACTGTTACACCTTCAGAGAGATCTGAACTTGTGTTTTTAAAAAAAAAAACTTTTCTGAAACTGCAGCCAAAAAGAGAGTGAAAGAGGAGAGTCTCAAAAGAGTAAATTGAGAACATATAAACGGTGTGTGTCTAGTCTTTTACTGCTATTAAATATCACCCTGTGTACACAGCTCTGCATGGTGAGACGCTGCCACAGGTGTGATTTATCTTTCGCACACAACAGCCATCAGCCGGGCCAAGGCTAATCATAAATTCCTGACTGATTTCCCATCTATTGACTTCATAGGAAACACACGGAGCTCGCTGTCACCGCTGATTTACACGGCGCCGACTCCATTCAGCTCGTTGGCCGCTGCCCATGTGATCGTGCAGGGCCTGTAGCGCCGACATGGCCGGGGCTCGTGTCTGCAGCAGCAGACTGATGTGGCCGCTGGTGGCTACGTTATTAATGGAGTAGAAGAGTTATATCACCCCGAGGAAATACAGCCAACTGCCCGAGATTGAGCAGCTGTGGAGGCATAAACCAAAGGCTGAAACCCAATCATCCACACGTCCTGGCGTATGCAGCAGCAACAAATTTAGTCTTAGGACTGTTAGGCTTTATTGGAGTTATGCTTTTGTAGGCCTATTTGTAAGGGGATTATGTTAGAGCTGCGCAGTCTGCTCACACGGCTTCCCTGGCTTCGGTTGCATTGGAGTCGTTAAGTTGTCTCTCTCTACATATACATCACCCACGAGACCAGCAAACAACAATAAAGAATCGAAACAACTGCAAAGTTGCAGGGGACGAGTTTAAAACGTACACATGCAGAATCACGTTATGAACATATAGTCACGTGTGTTGTTTCTGAATAGGACTTATGAATGTGTTGCTGTTCGCGGAGCTGGAAGTCAGTCCATCGTGGACTAACTTCAGCACCGTGGACAGCTCCACTCGCTCATTGATCACTAGCAACCCTTTAATAAAACAAGCCCTCTGCACAGGATCGCAATGCGCACTTACTCCTGATTGGCTGGGTCCACATACCACGTGACACCTTTACCTTCCCAGCCTTTTTTTTCTCCTTCTCTCTGCGCGTGGAGTCCAGTGAATGAAGTCAGTCTGCATAAATTCAAGCCACGTATCTTCAACAGGATGGACACGGTATCCTCTCCGGACGTACATGTTATCATTGTGGGCGGGGACTCAGAGGGAGAGCAGAGAGCGCCGGAGAGTCGCTCATTTGAGCTGCATGGGGATATTCCTACACGGTGCTACGATACGGGGACGCATGCATGCTTTCCACTTATCGTTCACATCGCACACACAATAGTCTGTGTTTTACCTCATTTATGTCATGAGTTTCTTCCCAGTAATCCAATCAGAAGCTTCCTAACCACTATGGAGGCTCACCAGCAGTTATGATTTTAGTTTTAAGGAATCTGAAAGTTAATTGAACTTTCATGGAAATACTATCTATCTATCTATCTATCTATCTATCTATCTATCTATCTATCTATCTATCTATCTATCTATCTATCTATCTATCTATCTATCTGTGTTTTACAGCATGAAACGTCATCTTTCCAACATGAGCATACATTATTGTAAAACTGTATGGCAAAACAGCTCATATATGTAGATGTAGATAGATAAACACGATATATAGATCTCGATCTAAGATGAACCTTCATCGTTGAGGTCCCACGAGAGTCCTCAAGGCCAGTTATTCATTCACTCAGAGCGATTCATGATCAGTGCACTATAATTAGTGGAAGTGCATTCATAAATGTCCTACACATATTATTCATTTATGTTCTGTGCTGGTGTGTGTGTGGAGCTGCGTGTTGCTCCCCCTAGTGGTGGGAGTGACTGTGGAGACGTGTCTCACTAAAGGTGAGTAGAACCATTGTAGTGAGGCGCTGGCTCACAGAGGGCCGACATGAGAACTTGTATTCATTCATCTACAATCTGACGTTTGACCCTTTTCAGGATAAAACCATCCAGATGACTTGTGTACAGGAGACCGGTCAGGTTGTGAGCCCACAGCCCTCTCTTGCTTTGTGCAGCTCTCTCTGGTCTACCTCGAGAGGGAAACATAACGCTGCCTCACACCACTACAGCATCACCAACACTTTACTCCCACCTCCCTGTGTTTACCTACTGGACTGTGTGTTGGTCAGTCTGAGAGGAGAATAATGTGGCGTGAGGCACGGTGCAAAGTTCCTCAGGTTGACACAAACAGCCTCTCAGGCGTTCAGCAGTCTTTTCTTTCCGGGTTCCTTGGTTCTGGTCCGTGAACATCAGGAACATCCTTGACCTCAATAGCTTCTTCCTGAGGGTTAAGGCATTCTATTACCAACAAAAACAAAGATCAAGAAGCTAAATGATGCTAAATGCTAAATGATGCTATTGTGTAACACAATAGACGAGAGGACAACAAACCGTGTGGTTTAAAAGTTTAGTAAGCTGGACTCCACTTGTCTATTTATGAACGTTGAACACATTTTAAAACCATTACTGTTGTTGGAATGACTGGTTAACTTGAATCGATCTACAAATATACCATTATGTATAATATGTATAATTGCATTATCAACATATGTGAGAAACTCTGATGACATACAAGTTGATCATGAGGGATAACGAATACATTTGTGTGTATATATATATATATATATATATATATATATATATATATATATATATATATATATATAAAAACTTCTGTCAAAGTCCTGTGATTCCTATCTCTGTTCTGCTGTAGGCCTCTCTGACCTTTCTAAAGTTTCACCTCATGGCCTCGTAATCAGATTAAGACTCCATCTTGATTGCTGCTGTCTGACAGCAGTCAGTCCACTTCAAGGCTCTGTGGATCAAATGGTGATAACAAGGCCAGAAGGGCAATGCCTGCAAGTAGAGAAACTCTAGTCCTTGAGCAAAACTAAATGTCCTCTGCTATTTCTTAATTATAATAATTATTGTATCTATTAAGACTTTCCCCTCAACATTATCATCTGTACTGAGTCCTAAAAAGCTAACAAAACGTCCTGCTGGAAGGCCAGACGTCTGCTAGGACCGTTCATTCAGAGGTTGGTGGTGTCTATAATGCTCATTATTTCAGTGGAGGGATAGTCATTGCAATCATTGCAGCTCAGTTGCTCCCACTCATGGTCATGCACCTCTGGCCTGTGAGAGGGAATTAAAGTTCAGTGTCCTGACTGATAACAGGAAGAGAGCGTTCTCGGTGCAAACACTTCCCTGGAGAGCCCATTGATGATTAAACCTGAAGCACCCGCATCATAGAGCAGTTCACCAATCATCATGCACACATCACGTATGTTCTAACCTCATTTACTCACAATAACTAATAACTTACCTCCAGGAGTCTGTTACCCCAGTGCATGCTGGGAGTGGTTTTTCTTTCACGCCTACCTCAACAAAATACCAAATGATTAAGAATACCCAAAATATGAAAATTAAAGAAAATCTAGAATATTTAAATTGAAGTTGAATTGAGGCCAATTTAACAAACAGCTGCCTCTGCATATTCCTTAATATCTACTCGACCTCCAACGACCACAACACAGCCAGACAAATGAAGGCGTGGAGGTTCTGTTTGCTTGGACATATACTGAGGATGTCACCAGAACGAATCCCCAAAGTCAGGGTGTCCTCAGATGGACACCAGCAGGGAGACGACATAGTGGCAGAGTAAAAGCAACATGGCGAAGAATGGTTAACGCTGAGCTGGGAGATGGATCTCTCACGGGATCAAGCCTAAGCTGGGGCCAAAGTCAACTGCCACAGGCAGAAGAAGCTGCAGAGAATGCTGCATCAGAATGTCCTGGTTCTCTCTGAGTGACACCCTGAGCTGGTCTGCTGTCAACCTGAGGTGAAATGATTTTGTAACTATGCGCCATTTCCTCTAAAATCTAATCTGAAGTTAGTCAAATTGTCTCACGCATGTGATTTGTTGCAGCATTATGAACCACCTGTGACGAAGTAAGTAAGTAAAATACAGAAACATATTAGAAAATATTTGAAGAAATAAATAACAAACAAGGTGGCAATGAAAAGCAAACAAGAAAAATAACAAATTTGAGATCAACTGATAAAATAATCACTTAGTGAGTGACATTGTGAACTAGTACTTCAAATCCATCCTTCCGTTCCCCCAATTTTCACCAAAAATCCAATGTCACCCGCCTCCAGTGTGCTGGAAATTAATTGAACATGACTTATTTAGCTTTGAGTCATATGGACACTTGATACCTGACTTGAGTGAGAAACTATCCGCCAGCATTCTGCACCTGTTTTCACTCCGATTACTCCTCTAATGTCCCCGACACCTGAATCCAGAGGGCTTTAAGGCGCGACACACCTGACAGAAGAGCCGTTTGTGCCGAGCTGGAGATTTACTGGCAATCTGGTTTAAGTGCCGCACTCAAGGGCGTGATGGTCAGGAAGACGACGCGGGATTTTGATGAGCAGAGTGATACATTACTGTGGTGCTGGTTCATTTGTAAATGTATTATTTGTAACAAGCCTGCATGCACGGGCAGACTCAGTATTCACAGCTTAACTGGTCCGTCTGTCCACTTATGAGACACAAGTGTGTCTGACGGCCATGAGGATGAATGTGTCGTAGGAAGTGTGTGTACTGCTGACAAACTGACAAGTCTGGTTACTAAAAACAACTTGAATGATGAAATGAATGTTATTATTATTATTAACATCAATACCTACAGACTCCTCTTATTAAACCTGCTCTGCCTTCAGCAGTGTCACTGTGTCTCCTGCCTCTGGAGACTAGAAGATGTCTCCAACGGGACTTTGAGGAGAGATTTGACGAGCTCTGCTTGTATTATCATTTTGTGTATGACAAAGATAATCTAAATGTGTAAATTATAGTTATGGCATTGCTCAGGTTCAAGCTAATTGCTTTGAGCACAGGTTCACTGATCAGGGTTCATCCCCATGTCTGACATTATCTTTTTTACATTTACTGCTCTTTGATCTTTTCTGATCTACATATTATTAGTTTGTGTGTGTATATATATATATATATATATATATATATATATATATATATATATATATATATATATTATATTGCATCATACATCCAGCAGAGTTAAAGTGTAAGCATCAGTTTGTATAAGCCACCCTGCCTGGACTGCAGTTCACACTCAGATAATGAGAATAGATTGAGTGTGTGTCTGAACCTGAACAGCTCCTTGTAAAGTGAACCTGTGAGCCATTCATTATTCATTGTCATCAAGCGTTGCCATGACTCTCCGTCTACTTGGGAGGACCTTAGGAGTTTGGCACGACTCCTTGTGAGTCTCTGTTGCCAAGTGTTTGTGTGACGGCCTCAGAAGTCCATGCAGAGAACACCAGTCCAACTGTTAGCTCATCGCCAATTTAAAGTCAACACCAGAGGGATGGAGCTTTGATACTGAGCTTAACTGAGATTTTTCACGGGGGGGGGGGGGAGTACTCATCAAAGTTTGAAATATCAAATATGGCTTGATGGAGCTTTAACCAACAGTTATACCATATTACAAAAAGGTGAAAATACAACTTTTTCCAAGGTAGTAACTTTAACTAAATGTATAACTATAATCACAGCTGTTTGCAGACACTGTGTATGAGGCAAGACTATAAGTGCTGAGATAACACTAAATGCCATGTTGATAATTGTAATGGAAAAATGAATAACATGACGATGCTGAAGCGACATTTAACATTTGTCTCGTCTGTCTCCAGGAAGGTAATGAAAGAGTGTAGCAGGCTGACTTCAGTACAGATGTACTGCAGTGATAAATGTTGCATTTCCATTAAGCTGGGGCTCAATCAGCTCACCAATTACCACAAAACACCAGGTTTCTCACCTCACAGCCAGGCGCAAGTATCGAAAACAAGTACAAGTAGAGTCAGTACAGTAAGTGACTCTCATATCAGTTGCACTACAAAGTAACACGAAAACAAACTTCCACGGTGAAGTGAAGCGATTATGTCGTTTTGTGATGTTGGAGGGCATATCAGAGTTTTAATGAACACACAATGTCTCTGGATGATTTCTGAGTCAATTCCAGCCAAATGTATTCATTTGCACTCTGCCTCCTGCAGCCATGAACAGCCTATCCTCAGCCACACATGTGACAAAATGGTTTGTGCCTCCATCTGGTGGATGATCCGGTGTACTGCACTCATCCTAAAGGCATTGGGCTTCAATACAGGCATGAGCTGGTCAAAAACCAACTTTGCTCTGCCTCACTTTATTAGCGTCTGTGCACAGCTGATGTTCAGATGTTGCGATACAGGTTCAGTCACTGCTTGGTCGATGGGACGCTTTAAAAAGAAGAGCACACACACACACACACACACACACACACACACACACACACACACACACACACACACATATCTGTGTTTTGTTCAGTGTGAGGCCTGACGAATAGACTCCCAGCTGCTCAAAAGAACTTCTATCCAACAGTAAAGTTGGCGATGTTCAGCTGATTTGCAGTTGAACAGCTGGTATTTGTGTACATTGTTACTGATCCAGATCTTTGTAAAATGTGCAGTGTAAGGAGTTTTATACAAGTGATGTAATTTTGTCTGACATTAGCAGGTGGCTAAAAACAAAATCATCCGCCTCATCGAGGGTCCGTTTTGTCTTTTGAAAATAGGAAAGCGTAACTTGTGGCGGGTTAGATCTATGATGTATCAGTTTCACGACTGAGGATTTTGCTTGGCTCTTTTGTGATCCAATTTCAGGCTTTTCCATTTCCTTTTGCTTTTCAGTGGCTATAAAACCAGTCATCCTTCTCCCCTGCCTTTGGCAGGTGCAGCATTTACTCCAGTTCCCATTTATAATCAGCGTCTGGTCTCACTTTACCCTCCCAAACACAATGAAGCACATCCCAATATTTCTCACTCTCCTCTCAGTGCCCTCATTTTTTCCCTTTGTTCTCTGTTGTTTCCCTCCCTCTGACTCTGAAGAAGTAGGGCGGCACTTTTTAGCTTCTTCACCAGGATGTCTTTCACCTGATCAGACGCTTTCTGGAATTCAACCAACCCAGCACTTTTAGCATCGTTTACAGCCAGTCAAGAGGCCGAAGACATATTTCCAAAAGGAAAAGACAATACTCACTAATGTTGACTACTCAAGATCCCCTGACTGACTGAATCCTAAAGACATTGGTGACCCCCTGACTTTTATTCTACCCACCATGAGGACATTTGCAGTTTTGAGTGAAACTTCCCAACAGATATTGAAAAGATTGCCATGAAATTTGGTAAGATTGTCAAATCTCTATCGGTCCAACTTTGGTAATAGAACAAATCCACCAGGTTTCCAGCTAGTGATGTGTGGAGGATTATCAGAAGAATTCAGGCACCTTAAAAAGGAAATAGTTCAATTGAATTTTGGGAAATGATTTGATCGAAATGAAAATCGACCTGTACTCTGTACTCTTGTTTGTGGTCCGACTATTTCTATTTAGTCCGGTCTGTCAGGTCTTTCATCATCAAACAAAATCCTTAAGCAAACAAATCCACACAGCAATTCTACTCACACACACACACACACACACACACACACACACACACACACACACACACACACACACACACACACACACACACACACACACACTCTTACAACATAGTTTGTGTAGTATATAGTTAATCATTTCAGTGTGGAGTTAAACTTCCTCTGCACCAGTGTAATGTAGACATGACAACAACCAGACCTAAAACTCAGTACTTATCACTCCTGGTAGGTAAGATTTAAGAATACGGTGCATCTCTTGTGTTTCTGTGGGTATAGGTTTGGAATAAGCTGTATTAAGTAAGAGTGTTTTAAGTAGTAAGAGTGTTTTAAGTATTTAGAGTGTTTTAAGTATTCAGAGTTTTAAGTATTCAAAGTGTTTTAAGTAGTAAGAGTGTTTTAAGTAGTAAGAGTGTTTTAAGTATTAAGAGTGTTTTAAGTATTAAGAGTGTTTTAAGTATTCAGAGTTTTAAGTATTCAGAGTGTTTTAAGTATTAAGAGTGTTTTAAGTATTCAGAGTTTTAAGTATTCAGAGTGTTTTAAGTAGTAAGAGTGTTTTAAGTATTTAGAGTGTTTTAAGTAGTAAGAGTGTTTTAAGTAGTAAGAGTGTTTTAAGTATTAAGAGTGTTTTAAGTATTCAGAGTTTTAAGTATTCAGAGTGTTTTAAGTAGTAAGAGTGTTTGCTGTAGCTTGCAGAAGCAACATAACCAACATGACACATTTAACAGACACTGACAAATGTAAGATTTAAGTAAAAGTGAAAGTAGCTTTGATGATCCAGCATGTTTGATATCAAATTAAATTTAGACATGTATGCCATTCATCACTATAACTGTTCACATGTTTCATTTCTGCAGGGAGACAGTCCCATTTTAATTGCTGCCATTTTTGTCGCTGGCATCGGTGGGACATTTCAATATGGATTCTGTGCATCTGTGATGACCTCCCCCTCTGCTGTGAGTGAAACACTAAAGATGAATCATGGTGAACTGTCAGGAACTGTCTTCATACAGCTGTGAAGATGACTATATGAACAAAACACTTGATACACAATATTATGCTTGCATGACTAAACTTAAAATGTGAATGTGATTATTGCAGTTTATAAAGGAGCTGGTAAACCAAACATGTCTACAGAGATACAGCGTCTCCTTGGACCAGTGGCAGGTGTCTCTCATCTGGTCCTTCACCGTGTCCATTTTCTGCATCGGGGGGTTACTGGGGTCGCTGGTGTCCGGGCAGCTCATCTCTAAATATGGCAGGTCATTGGAAATGAACAGAAAAGTCATCAAACCTTTTGTTTGGGCCTCTGGGTTTAACAGAGCCTCTGTCTTCCTGTCCCACAGAAAGCAAACCCTCCTGTTTAGCAACTGTGTGGCTATAAGTGGAGCGGTGTTGATGCTCTTGAGCCAAAGAGCCACGTCTTTTGAGATGATCATTGTGGGACGATTTCTCTACGGCATCAATTCAGGTGAACCTATAACTCATTTTGACAGTACTTCTACGTTACTGACTCCTCAAACGTATGCTTCCCTATTGTTCGCCTCTAGGAGTCAATCTTGCAGCTCACACCATGTACATTATTGAATGCGCCCCCAAGAACCTGCGAGGGATGGTGGGCGTGACCCCCGCTACCTTCCTCTCCTTGGGGAAGTTCAGTGGTCAGCTGCTGGGGATCAGGTGAGGTGGCCGGCGTCATGGATACTGTAAGTCAAGTAAGGGGTTGGGTGGTAGGTTCAAATGACGGCTCACATGTCTCATAGAGACCCATTGTGTGTTCTCTGGAGGGGGCGACATGGATGAAATCTTGTATGCTGCGATACAGTACATGTTCTGCAAACTCTGAAGAAAACACTTAAGGGATGTCTGTTTTGGGAAAATGAAAGTATTCCATGTTGATATGAATAATACAAGTTGTAGGGATATTGTTGATTGCCATAAAGCTTGCCTGCTCACCCACTGCAACATTACTTGGCCTGTTGAAGTCACCCCATAAAACAGTGTGATGAAACGTCTGACCAGAGTTCAAACATTCAACATATAAAAAACACACCGTATACAAGCCAAGTTATATCAGTTATTTCTGAATATTGATTTTGGAGATACAATTCTTTAATGGAAAAAAGGAATATTTAGCATTTTAGCCACAGACCGTCCACCGCTTTGATCCAGACTGGATGAATCACTTTTGTATCTAACACCGTCAGTTCAACATTTTTAATTTGATTCATTTGATTGTAACATTCCCAGCAGCCTTAATTGTACTTTGTATTTGATGGTAATGGTAGAATGCTGCACTAAGTGTCACAGTTTGGAGAGCCGGACAGGAAGGAAACAAATGCTTGAACAACACTTAAAGTCAGACAATCAAAGCTGGTGGGAAAACACACAAAGGCAGGATGTGAAATGATCTGAGACAACAGGAGAGATAAGTACTAGACATCCTGGTCCACACTGCATACAAGTTAGTGGTGGTATTGCACCAATTCATTGTTTGCCAACTGCCAATAAACCTCAAAAAAGCAGAAAGAAGAAGAATCTGAAACAGCAGGAGATGAGTAACTAAGTAAAACAGCAAACGCAAATAATGACATGACCTCAGAGCAGGGACACTAAGACGATGAACGTCGTAAACATTATACCTGCTGAACATCAGCATGTTAGCATGGTCATTGTTAGCATGTTAGCATGCTGATGTTGCATTTAGTTCTAACTGGCCACTGGCATGGTGGTGTCGTTTACAACTTGGGTCTTATTTTCAAGGTTTTGGAGCATCATTGCAACAAGTTGTAACACTGTAATAACCATTTATTTTACGTGATTTTACTGTGTTCCCAGACCTCACTGGTTAATAGGCCGTACAATGTTAATATTATTGATCGGAACGACGGACTGAAAACTGGAAACATATGACCCAGGATGTGCTACCCCCTTCAGCAAGGGTCCTAGAAAAGACAAAACACGTAACCAGTGAGGCTTAGTGAGCACAGCGGTCTATTGCTCTGTGATAGCTCAATTGTTGCATGATGACATTGCCCTTGCAGTGAGCTGCTTGGCACACGGGAGAGGTGGCCCTGGCTGCTTGCTTTCACTGGTTTCACAGCGCTACTCCAGCTCGCCACCCTGCCCTTCCTGCCAGAGTCTCCTAGCTTCCTGCTGCTGTACAGAGGAGACCGCCGGGCCTGCGACGAAGGTGTGAGACAGACTTTCTGGCAAAGATAATGGTCTGGAGAGTCGTTATCACTTTAATCTTTGTTGTCACCCTCCCCTATAGCTCTACGGAGGCTATGGGGCAAACATGACTACAGCGGGGCTGTGGAGGAGATGCTGGAGGAGAAGGCTGCCTTGCAGAGCGTTCGTAACCACTCAGTGATGGAGCTGATCCAGAAGCAAACACTCCGCTGGCAGCTCCTCACCATCATCGTTCTCTTCGTCACGATGCAGCTCTGTGGCATCAGCAGCGTGAGTGAACACTGGTTTACACAGGATTAGTAAAACCTTAACTGCACTTTGGGATACAGTACGTTCCTGTGTGTAAACTGAAATAGGTAATGTAGAATTAATGATCCGCATAATCCCTGTGTTTACCAATGATGAGAGCTGTTACCTGCATTGTTAAAGTGTTGAGTACAATTGAGGCTTTCAGTCTGTGTTAACATACAGCTGTGTTATTTAGACAGCTGTAGATATAAGATTATGGCAGAAGATACATGTTGGACTGAATGGCACCATGTTGAGGCTGTAAACCCAAATGGTTCTTTGAGACTATTTGTACACATTAAAGGCCAAGACGATTGACAGGAAGGTCGACATTCAGAGAGAGAGTTATAGATAAGATGAAACGTATCACTCTCATGTCAGTCCCTTAAATATGAGGCTAAACCTAAGAGCCGTTTAGCTTAGCACAATGACTGGAAGGTTTAAACCGCTTGGCTCCTTCTCAACGTAACAAAATCCACCAACCAGCTCCTCTAAAGCTCACTCAACCAAAAGAGAAACGTCAAACGGACTATTTGCTACATAAACAACTAAAACACTGAATGTGATTTTTGTCCTTTGCGCAAATGAAGTAAAGTAAATACTATGTGTGGAGAATGAATTAGTAGGATGGTTCACTTCCAGCTGTTTCCTCCTGTTCTAGTCGTTGTGCTAAGCTAAGCTAACCTCCTGCCGGCTGTAGTTGTAGCTACATGTTTACTGGATATGTAAGTGGTATTAATCTTCTCACCTAAAAAAACTTCAAATAAAAAACGCCTTTCAGTTTTCATCAGGACACCCTGAACCCTAAAGAATCTCAATGAATCTTATTTCTATGTGCCTAAAGAGTTCTTATTCTTACATTCTGGACGTCTATTTGATGAGTTTTGAATGATTTGAACAGTCAAACCAAAAAATATGGGGACTGAACTCAAGTTGGAATTAATGCTTAATTTTCCACGAAAGCCCCACTTTCCCATTCCAAGCAGACCAGACTTTTAAATGAGGATATGTACTTTAAATAATAGAAACATGACAACACCCCACTACCGCCTCTCTCTGCACTCTGCTCTGAATCCTGTTGTACATGTTTAAATAAAATAAAAACTAGGAACGTGAACATTTCAATATTTAAGAGGCTTTCAAATAGACTTGTGATTTGGTTCTTATTTAAATACTTCTCTCCAGGTGTACTTTTATTCTTATGATGTGTTTCGTGAGGCAGGAATCCCAGAACACCAGTTACGTTACGCCAACATGGGAACAGGGCTGTGTGAGCTGGCCACCTCTGCAGCCTGTGTAAGTCTCATTTATGTACGTCTATGACTATGAATTTTGAGTATAACATCCCTCAGACATGTTGACGCAGATGTCGTGTTTTTCTACTATTTATTTTTCTGATTTGGGAAAACAATTATGAAACAAAAAGCTTTCCTCTTCTCTCGAACGCGTCTCCGTCTGTGATACCTGTTCCAGTGTATAGTTAGAGCGCCCCTCTGTGGTTAAATGCTGTAAATGTGTTTTGACGTTGCAGTTCATGATTGTCGAGAATACAGGCAAGAAAGTCCTGCTGTTCAGAGGATACATGGGAATGTCTGCAACACTGATCCTCCTCACCGTCACTCTGAACCTGCAAGTGAGTCACCACAAAACAAGACACCGTCAGCAGCATGTATGTCTGCATGTGTTGATGGTTAAAAGATGACGAGCAAATAACCCATAAACTCAAACAAGCCAACTTTTCATTTTCCTCAGAGTCACTTTTCCTGGATGCCGTACTGCAGCATGTTCCTTGTTTTCTTGTTCATTTTCTTTTTTGCCGGGGGACCAGGTATGTTTGTCACTCAATATCTGATTTATCAAGGATTTCCATGTCAGTATTCAGCAATGATTGCATCTTGCTGTAGTGTATCCATCTCTCCTGTGTTCCTGACCCTCAGCTGGAGTATCAGCTCCTCTTCCATCAGAAATGTTAACTCAGCCGTTCAAATCGGCTGGGAACACCTTGGCCTGCACGATAAGCTGGACACTCATGTTTTTGCTGGGGATACTTTTCCCTTTCTTAGTGGTGAGCACATTATTATCTACATGGACTAGAGGCCAGTAGACACAATTACTCATGATGATTCAGGTGAACTCAGAATGAAATGCTTCACTCAAAGCGATTCATAAATGTCCCCAAACACGCTTTCTTTCCAGGAGAAACTGCAATACTTCTGTTTTCTCATATTCCTGTTTTTCTGCGCCGCCTGTGCGCTGTACGTGAAGATCAACGTCCCTGAGACCAAGAATCTGACAGCGCTGGAGATTGCTGCGGAGTTTCAGAGGATGCACTGCAGATCTGGAGGAGAGAGATCGCAGAGCAAGACTGAACAGAAACCCGACGACACCAAACTGTGACCATTTTTCACCGGGTCGTAACGTGTCAAAGGAGACACATTTAGCTTGAAGACGTCACGTTATATATCACAGAGAAGATTTAAATTCAAACACAAGATACAACTCATATAGTTCAATCATATAATTACAGTCAATTGTGTAAAGTCAGCTGTGTGAACACTGCAGCACGACATTAATTAATAAAGGTGGCGTCACTGTCTTTTATGACTGGTCTTTTATTGCTTTCATTGTGACATCAGTTTGTGTTTCAGTGTGAACTCTCATTTGAGAGGCCGTGTTCGTCTTTATCTCTGGTTATCAGTGAGGTCTCCATGGTGGAAGCTCTGGCTAGTGTGTGTTTACAGCTGGCTGTGCTGCTTTACCCTAAAGATTAACGGCCTATTTTACTAGCTGTCATCATACAATACATGCTGTCATAGATTAGCAACACTATCAGTTTAAACACCTTTGCATTAGTTATTATAATCCTTTATTATAATAGAGTAATCTCACACCGACAGCACATGCCTAATAAAGTGCAGTTGGTTAATAATGTCATTTTTTTAATCATGCTCATAAAGGTCCCTGCTCACAGTAAAGGACCTAATGGTGAAACAACAGCTGTCAGACAGGCTATAACTTCTTACATAAAACATTAGACTGTACAGAAAGAATGTCTCCAGAACTTAAAGAAATACAAAATACAAATAAAGAAGAACTTATCAGACGTGAAGATGTACAAAGTGAAGCCTTTAAATCATCACAATAAAACACAAGACAGTCTTCAATCTCCAATAAATCAGCAAAGCCTTGTCTCGTGACACCATTAATCCTGCATGTTTCCGTTGGATGTGCATACATAGACATCGAGCTTTGACCTTTGCTCTGATTCTGATCCACATATCTGTAGATAGTGTGAAACTAAAACTGAAACTAAAACTGAAAGACAAACGATTCAATTATCTGACAAGTTGTACTTTATGAACACATCTGAGGTGTTCGGGTCAAGGCGGGACAGACTTTCATCGGGACACTTCTAGCTGTATTACGCAGGCGTGCAGCCCCGGCACATGTGTGCGCCTCCGATAACACAATCTGCACGTTCAAAGCCAAATGTCTCGCAGGACGAGTGCGTGACAAACGCTGAAGGCGAGAGGCTGGATGCGTCTCCGTTTACATCACCAACCAGCAAACAGCCACAGGGAGGAGTTTCTGCTTGCGCATAAACGAGAGGGAAACACGCACGTCCACGCCTTCAAAATGTGGGTGAAATTAGGTGAAAAAAGTGTCGAGACGCAGACGTGTGAATACAGCTCACAGGAGTGAGGGTTTGCTGAACATTTGAAGGGCGCAATGGACCCAGACCCCAGAACCCCCTCTGATGAGCCCAAGGTGAAGAGAAGCTTTGACCAAATGTGAGTCCATTTGATTACATCAATGGGATACATTGATATGCTCTGAAGTTAACAACAGCACTACTGCTTTCACTAACATAACACTTTTACAAGTTTTGTCATGAGTTGTTGTTGTAATGTCTGTGTCTCATTGGTCACAACACCAGGTGAGGAGCTACTGTCATGACAAGTCATCACACTAAGGCTATTACTATTTCAAATAATTGGTGTTTGTCACAAGTGCTTTCTGAACATCCTCAACTCCATCCTCTGACGGTTTGCTCCCCATCACTAGACCCTTTAATCAGCAGACGCTGTGGTGAGCGCTCCTGCATCAGGAGCACACAGGAGCATCCTCAGGAGCTCAGCAGCAGCACAGCTTAAAACAAGAGCTCGCAGGTTAATTATTTACAGTAACCTTATATCTATGAGCCGCTGGGGAAGGATGGGACTGGGGCCCTGCAGACTGGAGGTGCTACAGATAATTCTCTCTGTGTGTCAGGGTGTCACTGATAAAGAGCAGCATCTGGGAGCAAGTGCCACAGGAAACCACAGTTACACCGGTCAACACAACGCACTGTTAGAAAATACAGCCTGGGTCCTTTTACTAGATAGTTGGGGCAGTGATAACATCTCCACCCTCCACCCAGCTCCACCTCTGCTGTAGGAGCAGGAGCCCAGGGGCTAAAACTACAACAAGGTCATTGAGGTCAAAATGTTGATGAAAAATCCTGAATTTGACAGTGATGGAAAAGAGCCATTAAAGTAAACCTTATAATGTCACAGAGAGGCAACACAACTTGACTTTAAAACAACAACAACTAAAGGTCCTTCACCTTAGAGGACGTCTTCCCCTCAGGCCCACAGAACACCTGTGAGAAGAGACCGATACAAACAAGAACTACAGCATACCAATCCTGAATCAGCCTCATCAGTCCTGTGCAATCAACCCATTAGGTCTACTGCTGAAACGTGTTTGATGGAGCGCCTGCAGACTTCAGCTGTGCGTTGTGTTTCCTCACAGGGTGTTCGTCAACAGAACTGTGACCCTGGAAAACATCCAGTGCTATGGATTTGACATGGACTACACGATGGCAAGTATGTACCAGACCGACCTGTGTGTGTGTGTGTGTGAGGTGCTGTGACACAATGAGGAGGTTACAGATCAGAACTCTGTCGTATGTTTCTCTTTAATTGGCTGGGCAAGATTCACTGACTTTATGCTGATGATGCGCGTGTGTGTGTGTGTGTGTGTGTTGCAGTGTATAAGTCCCCTGACTACGAGAGCCTTGGCTTTGAGCTGATAAGAGACAGAATGGTGTCTGTTGGATACCCTCATGAGCTTCTGCGCTACACATACGACCCCAGCTTCCCCACACGGTTGGTTTTAAATCGACCTCTAACTGAGGAGAATTCATCAATAAAGTAACGAATGCATCGGAGGTACTGCAGACAGAGAAGAAGAAATTAAAGTCATTTGTCCTTTATTTGTCTCTTGTTCGGGCAAAACAATTTGGGAAAGACACAAGTTGATATATTGTATGGATGATGTAACAGACGAAACACATTTGTAAGCTCTAAGGACACGCCCCTTTATCAAACATCTGGTTTTCAACGGGGGTCGACAGGAAAATCCATTATCAAACAATTAACTCCAAATAAAAACTAGAAAAAACCCTGAAAAAGAATTTAAATTTTTTTGATTATAAGCTAAACAATAGACTACCCCTGAAACTATTGGTCAGTTACTCAATCAGCCTTTGAACGTAATTAATAATCTTCAATCACTGATAATACAGTAATTGTTCATTTTTCAAGCAAAAATGCCAAACCTGACATCACCTTGGGCTTTAGGCAGTTTTCACTATTTCATATTTCAAGCAATTCTCCCAAAGAATAATCACCAGGTCGGTTGATACATAAAATAATTGCTAGCTGCAGCACTGAAATGAACACGGCTGCCTCCTCCATAACTGCTTCCACTGACAGTTCATGTCATGATAACCTTCGTTTCTTTTTCCTCCTCCCTCAGCGGTTTAGTGATCGACACCACATTCGGGAACCTCCTGAAGGTGGATTCAAATGGAAATATTCTAGTCTGCAGTCATGGCTTCCGCTTCCTCAAAGGGTAAAGTGAAAGTCTTTACAGAATACAGCGCAGACATGATGCTGAATGGTGGTTTAACACCAGACATCTCACCTGTAAACCCAGGTGAGATCAGACAGAGACGGACACAACAATAACAATTCAACAAGCGACAAAAGACATCTTAAAAAGACACATTAGAGGTGACTTGAGATAAGTAGTTAAGACAAGATTGGATTCATTTGAAACTCTACATTAGGATGTGAGTGTGACAATCAGCGTCTTCAATGATAGCTTGATTACAACAAAAAGTCCGTCTGATTGCAGCATGAAGGTCAGCTGAGATCAATCAGTTTCACTAGTTTACAAACCACACAGCGGATAAACATGACTTTGTCTAATGTGGTTTGTTTTTAATTATCATACGATTTACACAACCCTGAAATCCATAATGAGCGCGTTTGTTTACAGTCAGTCAGTTAGAGTGTGTGTGTGTGTGTGTGTGTGTGTGTGTGTGTGTGCAGTGTTGATCCGTGTTGTGTTTGTGTTCCTCAGAGAAGACATTCACAACTACTACCCCAACAAGTTCATTCAAAGAGGCGACACCGACCGGTTCTACATCCTCAACACTCTCTTCAATCTTTCAGGTAGAAGTTGCACCTGAAGAAATGTTGAATTTGACACAATAGTCATATTTTGTGTACTTTTTGTTACCCCAAACTCTTGATAACTACAAATATATTGTCGTTTATACGTTAGTTTCTGATATCAGCAACTTAAAAGTGGAACTAAGCTGTCTTTCCTGCGCCCTGCAGAGACGTACTTCTACACCTGCCTCGTAGACTTCTACACCAGATGCACCAGATACACTAAGTGAGTGGACTGGTTTACCTCGTAAAAGCTGGACGGTTCCTTTAAATGAATTATAAATGAACCGCTGAATTAGTCATTGAACTCTTTCTCTGCTGCGTCTCCCAGCCTCCTGACAGGTTTCCAGCACGGCGACTTGTTAATGTCCTACAGAAGCATGTTCCAGGATGTTCGAGACACAATGGACTTCATTCACGACACGGTGAATTAAATGAACAAATCTCTTTTGAGCGGTTTTTCCCCCGTTGTTGGCATAATCACACTTTGTCTCTCACTGTTATTCTGTATCTGTAAAGGGAATCCTGAAGGACCGGACCATCAAGAATTTAGAGAAATACGTTATCAAAGATGTGAGTGAACGAGATATTGCACCAAAATGACAAAAGAAAAGAAATAATCAACAAATATTGAAATAATCAACAAATGAATGTGTGTTTTTCACAGCCAGATCTCCCTGTGCTCTTGACCCGGATTAAAGTGGTGGCCAAGGTCTTCCTCGCCACCAACAGTGACTACAGCTACACTGAGGTGAGCCTCTGAACATAGAGTGAACCATGACTAAACACTCTTTACCACATGTTATATGAAAAATAAAGTGCAGACATTCAAAATGTTTGTCCTCCTTCCTCATCAAGGTCATTATGAACTACCTGCTTGAAAACAAGGTCAGACAATTTGATCTTTTTCTTTGAATAATCAGAAAATGCCAATTTCATTGAATCACGTCAATTTAACGATTCCCTTCATCTCCAGTCTGGAAGTGAGAGAAGGTCCTGGCGCTCCTTCTTTGACCTCATCGTGGTGGACACAAAAAAGCCTCTGTTCTTTGCAGAGGGGACGGTGCTGAGACAAGTGGACACGGTATGAAAAGACTCACACAGTAGATGTACGTACATGTCAATGTGTAAACCACGGCAGGGTTCAATAATGTTGCATTTTGGGATGCAGGGTACAGGAAAGCTTCGGATCGGGACGTACACAGGCGACCTCCAACATGGAACCGTTTACTCCGGAGGTGACATTCAACTGTTTTCATATTATTCATTGTTCTGCTAATTCACTTTTTATTTTTCCCTTTAATGGAGGTTTAGACTTAACGCTAAACAGCACAGACTGGAGAAAAGCAGCATCCCTGCAGTGTTCAGAACACACACACACACACACACACACACACACACACACACACACACACACACACACACACACACACACACACACACACACAGGTCAAACCTGTCCTTGAATCGACGTCTGTTTGCAGGGTCGTCAGACGTCATCTGTGATCTGCTGGACGTCAGAGGTAAAGACATCCTCTACGTCGGCGACCACATCTTTGGAGACATCCTCAAATCTAAGAAGCGTCAGGGCTGGAGGACCTTCCTCGTCGTACCGGAGCTCACCAAGGAGCTACAAGTGTGGGACGAGAAGAAACGTAAGAGCGAGGAGACACCGTCGTCTCCGTCAGTTCATTTTGATCTCCTCAAACTCTGGGTGACTTTCTGGGTTTTTGCAGATCTGTTCGAGGAGCTGAAACGTCTCGACGTCTTCTTAGCCGAACTTTACAAGTGAGTCACTCTGGCCTCCATGAACAACACGTATTCAATGTTCATGAAGTTCAGAAACGGCACCTGAACTCATGAAAAGTGGAATTGATGAATTCACTATCATCTATGATTTATCAATTATACCCTAAAAATGAAATAAAACATTATTATATCATTTGTAAAGTCATTAGTTAAGTATACTTTTAGTCATTCATAATTTGTATATCATCATCTGCTGTAGTGCATGTACACATATTAATAAAAACAAACACATCATTATTAGTGATTAACACACAATTGATTGATTTTTAGAATATTGATGTTTTAAGTTGCAACATGTGACACTTAACATTTACAAGGTTTGACTGACGTTATTGCCGTGACATCAGGATTTAAATGTTCACTTTCTACATGACTGAATTGTTTTTGCGTTGGTGGTCTGAAGGCACCTGGACAGCGGCAGTCAGGAGTGTCCCGACATCCGGGCCATTCAGACCAGAATGAAGGTGAGCTCTGCGTTGAAGCGTTTTCCCACTGATTGCAAGAAATGTCGTTCTTGAACGTGTGTCTACTTTAAGAAACAACGGCTTCTGTTGCCTTGGTTTAAGGAGGTTTACAACAGCAGTTGTGTTTCAGACGTTTTACAGTTTTTTGCAATAGTTCATTTCCTAAACTAGGGTCCTCCTTGTTGAAACTTACATACAAAAACCACAAAACATAATTGTATTTTTGCATCTTTGCAACTTTCATGAAAAACAAATAAATAGCTCTGTCCACATGCAAAATGCACACTGATATTATACGTATAAAACACAGTTATCTAGAGCCTTTGGCATGTGTGTATTACCTGCTCATCAGACTGAACTACTTGCAGGAACACATTGTTCTGTAAACAACACAGTCTGTGAAGCAGACAATGTGCTCGTGGGTTAGCGAACTCACATGAGGCTAGAACAGCTCGTGCTACAAAAACCAACCACTTCAACACTCGGTCCAGGTGTCTCTGCTGATGCGTCTGTTGTCTGTCTGCAGGTGCTGACCTACAGGATGGACATGTCTTACGGACAGATGGGCAGCCTACTGCGCAGCGGCGCCAGACAGACGCTGTTCGCCAGCCAGCTGCTGCGTTACGCTGACCTATACTCCTCCACCTGCATCAACCTGATGCACTACCCCTTTAATTACCTCTTCATGGCTCCCCCAGTCCTGGTCAGCCCCCCCCCCCCCCCCCCCTCTCACCCATACACATGCCTGCACACAAAACAAATCTGCGTTCTTTCATAATGTGTCATGAAGCTCATCCTTCATCTCATGAACTCTTTCAGATGCCTCACGAATCAGCGGCGGACTTTGCCTCATCAGAGCTCGCTCGCACCATGAGCAGGACCTGAGGTTCGCGTCATCACGTTGCAGAAGATGAACCGCTCTTGTTCTTTACTGGATTGTGTTGATGGTTTGTTGTCGTCTTTCTCTCGCAGCGCTGAACACAGCTGGCCGACATGTTTCAAAAGAACACGTGAAGAGAGGGACTATCAGCTGAATCGTTGACTGTTTGTACCGGTGCTTGTATAAAGGTGTTGTTGCAGCCATGACGCGCCTCCTTTACGGAAACAATAAACTAACATATTGCTCCACCTAGTGGATGTGAAGTGCTATGCCATGTAACGAGCTTTGGGGATTGAAAGCTGAAGCAGATTAAGGGTTACTGTATATATGAGTGTTAATCTGTTGTTATATGTATTATATATATATATATATATATATATATATATATATATATATATATATATATATATATATATATGTGTATATATATATATATACACATATATATATATATATATATATACACATATATATATATATATGTGTATATATATACACACATATATATATATATATATATATATATATATATATATATATATACATATATCTGTTTGTGTTGTGGTTTTTAGGAAGTGACTTCTTTTGTTGTTTGTGAAGCAAAACTTCTGAATCATTTCAATAAATTATTCATACTATTTGTTTTCATTGAAGTACAACAGCTTTGACAAAACACACAGTGTATATGTATGTGTGTGTGTATATATATATATATATATATATATATATATATATATATATATTAGTAGATCTCAGCTGGTATTAAAGGACATCCTCACATACTCATTTTATCACTGTGTTAGTGGCACAATGGACATTTTCATGAGGGACATTTATTTTGCAGAAAGTAGTTCAGAGGTCTGTAGATTCTTCAGAGGAACCAGGACGCTGTTTGGGGAAAAACATGCTTCTGTTAAGTTTTTCAAGTGTAATGTTTCAGCACCGCAAACATCCTCTCCTCTCAAGAACACACAGCGCAACACCTGAGCAAGTAGTGTACTTGTGTTGTGTTTGTGTGAACTGACCCTTCCAAGTTGTTCTTTTGTACTACATCTGTTGTCCACTGGATGGCAGAGAATCACCTCCTCAACTGACTCAGGGCAGATCCTTCTGGGTGTGTGTGTGTGTGTGTGTGTGTGTGTGTGTGTGCTCCTGTAGAGAGACACATCTGCTCCACCTTTCCCTCTGCAGAAACACTCATATGAATATAGCATCAGTCTCACATTTGATATGATGGAGTATCTGCTGACGCCAGGAAACACTAAACTGTGTCTAAAGTCACGGAGAGAAGACAGAAGAGAACTCAACATCATCAGTGAGCTGCTGAACTCACTGGAATGAGAAAGATTTGAACAAATTAAGAAATCATTTTCAAGAGCGGAATGTTCAAGCATTTCTATGGACATCTTGACACAATTCATATGAATGTGTGAGAATCTATTATTCTTTCAAATCAAACATTCCAGGCAAGTCTAAATGTGGAGCCGCCCACTGCATGTAGTGCAGTCAGACCCTCAGCGCTCATCTCCACGATGTCGTCTGCTGTGAATCTCTGTGTTTTGTCTCAATGTGTCCATAAACTAACCGTAGAGTTCTCTGACCTCTGATGTTTGATGGAACATAGTAACACAAAGGAGTCCCCATCTCTTTCTTTTTTGATGCAGTTATTGACTTAAACTTTGTTTTTTATTGAGCTGAAAACGCAGTCAGACCTTTGATTGTGTGTCCGGTCCTTCGGCTGGCATTAAGCCTCCGCTGTGGAGCTGGATGATCAGCCTGACACCAGACTAACTGCTGCCTGTCTGAGCGGAGACATTCAGGGCATTCAACTGAGGCTTTGTGTCTTCATTTAATCTCCTAGGAAACCAAATCGTTGCGAGAAACCCTAGGAAGCAAGTCCAAGGAAGCAAGTCTAAATAAACTTCCTGCTGGTATTATTTAGTCTGTAAACAAGTCTTGCTTTTCGAGTTGTAAAACCTCTCCTGAGAAACGAACACACACCGTTTAGAACCCCTCCTTCCTCTCCTATTATAATAATAATAATAATAATAATAATAATAATAATAATAATAACATACAGGCACGGTGGTAGAAGAGCTGTCTTCTCTCATACCTGGACTGAAGAAGTGGGACAGGTATCAGGTTCTCTGCGCTGCTGTTTAGAGTTTCACCTTCATGTCGCTCTGCAGAAGTATCTGCTTCCTTTAAAATAATACAGAACGATCACACTGCTGATGATGATATTAACATGGAGGAGGAGGAGGAGGAGGAGGAGGAGGTGTTGATGTTTATCCCTGAACACGACTTCAAATGAATGCATCAGAAAACACGAGTGATCGTATCAGTGTAAATATTAAAGTTCAAGGAGAAACTGAGTCGGTTATGATTTCATATTCTATTGAAATATATAAAAAAACATTTTATGTTGTGGCTTTTTATTAACGATGGAAACTATATATGCTATTCATGTTCACAATAGGGACCAAACATTTAGCTTTGTAAACCTTTTCAATGTGTTATTTCTGGGCCATTATATCAAACAGGCATATTCTAGATCAATGAAACATAATTCTTTATTTACATTTTCCCAACATTCTGTTGGAGTATTTGGTGTCATTGGAAACTTTGTAAATTCCCCCAGATGTCAAAATAAAGTTGTGTGTGTTTGAACACGGTTTGGCTGCACTTACAGGAGTCAATACTGAGGTCTAACACCAGACTATTGAGAGTCTATTTAATCAAACTGATCTTAGAACAGTGAAGATTCACTCATTCACAATGAGAGGATTATCTGCTCTGCTTCTTCTGGAGCCAGCAGGCCGTTATCACGCCTGGAATTTCAATGTTTTATCATAATAACATATACTAGACTTTTTATGGAGGAATACCGCTCTTGTGTTTTTTTTTCTTCAGTTTTCTAATTCTTTAATGCAAAATCCAGCGCGGCATAAAGGTCTCAGGTTGACTATATCTATATCTGATTTTATTTTTTACATCTGATCGCCAAACAATATATTTATTTTAAACATTCAATTTGACTAGTTATTTCAAGAAAACAATGACAAACTGAAAACTTTAATGACTCATCTTTATTCAGAGACAATTAACAGCAGTTTTCTTTCATGAGACATGTTACATAAAGCACAGAAATAATTAAAAACATATACATTTAACTTCTTTATTCCATATTAAAACCATACAGCTCAGCTCTTCTTTCCAACACATTGTCTAACAGTGAATTCATACTTTTACGAAGCTTAATTAACTACAGTGTAATGAAAACACACCCAGTCACCAACAGCAGGCCAATGACACGTCACAAGAGGAAAGAAACAGAACAGCTCACTTTGTTTCATGTGTTTAATGAAATGCAGACGCCATTATCTCACTAGCTGCTATTCTCTGTAGCTTGATCTGCACATGAACACGCTGCTCAGAACAGCGCCGCTGACATGTCGGGCTTCATTGCGGGATACTTGCTGCTCTGTGCAGTCAGATAACTGCAGAAGCACCACCGTCCCCCATTCCACACATTCCAGGATTTCCCAGCAAGCATTGCAAGCAAGCCTAAACAAGTCACGTTCTTTACTCGGGGAGAATTTCACACAGTCAAGTGACTGAGGTCTCCTTTTTGCCTTCCTTTCCGTGTGCAATCACATAAATGCACTTTTACATCTTCTGAAATTCTAAACTTGTTTTCTTTTAAACTCATGGGTTTAATACACCACAGCCACTCGTTCACCTGAAACACTGATCTGCAGCAGTGCCTGAGAGATGAGTCCTCTTTCTGTTTTTAATAATATACTTGTGTCCTTCTGCAGTTTGCAACAACAGGCCGTGTGGTTAAACATTCCCCCCGGAGGACTCTGCTGACAGCCATCAAAACAAACACAGCTCTCCAGTCTCTGCTCTACGGTTCAAACACGAGGCGCACACAGGAGCAGTGACACCTAATCTCAACACGGAGAGGAAGAGGCAGAAGAGAAGGCAAAGCGCGAGGGGGAAGAGAGGGCCGAGCTCCCTACATTCCTCCCAAACCTCCCCTCCCCCCACCGACCTGCTACCACCGAGGATGCTCAGAAACACACTTCGACCTCACCCGCCCACTTCTTTCTTTCTTTTTCCTCCATCTGCTTATTTTACCGTCAGCAAACTGAGACCCACACCGTCACAGTGTTTGGTGTGACGACAAAACCACACAGGTCAAGAAAATGGAGTCAGCAAACTGACTTCCTTTAAAAACCCTGTGATTCTACCAGAGGATTTATCCTGTAAAACACTTCAGATAATGGAAAAGTTCCAGCAGTGTCCTGACCTATCGACTCGCCCTTCTGGTGGTCACTTCACGTAATTAGCCCCATTTCTCATGAGCTGTGGCGTGAAATAAAAGGTGGGTAAATGATGGCTTCCAATCAATGCACCGCCACACAAGATGGACAAAAATCAATGTTACACTTTTGCAAAAAAAAAAGCATTCTGTAATTTGTTTTCTTCCTTTAAAATGCAAATCTGTTCAATGCACTTCTGTCCTTTACATGAGGGCCATGAGGGGCTGTCAGCCTTCAGATGTGTGTAAAGTCTCCTCTGTAAATACAGAAGAGAGTAAACGGTTTAGGGGGGGGGGGGGGGGTCGCCCTGCGCCACCACCTGCTATCAGTCAACAGCTCCACTTCAACACAAACCCGTTTGAAACGAGCCCTTTAGCACCGGTTTAGTGTGAGCTGAGGCCAAATGCTATGACAATACTATTGCACTGCTAGAATGGATGGTACAGTAGTGCAACATTGTCAAAGCAGCTGACCTCAGCATGTGTCAGCACGTGGACGGCCACTCTGTACGGCCAGACTCAAACCACATTCTCATGAGCAGCAACGCCGTGTGTCTGGGTGGACTGTTACATGGTGTTCAAAAGAAAGAGGTAACTTTAAATTTAACTTATATTTGATTTCGTTTTTAATCTCAGCTGCTACAAAATAAAGTTGAGATTGTTTTCCACCTTATGCTGCTAGTTAGTAAAGACATTGTTGCTCACACACACACACACACACACACACACACACACATAATGACATTTACGGACACCCCGTAGCACCGTGTGCAGGTTAGGTGTTAAGGCAGTTGAGGAAGGTGCTGTCTCTGTTTCACCAGCCAATGCCCTTTTAATATTGCACTGCTCTGCTCAATGTCCAGTAGTGCAACAGAAAAAGGGCAGTGGACAACAACATGGACACCATCACACTCCACTGCTCATTCGGACTCAGTTACTCTAAAAACAAACCACATAAATTACTCTAATTATAAACTTTTATTTTGAAATATCAAAACGAGTTAGTTAAACTGGATTTTTAAGTTTTGTAAATGTTACTGAACAAAATCAGCCCATTGAGAGCCAGACGGGACATCACAGTTCAACTATCTAACTTTCCAGAGGTGGAGTTAAACTTCCTAGATTAAGCAGCATTGGTTACTCTCTCCCTGGGAGAATGGGTATTTCCCAGCATGTGGGCCCATACTATTCTCTCCAGTGAATGACATGCATTCTAATTTGGGGGGAGAAATGGGAGGTTGGCGACAAAGGGGACACACACACACACACACACACACACACACACACACACACACACACACACACACACTCACTCCCAAAGCGTTCAGATAACTCACGCTGCCCCCTCCCAACCGAAAATATCAAATACACGTTGTTGGTTTTTTTTTTTACAATTTCTGTATCATAATTCTCCCCTCGCAATGATCGCAGAAAACAAACACAAACAGGATCCGACGGGATAAATTAATTGATTTTTTTCAACAACAAAAAAAGAAAAACTTCAGAAAAAGTTGCATTTTTCTGTTACAGTGAAATCACTTAACAACAAGCTGCAACAGCGCCACAAATCAAAGCGCAGTGGGTCCTGCAAGTTTGCACAATCAACGCGTTGTTACACAACATACACAATCTATACCGTGAAGAAGAGGGACGCTGCACGTCTATGGAGCAGCATGCAGCGTCCTCGTGTCTGATCTGCCCGTCCTCCTAATAAAACACACCAAGGTGTTCCGTTTGGGGTTTTTTTACCTGCTCTTGGACGCTTTTCTCCGCCGTACATCACCGTGAGCGGCCTATACGCCTCCTCACGGCAGAGGAACTGGAACTGCTCTGCAAGCCATTCCTGCCAGCTCACAAGCCCACCGCACAATAGTGACGACTTGTTAGATTGCACAACAGCCTATAGGCTGCAAACACACGCGTGCACACACACACACCCGCAGCGTGGAAATGTCCCCCTCAGAGACACGTTACACTACGATAACAGCCACAGAAAAGGCGCAGGACCCATCTATCCGTCCACACGGTAAATCGTGTCCTGATCAAGTTTTGGAGCGAGCTTCCAGATGCGCAGCGCGCGGGATCGACTCCTAACTCGCACCGCTGTCCCCTTCCCTTCACGCGCATGAATAAACACACAATCTTCGCATCGCGACCAGTGCAACTTTCAAGTTTGCACTGGGCTCCTGACAATTTACGCAAAATCGGCTACTACTCACACCCTCCCCCCTTCCCTTCCTCCCCTCCCCTCCTCCCTCTGCACAACCACCTCCTCCTTCCAAAATCATGAATAGTATCTAGCCAAGGGAGGGACAATCCGTTATAGGCAAAAAAAAGAGAAGGGAAAAAGTTGTCCATAAAACAAAGAGAAGCGACCCTCTCCACGAGCCACGCATCGCGGCCCGCCGCTTCGTGGATTCGCGTGTTCGTTCCTGAACGGCTGCGAGCGACTGGAGATCAGATGTGCGGAGCTCGAAGAGTCAGGAAAAAAAAAATCGCAAGTCTTCATGCACGAGCACACGGCCTCTCGGATCCGGACTCCATCTTTGACTAGTTGACATTCAGTGGCTGCCGGAGCAAATTCCTCGTTTGCATGCCTCCCGCTGATTGGCCTCTTCTTGCGCTAGTCTTTGCTATATGATGAGCCATTGGTTTGGTTTCGGCGTGTTCAACATTTCCAGCGCGCGCGGGATTGGCTGCGCGCGGGGAAGCGTCACACCGTACAACGAATACCTGATTAACTGGGTCCCATTCACAAATTTCTCCCCCCCTACCCTCCCCTGACTGTATCTAGATACTTGACCACTAATTATTTTATTTACTTTTTGGCGCAAAAGCCTTTTGTGCATTTACAATGGGGATTATAATGAGCCTTTAATTGGCCTCCGGAGAGACAGTTACGCTGTTCATTAGTTTAAATACGGACTAAACCCGGGTTATCTTCTCACGCAGGCAGAGCGGATCAGGCCTCAACAGGCATCGATTTACAGGAGTCAATTTGAACAGAAATGTAGAAATGGAGGCGTAGTTGGCGCTTGATTTTGATTGATCTATGTGTCTCTGATTGCGCATTATAAGCGAGCTGTATCACAATGATAATTAAAGTCAACTACGAAAGAGACGAAATGGTTGTTGAAGTTAGACAAAGATCCCGGGTTGAGCACGCAGAGTGAGCGCGCATGCTGTGGTTCGTGGGGGATCAATGGTTGGATCAGATCACACGGGCTGGAGGCGGACCCAATGGGCGCCTCGGCCCCTTGCGAAGCTTTGATTGACGCACAGAGAGGAGTAGCGGGCTGTGAAATTTGGCATTCCTGGCCAGAGGAGCTGAAATAATGGCATTATCCAGTGGGAGAGGGCCCACTCTTCACTCCCCTCACACCCACCCGGCTGCAGCCCACTCAGGAGGGATCTGATTGTGCAGCCAGTCGGCAACAAAAAAAGAAAAGTTCGATGCAAGGCGGGGCGTGATGGATCCGGTGAAGGTTTGGAGCAGTGATGCCTCCTCTGCATCCAACAAAACAGACCCTCATCAAGCTCGACTCAACGTGTCAAAGGGTTTGACACGTTGAGTGAAGTTAACACTCCTGAAACTGACATCTAGTTTATTATATCTTCTGTTTTCATAACGCAGCTGAAACTCTTTTTCCTTTTGCTAGTTCATAAAGTAAAACACAACAGACAGAAATGTTGAAGTGCCTGAATAATACGGTTATTATAAATATTTAAAATCACTGATTATCACTATGCATCTTCACAGAGAAGCAGGAGGAGGTGTTCATACTGTGGAAATAAGTGAATCCATTATGTGAACATAAAACAGCTGTAGATCATTTGCACATTATATGAGATTCATTTCTGAGATAAAACAATTTAAAGTTTAAATGGGTGAAATTATTCAGCATAGATTTATTATCTGCTTTCATAGAGAATACAAATGAATCCTAGCTACAGGAACATAATTTCTTTAAAAACTTCAAAATGTTTAAGAAGTGAATAGAAAGTATTTTAAAAGGATTACAGGAGTTCACTGGTTTTAGTTGCTTTTCCTTTCAACAACACGTTTGTTGAAATCATTCCACAATGGAAGAAGAATCACATGCAAGACAACTATTGAAAATATGAATAATTGATTTGTTGAAATAACTGGTTGTTAATATGTTTTTAAAATATAATAAACTCAGTAAAGTAAGAAGCAGCTACTGAGAGACACATTCAGATTTTGCATCAGATTTGTGTGATTAAAATGTCAAATCAATTATACATTTATACTTTTAAATAAAACATTATCCAATTAAAAGAGATAAATAAGATAATGAAACAATTTCCCTTTTTCTAATACACAAATTTATTCAAATCCTTTTTCTTTGCTTTTATGTTAAACCTTGATGTTCGATTGTGTTAAATTCAAATTTAATGTTTTTCATTCTTTAAAAAAGGAAAATCAAACTGACACTAAATAACTGGAAATTAATTGTTGGCAAAACATTGAACAATACGAATGATTCATTCTAAAGTGTGATTTCCTGATTGAAATGACAGATTTGTCTTATTTTCATGGAGTTTGCCAAATTCAATAATCCTACACAACTGTACCACTTTAAAATCAAACAATGAATTTTTAATGAATAACGTAGATTGTAAGTAAATGTATTTTACAACTTTTAGTGAGAACAGGGCCTGTAATCTCAATATAAGTAGGGCAGTTAGAATATGTGCTTTCTCAGCATACTTTAAATAAACTCCAGAAACATAAAGAACTCATGTGAACCAACTAAATCATTTCATGGGCTGATTTTAAAGAATTGTAATCATGTGTTTTCAAGTTGAACAATTATGTTTTGTTTGACTTTTCTGGGCAAGTTTTCCTGTTTGGTGTCATTTTTACAAGGTTTTTGGAAACACATTTAGTATTTACAGAACAAAGTCAGCAGCAGCAGCTCGATCAGGTTTGATCTACAGGGAAGTGTAGAAGATATATTGGAGTATTTTAAAATGTGCCTCGTTTAAAGCAGCTGAGACAAACAATGAAAAGAGACAAACCATGTTGTGGAGAGCCTTTCTTCTGAACGTGAGCCTGAGGGGAAAGAGCCACGAAGCAGCTCTGCCTGCTGAACGGCCTGACTTTAACTGTGTGAGGTGTCATGGGGCAGAGAGGGAAACCTTTTAAACATGGGAGTTATTGTTCCCTCTGCTTTTTTCCAACCTCCCATCCTCCGAAAATGTACCTCCTTTCTTCCTCTGCCCTTTAACCTCTCCCAACCCCCATCCCTCCATCTCACGTCTCTCTGCACACGTCCCCTCCTTCCTCTCATGGCCGAACACCAAACACACCGTGATGGATCGTCATTGATCATTTCCCACCGCAACAAAAAAAAAAAAGGTTAATGGAGAAGTTTTTTTTTTGGGAGGGGGGTGGGCAGAGTTCTCTGCTTCATCTTTTTCATGAAGTAGTAATAGTAGTAGTAGTAGAGCCCACCTCGAGCGCAGAGCCCCCCCTGCACCATGGCTCTTCCAAAGAGCCCCCCCCCCCCCCCCCCCCCCCCACTGCCTCCCTCTTGAAACAGACTCTATGGACTGCATGCATGACATTCCAGCTGTGTGGGTGGCACGGCCTTTTACAGCGTCTCCAACAGAACACAGGGCTCCTAAAGCACAAGAGCAGAAGAACCTCCACCCAGGATCAGATACTCTTCTCCACCCAGGAGCTCATGGTGAGCTCTCCATTACCCGTAAAGATACATGTTGATATGTTGTTATCCAAAGGCTCAGACGTCCATTGAGCAGGATATGTACAACAATAAGTCAATAAACATTACATGTATTAACCCCTTCAGACCCCAGGTGATCGTTAACAGCTCAGCAGAATTATTTAATCAGCATGATGCTTCATGACCTTTCCAAACTACAGCCTATAAACATGTTGAGCTGATGAGGCTAAGCTGGAGTCACAGCTCTTCTAAAGACACCACCTGGTGAAGAACAACATGCTTTCATACGCTCTGTATG
This sequence comes from Cebidichthys violaceus, assembly GCF_023349555.1. Lineage (NCBI taxonomy): Eukaryota > Metazoa > Chordata > Actinopteri > Perciformes > Stichaeidae > Cebidichthys > Cebidichthys violaceus. The sequence goes on from NW_027176285.1 coordinate 635,908, forward strand.
TGTGACTGGTGTTAAAGCACAACCTCTTCAAAAGAATTACACTTCTGCTGTTGGAGTTTTATCAGTTTGTTCATAAGAGGTCTAATAAACTGTTAACTCTCTCATAAGTAACACGACTATGTAGGACAACATGAAAGTAAAAGGAAAGTCTATATAAATGTTCACGCATAGCTCAAGTGACATGTACAACATGAACTATTTGGTTATTGGGTGTGATAGCAATACTTCTCATTTATGGGTGAGTGTTACCGCTTCAATACTTTTCTACACATTTGGTTTTGAGGTCAGAAGAAGAGGCTGAGTTTATTATTAGTGCTTCTTCAGTATTTTAGAAAGTTAAGCTGATTTCAACAAAACACAAATGTTAAAAAAAAAACAACGGCCTTTTTACAAAACCAAGTTATGGAAATTGTTCACATTTGAACTCCTTTACTTTTAATCAAGTGTTTTGCAAGATTATTAAACACGCTGAAGGAATAACTGCTCCATCCATAAGTGGGTCACAAAATAACTTTTCCAGATGAAGAAATGAACTCGTGTTCCTACAAAGTAAAGGTCAACAGCAAACCTGTAAAACAACAGCATTAGTTTAATTTGTGAGCTGCTGTGGAGAAAACCTTCTGCACATAATACCTCATGATTTCACACCCAATTGTATTTATATAGCCCCAGTTTAACGTTTGCCTGTAGCTGCTGTACAATCTGTAGAGCACACAACACCCTGCATGTCCACTCCACAATGTCCTCCATTAAATCAATTAGTCATGATCCCACAGGATTATCACACGCAGTTTTATTGAAGCTCCAAATCTGCTGGTGGGAGACGTCGATTCTTAACCGACAAACAACCGACCTCATCCATAAGTCACAGCTGCCTGCTGGTGAGCGCGCGTCAAGCTTGTTTTTCCCCCTTTTTCCAAGCAGGCGAGTGCAAGAGCAGAGTCCAAAGGATGAAAAAACTCAACCCCATTAACTGAACTTCAGAGGAATTCCTCACTTTACATACGGAATGCACTTTGGGTCAAAGGGCAAAGGGCCAGAGGGGAATCCACCCGCGCCCAGGCAGGCAGGCCTTATTTAAACAAGCCTGGAATGCCTGGTCGGGAGAGAAGAGAAGAGAAGAAGAAGAAGAGGAAGAAGGGGAAGGAACCTCTCTGCCATTAACATGAGCAATAAATACCAGCACTTTTGAAATGACCTGCGCTGGCTGGCTTCATGTGCCACTGACTCTGAAACGTCTCATGAGCTTTTCACCAGTTAGACGGGGACAGATGTCTGCGATAAGAGGTGGAAATCACTGAATGTGTTGTACAGCTACGGGATTCTGGAAGTGCAGTCAAACCCCTTAACAAAATATACATTTCATATTTTTCCCATATGTGGCATTGAGGTAGCAAAAAGTCCTCTTATTCCACTCTGTCTGACAGAATCACTCATATTCTGAACTGGCTTGTTCTTTCAGGCTACTCTGTTTAATCAGATTGAAATATTTGCACCATTTTATACACATTTCAACAAATTCCGGCCACACTTTAGGTAGATTTATAACAACGTGAGGACTTTATAATCACAGTGTTTTGGGGGTTTGAACAATGTTCAATGGAAGTGAAATGATCGACCCACCAGGAGAAAAAAGAGACTGCACTTAGGATCAGTACTCTTGTTGTTGTTTTATTTATTTTCAGTTTTGATCGCTTGATATTAGTAAAGTATTCTTTAAATTCATGGCATCAAGTTGCAAATCAAAAGGAGGACTTCCTCTACCTCTGAAGTCAGACACTGGTTCCTGGAGGACTTGGTTAATTGAGGCTTCCCTATTAACTGCCCGTCTATAGTTTCAGGATCAATGGGAGAAGATTCTACTAAACCCTGCATTACAGGCGTGGGCCGACCTCTCTGTTTTTAGGACCATCTCGCCAAAATTTCCTACAAATGACCTGCTACAATCCCCATGGCCGTGGTGGAATTCTATCCACTTCGGGGCTTCAAAGCAGCTCAGGACTCGTTGGTCGGTCTGGCCAATAGGTGAAGAGGGGTGGACCCTGCCTGCCTTGACCTCACCGACCTGGCCCGACCCCCCCCCCCCCCCCTACCCACCAACCACCCACCCAGTGTCCTGCTCCTCATCCCCCCCCCCCCATTGTCCACTTCATCCATCCATCCATCCAGTGAAGCAGCCAGTCAGCCGGCAGGTCAGGCTGTCCGTCCGTCTGTCGGCAACAAAGAACACAGAATATTGAAATTCAGCTCCTTTGAGAAAGAAAGCACAGATTGCACCTCAGCTGAACTTCACAAGGGGAAACAGACATCTCCAATACGTCCTCGTGGTATCGTTTCATTAAACTGGAAGTTCACAGGAGGCTAAATGGATTTGCTCAATGAGTGTAATCACATTTTCCAGAAAAGCTCCATTCCTCATGCTGCTCTTCATTCACAGCTCTGCTCATATATCTACCCTACGTTCCTCTGTCCTCAGACCTGCTTTCACTGAGCAGCTAAAGTGAGTCAGACAGACAGAAGGCTTCACATATGAACTAAGGGAGGAGAAGCTCAGCATTTCTGGAGGTTTTTCCCACTCTGCAGCAGCCTCTCTACAAACTCTTGACTCAGCGTCTTTGGTCCGTCACTGAGGCAGCCATTTTCCCACGAAGGCTCCCAAGGTCTCTCCCCGGTGCTCTGCAGGAACCAATTACCTTGAGCGCATGCCTTTCAGTTCAGTTAACTGCCTGATCTAGGGAGGATTCAAAAAAATAAAATAAGTATTGTTCTGATCGTGCAACCTCTCATGTCAGGAGGCTTGCTGTGGAAACAGGGATTTGACTGATTTGTGTTTGTCCATTGAGCTTTAAATGCTGCTCAGAGACCGTTGTTCTGAAAAATGAGCTCATGATCCTGGTTGAGATCTCTGTGCATAAAAACATGGTGAGCATTGAGTGTTTGAGTACATAAAGCACATCAGGCCTTTCATAATTCAGACTACTCCAACAGTGTTTTCAGATATTTGTACTGTGTTGCCATCTACTGGACAAAGTTGGATTAACACAGATTTATGCAGCCTGCCTGTTGACAGCGATGCTCTTAGGTAGAGGCTGATGCTGTACGGCTTCTGAGAACCTGATTCAGAAGCACAGTCTGCTCCTGAGAGGTGATAACGCTCACATCGTAATGGAAAACTAGAACCTAGATTCCAAACTCTTCTATTGTATGGAAGGCTCAGTAGAAATACTAAACGCCATTGAAGCCAAATCAGACTCACCAGAAATATCATCTTGCACATTGTGTGCACCGTAGACATGATTATTCTTTGGCACAATTGTTTATTGATTTGAGTGGGTCTGATGTATTCTGTGTACTAGATGTAGTTCTCAGTACTTCAAGGACAAAGTCTGGGTTTCACTTGTTGTCTTTGCTCACGGTACACACAGTATTCTGTATTTGTACTCCTAATGCTTTTGTCAGTCAATTCATATACATATTTGATATCTCAAAAACACTTTATGAGCTGGTGAGTCTCTGTTGTTCCCAGACATCAGGATCCTTTTTTTAAGGCAGGGAGGATATTACAATGTCTTTAGACAAATGTGTGAGCAGCATTTTACTGCATCAATTACTTTATTTACTGTTTATTAGTTTAAGGTTCCCATCCTAGGGGTCCGGTCCACACAAGATCATTTTGGGACATTGTAAGAAGATTAATGGGAGGAAATAAAAAAACAAAAGAAATTGGGTTAAATATGTTGGAGAGGTTGTGAACCACTGGTTTAACCTTTAAGTTGTATTTCATAAGCTGATCAAAAAGCAAACACGTCCTTAATGAAGCGGTGAGAGGAAGAAAAGGACACAGCGGTGTTACAGTTAGAGTCATGTTTATTTACAGCAGAATCCTGAACGAGGAGGGAGAGGAGGGCAGAGGGGCGGGGCTAAAAGGAGACAAAGTGTTTCAGATCAAGCGCTTCAGGATTCATGTTTCACTACACAGTTCTTAATTTATTTATTCACCATTTTTCTATACAGAATCCATTCAGCCGTAATATCAATGCACCAACAGAGCTGGAGTCCTCTGCTGGAGGGGAGGAGAGGAGGAAGAAAACGAAAAGAAAGAAACTAAAGCACTGAAGGAAAACAGAGAAGTACTAACAACCGGGTGAAAAGGAACTCATTTTCTATAAAAAACAAAACATTTGTTGTTTTCACCATGATCGGCATCAATTATTTATGTATGTACATATATACACACATATGTATGTATGTATATAAACACACACACACATATATATGTGTATATAAATCTATATATTTTCTTTCCATGTCCATGAAGAGGTGAAGGGGCCTTGTGGTTCCATGATGTCAGAGTTTAGGCCGGGTGTCCCGACCCGACAGCGTTCAGGTCACAATATTCAGCCTCAGTGAGTCAGTCACAGGAGGTCGGAGCTGACCGACCGCAGTCCTTCTGACCCGGCAGCCTCCGTCCCACCCGCTCACGCCGCTCTTTGTAGGCGAGCTCATAGGTCCGGCGCCTCGGCCAGCAGAGACTCAAACCTGCAGCAGCCCCGTCGATGCAGTCTGAGAAATGATACACTGTACACTCAACATGCACGGCCAGAGAGCATAGAAAAGTAAAAAACAAAAACAAAAAGCTAGCAAACTGCATCGTCCGCACGCCTCTCCGACTTCCTGCTGTGCAAATCACTCACACCTGTTCCAGTATACATTAGATATTAACTGACAAGCACCACAAAAAGGTGGAAGGACCATTCAAAAAAACAAAAAAAAAACACAGACGGTCAGGGACCAGTAAAAACATCGTACGGGTGAACGTTCATCTCTAACTTCCAGTTTTGATTTCTGAAGGGCATAACTGATTTTACCCCCTCTCCACACACACACACACACACACACACACACACACACACACACACACACACACACACACACACACACACACACACACACACACACACACACACACACACACACACACACACACACACACACACACACACACACCTTCCCTTATCTCCATGCTTGGAGTCCAACCTTTCCCGGTGGTCTTCATCGGTGGAGGTGAAGTTCCGATGACGTGTGCTGTTGTGCTGTTCCACCGACTTCTCTTGTGTCAAAACGTGAACAAACTGACCAGAGGTCACCGCGCTCAGACATTAATAATGTCTAACAGTTGATGCTTTAAGTGTCTCCATGGCCATAAATACATGTACATTTAGGATGTGCACAAGAGAAATTACCCAGCTGATGTATGATGTGGTTTCATGATGAAAAGTAACATAGCATACCTTAAAATGAATTCAACATTCATTTATTTGAAAAAAACAAAACAAAAAAAAAAACACTGTTTACATTTCCAACTGTCCGGAGAAAGACCGATAAAACAAAATCGCCTCCTGTTGAGTTTTCTGTAACTTTTTACAAGTTAGGACACAAACTGTTTCCTTAGACATGTCATGTGTTTATGAAACCGTTTGATCCAACACTAGACACTAGAGCAGGAAACCAGCCAGATGGGTTTTGTTTTTTTTTTTATCCCAAAGATCCATCAGCTACGTTTCTATCACACAAGCCAACAAACGTTAGAAAACAACCTGTAAGTGATGGATGCTCACCAGTCGGTTCAGCCAAAATTCACCACAATTCAGCTGCTGGCTGGCGTCAGTTTCCCACCCTATTCAACATGCTCCCCAACACAAATACAAACTCAAGATACCGCAAATACACATATATACAAATAGAAGCGGCCCCTAAAATGCTGGGGGCAGCTTAACAATTTATAATGCATTTCTGTATATGCCAAGAATAAAACTTTTTCTAAATAAAATACATAGTTATCTGTGAGGGCGGGGAATGGGGACAGCAGATGAACAGAGAGGGTGAGGGCGGGGCTCGCAGGGAGTGTCGGAGGGCGGGAGCGCCGGGAGAAAAAGCCATTGTGGTGGGATGAAGGGACAGATGAAGAGAGCGGGGGGGAGGAAGAGGGAGACGGGCGGAGGGGGAAGACTCTTCTCCTTTACCGAGTCGCTGCTCCCGAGCACGGTCCTGTGCCACCGCAACACTCCGCCTCTTCTCAGTTTGTTTAAATCGTTCTATAATAATAATACTAATAATAATAATGACCACGAGAATGCTAAAAAAATATATAGAAACCCCAGCCGTGTCTCACAACCCTAAGTCCACAAAAAGGGGGGAGGCCTGGCCCTCGAGTTCATCCGAGTCGGTGACAAACAGAGATGGGGAGAAATCTAAAGACGCAGGGAGAGAAGGGAGGAGAAGCCTGACGAACGAACGAGGGAAGTGGCAAATGAGACTAACTATAGAGCAGGGAAGAAGGAAAAAGGAGAAGGGGGGGGCAGGGGGCAAACACAGCGTAGGCAGGATGTGCTAAAAATGAAGAGGAAATAAACAGAAAAAGAGGAAGCGGCGATGAAACGGGGAGGATGTAGGGACCAACAATGAATCGTGTCGGGGCGTTGTGATCCACACACTGGTGTCCTTCTGAGGGTTTTCACAGAAGATTGGCAGAAAGCATGAACAAGTGATGACAACACGGCCTCACTGTGAGTGCGCCCTCTCTCCTTCCCTCTAATTAAGGTAAAAGATCAGCAGTCCTCCCCGCACTGGTCGTTTTTTTTTTTTTTTTTTATCCCAGGGTGCATCATACCTCCAGGAAGCGGGAGCTGCTGGTCTTGGTGTGGAAGGGCTCGGACCACATGCGCCGCAAATCCCCCTGTGGACCGCAAACACAAGGTTGGACATGAGAGAGGAATCAGATGTGTCCCGATGCATCCAAGACCCGGTCAGCCGAGAAAACCTGCGTAGAACTTTTTAATCGTTCGACTCAGTTCTGCTCCTGTGAACACGTTCCTTCATTCTCCCCTAAACTGGAACAGAAATTCTCTGATTAAAAGGCCGAGTTGTGAGACCAGGTTAGCAGAGGCCTTCTGTTAACCTGAAAACCTGATAATTCATCTGGTGTTTTTAATTTCACAGTCATAATGACTACATGAAACAGTGTAGAATAAGTTCATATGCACTTTAACAGGATGTGTTTCCATTAACAGAACAGACTGCATGTGCTGCACTGCTGCAAACTCTCAGCAGTAAAGAATTCAAGCAATTGCTAAATTCTGCAGAACTGCCGCCGCCTGACTGTCATTTTTCTGGTGGGCTAACCGTACCTTCAGGTAGGCCATAGTGAGCAGAGGCAGCAGGGTGAAGGGGACCAGGTAGAGCAGAGCGGGCTGAGCAGCACGATGGATCCTGGAGGCCACAGTGGCAGTCAGCAGACCTGAAGACAGATTCACATCATCAGAAACACCTTCTACTCTTTTCTTAAAGTCACAGAATGTGCTTTTGGGAAATTACCAACATAATTGGCTCCCGAACACCTAAACCTATCACCGCTGAACACTGTCACAGTGAAACCCTCGCCCTCTCGCATCCATCCGTCCATCGATCGCTTTTCTTACCCACAAAGTATCCGATGAGGGTGCAGTGGAAATAGGAGACGCGCTGCATGCGTCCGGACAAAGGGACTTCCCCATTGGCTTGCTTCTTGTAGTTGTCGTAGCGCAGGACGAAGCACAACAGCAGCCCCGGCATCACGATGTCTCCTATTCCCAGCATGGAGAAGTGACTTCCTGTGGAGCTGCACGAATCGGGAAAAAAAGAAGTAGAAATACAATTTGGGATGTCAAAATACTGAGACTAAGTCCATGACACAGTATAGGTCCTGAGAGCTTCACAGCTATGCTAGCAGCCTAGTGAGGTCATCATGCTCACTACAGCAGCACAAAGTGTTGGATCGTTTCCTCCGCGTGGTTCCGCCTGTCTTACCTGGGAAAGACCAGTTTTCCAGGTAAGGAGAGACGGGGGACATCGCGGCCCATCCCTGGTCCCAAGTGGAGCTTCCGGGACAGAACATCTATGGGATTTTCAGCAGGTTGGGTGGCAACTTTGACCATCACATTACTATTGAAGATGTAGGCTGAGAAGAACACCTGTGGGGGGGGGGAAGAGGAATTTAACCGCTAATGTTGACACAAAAGTATTCAATTCATAATCGTATAAAGACGAGCAAAAAAAACACAGGTTTTCGAGAAGATGCAGCCGTTTGGTATTGAGAATAACTTTATGAATTGATCATCAGAATGATAATTAATTCAGCTTCAGCTCTAGATTATAAATCTCCGAATGCATCGTCTGAATACCTGATATATATATATATATATATATATATATATATATATATATATATATATATATATATATATATATATATATATATATATATATATATATATATATATATATATATTTCTCTTAATCAAGACTCCATCGCTGCTTCAACTCAGATCATTTATCAGATTCATCTAATGTTTGTCTCACGTAACGTCATTGTGAACATAAACGGTCAGCGGGGAAATAAAGACCGAAGGCGGCGGTCATGGTGAAGACGAGAGCGGTACTGGTAGAACATCAGCAGAAGAGTCAGCTGAGATTTGTTCTGTCTGGGTTCACTTTGTGTTTGTGTGCAGAACACAGTCTGAGAAAACCTGAGAGAAGCAGTTCTCTGTCGTCGAATGACGACGTTAATCATCTTTCATCCTTCCTGACGAGCAACGGCAGCAACTATTTAAACAGACCTCTAACTATCTGAATGAAGCAGATCATCTAAAGCAGCTCCACCACGCTCAGATTAAGACCTTAACCGATTACTTTGTTCATTGGTTTAATGACATTACGTTTGCAGTTCATCAAACAAACTCAACACAACACGACTCTGTCCTCCGTCGCTCTCTAACCCGCTGATGCACGTCCTCATAATAAAATCTCCATCATGACACCGGTTCCCCTCGACTTCAGCGGCTAAGTGCCCGTTGCTTTTGTGTTCCGGCGCCGATCCAGAATAGGGACGATGCCAGATATGACTAATAACTCAAACCCGAATCGACCAATGCCAGAAAAAGACAAAGCTGGACATCGATGTTTGATCATTTCTCAGAGGAATGTTTCGATGATCACCCTAATTACGGCCTGCAGCTCGCTCGCCTTCCTCTTCATCGTTTACATTGATGAAGGCTGCATTTTGCAGATAGCTCTCTTGTACTAGTTAAGCCATGGTGATGACCACTGCATCAATGCTCACTACCCAGGTCTTCCAAAACACATTGTGGCCTGAAGATGTATTAGGAGTCACTTTCTAAGCAGCAAGTGATCAGCTGGCAAGGAGGTACTAGCGTGTGTATGTTTAAAAATACACATGTAAGGGCTTTCATTGGCGGAATCACTACTGCTTTAAGTTTGATACAAAGACGTTTTCTTAATGACGTCAGCTGTGATGGGGTGAAGCTGTGGACGGGAGCGTCTTACCCAAAATACATCATAAATGAGCAGTCCTGACAGCAGCAGGCAAGACACCTTCAGACTGGGAAGCCGCACGAAGGCGATCATGGCGACACACAAGCCCATGGCCAAAGCTGCAGGGAGGAGAAACACACAAGGTATTCAAAAACACAGGAATGAGCTGGAAGAGCAACGACTTCAGAACGCTAATTTAAGAAACATTCGTTACTGTGAACACTAACTAATCAGTCGCACTGTTCTGATGAAACGTCTGAACTCACTTTCCGTCTCATGTTGAGAGTAAACATGGGAGCATGTCAGGGCTTTTCATGTACAGACTGAGTCACTAAAGACGTGTGAGTGCTGTGGCATTCATTTACTCTAGCAGGTGTAGCGGTGACAGGAACCCAGGGGGCGCTGTAACATTATTCAGCTGGTTCCAATGCTGAGACACACAGGGTGCCATGATTGTAGGACTGGTTTGAACCCAATGTAAATCATTTCTTCCACATTTAAAGCTTCTATTGAGGCATCAGCACCCTCAAAGATGCCTCTCAATGTAGGAGAACAAAGCGTTTATTGATCTCAGTTAAAATGTTATTTTATAAAAGTTAAAAGCTCACGAATGTGAATTGAAGCAGAATATTTTGTTAGATAAAAACATGAATTTTGGACACGATTACATCCATTTTTTTTTATAAATGTTGACTTTTGGACTCAACACTCTTTAGTCATTGGTAATGTTTGGATCACACGATACAAATAGTATAAAACTAATATTAGTGAAGCCATATCTTTACCTGCAGTTAAGCAGAAACAATGTGTTGAAACTCAATTAACAGAAAGAAGAAGCTGTGCAGCTCTCAGATATCGATTTAGAAATTGAATTTGAAGCTTAAGTACAGCCCTAGGAGGTTGTGTCAAACTCTTCTACAACTTTATAAATCGTTAGGGTTAGGGTAATTGTTTTCCAATTCTAACGGTTTGATCTTTGCGAGTTCTTTTACTTCTGATGAAGAAACGTTGCCATGTTGTGTCAAGGCAGCGCTGTTTGCATTGCTGAGAGAGAGAGAGTTCCAGTGATACGTTTCAAATGACGGAAGTCAACTGGGCTGAATAAATAAAGTCCACACACACACACATTCACTTTTCTGGGTTTTGTCAGCGCTTCACTACGATTCCATCTCTGAAAGTCCAGAGATCTTAAAGGCCAGTTAGCAGCGGACTAGCATCAGTGTTTTCTTCCTGTTAGCGCGCATCACACTGCAGTAAGAGCCTTAAAATAGAGTTGCTCAAAACTTCATACTGTATGAGTCATGATGTCAAGTTCCTTCTTCAACAGAAGATGAAACATTTTGTCCAGACTCTAGTCTTTATTAAAGATTGAGATGGCTGAGTGTATTTTTACTACATCAACGTTAGCAGCTATGCTGACAGAACTTCTGGACCTCAAACCACCCTGCAGGTCAGAATAATGTCACTCCATCTTTGGATCCTCGTAGATCACTGGAAGATTGAATACAAATAAAGGTGCTGATGTGTACAGAATCCTGGTGAATGGAGACGCACCGTCCATGAGAAGCCAGTGTCCAGTCAGCACCCAGATGAGCACCAACATGACGGAGAGGGAGAAGGACAGGAGCTCAGCCAGAGTGAAACGCCCACAGCAGCCAAACGAAATCCTGCAATGAGACAAATGAGAGACACTCTCCATCAAGTCTAGTCTAAATCACACAGAACCGAGATGAGGAGACTTAAGAAAGGACAGAACAGTTATGGGATTATCAGCATCAGGCGGATTCATTTTACTCACGAGTCGTATTTACATACTTAACGATGAGCAAAGAACAGCTAGGCTGAGAGAGCATCGATCTCTAAAGTGAGACGACGATAAAACGTTTAGGCTCCTAATTCATGAAAAGTATTCGTTAATGCTGCCTAAACTGTTGCTGCTGAAATGAGACGGGGACGGAGATGAGACTAATAAACAGCCTGAGCAGCATCTATTCATGAACATGTTAAGATACACAAAAGAACAACTACTAAGTAGAAAAGGGTCTTTGGGTTGGAGGGTCATTACTGATTCTGTCCAGCAGATAAAAGGTGTAGTGATAGAAAGCTCTGGGTCTGTAGCTAGAGAGGAGGCGTTCATATTGGTCACTGAGTGGGAGGGTCGTGTTGTTGGGGATTCCTTGTTCTAGGCTATTAAAAATGTTTTGTATGCAGTAAGAAAAACCCCCTGAAATAACAGAACTTACTTCCCGCTTGTTCCCAGTGGTTTTATTAAGCCTCGCAGACAGTTTCACTTTTAATTGACAGGAAGCTGATTTACAGATATGCGGACGCACGGAGCTTTATAAATATTTTCAAAAGACATACGAGACTAAACCCTCGAGCGACAACAGACACACAGAGTCCACGCGACGTCCTTACTTGTTCTGTGGGGAGCAGGGTCTGGTCAGATACTGGCACATCGGCAACAAGAGGAACGCAAATGCGATTGTTGCAAGAACTGAGGAGAAGAACAAATGGCAGCAGTTAAACGTGAAGGTCTAACACAACCCGGTGGTTTCCGTTGAGTTTGACGGGGCAGCGAACGGTCCGCACACGTTCAATGATCACAGTTCAAGAGGCGGCGTGAAAGCCTTGTTAAAGGGTTTCCACCGCCGCTTTGTGTCGCGTTCAGGAGCGTCACTCACCTGCCGTGCAGATGGTGAAGACCACCTGTACCGAGTCGAAGAAGAAGAACATGACTAGCAGAGACACCGAGGCTCCTATGGGCAGGAACAGCGCCTGTGTGGAGTCTATAGTCTGAATACCTGCAACACAGAACACCAGAAGTGAATACTTGCAAACTCAAAAAAAAAAATGATTTTGTTTTTGTATGTTAGGTTTTGCAAAGTCTGAAGGATACAGACACTCACTGTTGTTTGAGCTGCCGTTATTGAAAGCCCCCGGCGTGGGGTTACCGTCTTTATCCTTCTCCTGGTTCTCACAATCCATGTTTAATGATCTGCAGGAGGGAGGGACACACAGGGGGACATCAGTAATCAGAATCTACAGCATGTAAACTGTTGATACGAGGCTGTGTAGGACACTTACAAACACTCGTTCTACGGTGAAGGACTTAGTTTAAGAACAGACCCGAAGCCTGGAGCTGAACGTGTCTCACGTCAACCCCACTAAATACCTCCATCTCCACATCTACATCAACAGTTCAGAACACAGTCATACCAAGAGTTGTAAAAATCGAATACGCTGAGAAAAGTTACTACATTTTATATATATATATATATATATATATATATATATATATATATATATATATATATATATATATATATATATACATACATACATACATACATACATACACACACACACACACACACACACACACACACACACACACACACACACACACACACACACACACACACACACACACACACACACACAAACATGTCCCCGTCCTACAGCTACAGGGGAAGACATTTTCCACTGAAGACAGTTTGACATCGTCACAGCAGACAAAAACACAAGAGTCAGAAACAAAGTGAATGACGGCTGAATTGTGTTTGGCTGCTTCAGTTGCAGGTTCCTGTAAGGAGTTCACCGTCTCACCGTCCAGGCTTACAGAGACACTCAGCGGTGTCAGTAACACCGAGACAAGTCAGAATATAACACTGGAGACATCTCAGTCAGAGGAGAGCACTGGAACACACACGTCCACTGGCACTCAAGACTGAACTATTATAATCTGGTGGTCAAAGGATAAGTGACCTCACAGAACATGCTTTTGCCCATAACTTAATAATTGATATGATTTATTATCCCACAAACGTCTAACAGGACAGAATGATGAAGTGAAGGCGATGACATTTGAGACCATAGGTCTTTGCTCGTGTGGTGAATGAGACACGCTCGCTGAGTCCCTGTTGACTCCCCTGTAGACAGCTGAAGGTGTTGTTTAGTGACTCACCTGAAGCTGCCATAGACGATGAGGAGGATGGAGATGAGGAAGGTGGACACCTGGCTGGAGTCAACTAGGGAGTAGGCCCTAAAGAGGACACGGAGGAGAAGACAAAGGTTTACTTAATGGAACATCCCCATCACCTTTAGTGCAACACTGGAGACTAAAGTACACAGTGTGTGTGTTTATTGACATTACAGTGATTCACTGAAACAACACGGATTAGTTTTCTACTTCCTTAAACATCACATGAACAGCAAAATAGACAAGAAAAGTGAATCCTTAAATACACAAGCATGAGAAGACGTTCATCTCTTTTTAATCTGCTGCTCCTGTTGGTCCTAACCGGAGTCTTTTACACACAGCAAGCTGCATGGAAGACAGTCAGCCGACTGCAGCTTGATATCGATGGTTATAGTTATGCAAGTTTTTGGCATTTCTCAATTTCGACAATACTGACGATTGATTGCAAGCTCCAGTGAGTGAAAACGCATGTGTTGTTAGAGACAGAAATGGAGGCGAGCGTAACGATAGTCAATCATTCCAGATGCTGCACTTTGACGATTTTACAACCCGACTGTGAACCTCTGCAGGTACGCGAGTCCCCTTAACCCTTCACAGCAGATAACCCACGTCCAACACCCAAGACTAGAGAAGGACAGACCAGGACTCAAGACCAGGAAGTACAGTCTGCATTTAAGCATGTATACAACGGACCACTGAGCGTTCAACTACAGCCACTGCTAATGAGAAAACTAGAAGAATCTAAAATCTACAAAAACATCAAATACGATGTGAAAACATGTCAAACACACACTGACACACTGACTCCGCCCACTTCAACAACACGCTGATAGATTCTATTCCCCTGATATCAGTGTGTTGAGAATAAGAACTGGGAAATAAACAAGGGATCGATTATGAAAATCAATAAAGTGAATGTGACCCATATGGTTCTAGGCACATTGGAATCTCTGCAAAAAGGAGGGCGGGTCTCAACCCACATGTGGTCATCTAAATTTGAACTGGGCCTATTGATGAGCATATGACTCATCCATAGTTTGGAAGATAGACATCAAATAGCTGTGGTTTCTCACACACACACACACACACACACACACACACACACACACACACACACACACACACACACACACACACACACACACACACACACACACACACACTTGGAGATTTGATCCACTTGGAACCCACATGTTTGTCACAATACATTGTGAGTCTGTCAGGATTCTCTCCATTCATTCTGCTCCGGTGTTCTCCTGCGTACCTTCACCCAAGAGGTTGTCAAACTATTGTCTTGATCTAATAACTGTAGGCGTGCATGTAAACATAGTCAATGTGCAGCTCAAAATACTCCTTCACTTTACTTTAAACTGTGTTTAATTCACAAAATAGAAAATAAAAATAGGCTTTACTTCATCTAGAATAGTTTGTAAATATGTGTAATTATTCTTCATCATGATCACGCAGGCGATCACAGCATTAATACCAGCTATTAAGAGTAAAAGTCCGTCTGTCCTGAGAGTCAGTGGATCTATGCTGAAGAGCTAAAAGTGAAGAATGTGATCGGCCTCGATCACAGCAGCCTCTGACGGACCCGCCTATGACGCTGCTACTGGTCCCAGGTGTGCCGTGACGTTACCGCAACAGAGAATGTATTCACTCCCTCAGTGACAGACTTTCACGTTGGCCTCGCCTCGCTGCGATCCCGCCAAAAGTAATCTAAATTCGTCTTGACCTACATCCTGCTCCTTGCAATCTGTTTTGTGTGTCTCGTGAGAAAGAGCAGACAAAATAAACAGGAGCTGATGAAGGACGTCAAAATGAAAGTCCTCAGCCAAGAGACAAGAGTTTCACTTCAGAATCGAGAGGCGGGATCTTGGTGAAGTGTAGGTTCTAGATGAAGGATGAACACGGCTTTAAAACTTCATACTCCTACAGCTTATTGTCAAACAGACGGGTTTTCTGTGCTCTCAGGAACAAGAGGTTGTAAAGATTACATGTGTAACTAATCCTAAAATGGATTTTTTTCATGCGTAATCGGGCTTTTAGCTTGCAGACGGATGCTGCATTTAAGCACCAAACTGTTTCCCGTGTGGATAACGCGAGGGTCTTGACGTAGCGTCCACTTCACATGCAACCTTATGATTCAGGCCCTAACAAGGCCGGCGTTGAGGAGTGGCCGCCTTCATGTGACCCGTCTGTGTCCCGTCAAACTCTCTGGACGTAGGTGAGGAACGCAGTCTGGAGTTTAATGTCATCACCGCCTCCCCCCGAACCTCCTCAGGGTCTGCGTCCAACGCTGACGTCTAGAAGCCATCAGCTGATCCGGGTCTTTGAGAATAGATGGATAAATAACGGCTCACGATGAACAGAAGGCTTCATATAGATCCATGATCGGGGTTCGGTATCGGCCGACACCGCTTCAAAAAAAAAAAAAAAAATCACGACTACAGCTTCTAACAATCCCAGAATGCAATGCAGCACATTTTCTATAAAATGCACTTGTGCAACACTAGACCGCGATATCAGCCAATATCAGCGTGCAGATCTACTGGATTGATGAATGTTGGCCAACAAGTAATTGAAGCACATTATTGCCAAACATCCGTTTGAAGTCGTGACTGAATAATTACAGTCAGTCCTAAATACTTCCAGTTGTAAAACGTCACACTCTCACATCCTCAGACATTCTGAAGACTTTGGGCTACATCAGGGGATGTTTGATTGCAGAATTTCCGGCTCGCTATATAATAAATAATTGAGTATTTATTATACTGAGAATATTAAATGAGACAAAAGAGAGCCGCAGCTACAAAGGGTGCAAAGTGGCCGAGGGAAAGTCTTTCACATCACGAGGACAGACGCTCCGCATCAACAAGAAGGACGGTCAACAGTCACACGTTGACCACACATGGCAACATCTGGAACAGCTCCTGCTTTTTATTTCTTCTTTTTGTATTAAAGTTTGATTTAGTGAGCTCTGGGTCATATTTTTAAAAAGGCAACAATATCCAGCACACAGTGACTATCAATGGGTTTCCTCTGCAACATGTGACATCATGCTCACATCGTGAAATGTTTAAATTACAACGTTAACAACGGATCTGAACCTAATTATCAGTGTGTGTGAGAAGGAAATGTACAAAGTACATCCATGTATGAAACGCTGGTTCTGGAGCAGGAGCGTGGATGTTAACACCATTCTGAACAGGGCTCATGGGTAAACGTTTGGTTTGGTACCTCATTTAGACAACAAGGTAATAAAAGAGCCACTATTGCTCTTGTGTAGAAGTACCAGGAGCTCGGCTCACAGTGAATAGTATTTCAGTTGTGAGTATCTCTGGACCGCATCACTAGTACTGACAGAGACAACAGGCCTCATAGAAACACACTCTGTGCTCCAAATCACTTTTCATTCTGCTGCGTCTGTGATGCAGGAATTCACAGGTTTCATTGTGATGCAGAGGAGGAGGAGGAGGGGAAAAAAAGAATCTCCGTCTCCATTCATTCATTCATTCAGTAGTACAGGAATGACTACAGGGTGTCAGGAGGGGAGGGGTAACATGTGGAAAAGGGACACTACCGCATCACGCCCCGGTGTGGTTTTATCCAATACAGGCTTCTGTGAAAAACACACAGATTCAACTCGAGCGTTATACTCGACCCAAAGTAAAGCCGGACCAGAGCCCACGCGTGTTCTTCTACTAAACTAAGCAGGTTCAACGCTTTCCAACAGCTGGGCCTCCAGCGTTGAGACAGCGATTAAGAAACGGGCCTTGTTCCTCCACACACTAATGATGTCACTGCCTCACTGTCAACACAGCGAGCGGACAGACAGCTACTTTAATCTGCCACGGGCCTCATTCATATTCTAGCATCGAACCGGTTCCTCTGAATTCTGCGCACAGCAGCCTGTAGAACATGGGTGAGATAGATGAATGGAACATTTAAAAACTAAATACAATCCCGGACTGTTTGAGGCGCTGGACGGCGGCCCACAGCGCCATAAGACGTCCTTGTTCGCCAACGGACTCGCTTCTTCAATAACACAATTCCAATACCGTCCTCCGTGGAGCCGGCGGCATGCATGACTTGAGCATTAAGGCCGGGTCAGCGGGCTACAATGAGGACGTTTACCAGCGCTGCCCTGTGAGGCGTGGATGTATAACAACTCTGTCCTCTCCAGATCTCACACACACACACACACACACACACACACACACACACACACACACACACACACACACACACACACACACACACCATGATACACACTGAGTATACATGAACTCAACATGCACTATTATTCACTACAGTTTAAGTTGCCGCTGGACCTCCTTTAGGGAAGCAACATTTATCTGCCTCCACTTTCTCATCCAATTACGGATGTAATGGTTACACCCTCCAGGTACAAGAGTGTACTTTGTGATCAACGATGACCTTTCCTGCCCCTATGAAAACAAGTAGTCCTCCCCCGCATTGCTGTTCCGGTGTGTGTGTGTGTGTGTGTGTGTGTGTGTGTTTACACCCTTCTGTGACATTTGGTCCTTGTTTGAATGAGTGTGGACAGAACAGAGTGACACAGAGGCATGTCGTCTCCTGTACGCCCTGCAGAATGATGCTTCTGGACAATTCAGGGGGAATAAATATATTTATATTAGCTGCTGGTCAAAATGTCAAGACTGACGTCCACATTTAATCATGATGTAAATGTGTTTTCAGACCCAATGAGGCAAACGTCTGAGCCTTAGATTTCATGATGCATTAGACCTGCTGGACGTCCGAATCAAAACTATTTAGGCGTTGAAATTGCGACGGCTAATCTTCAGCGGAGCTTCTGCTCAGAGATGCAGGCAACAGGTGTTCAGTAATCTGTCAGACTCAAACAGAGCAATGTGTCTTAGTCTTAGCAGAACACAGCAGCAGGAGTTGTGTCTATAGAGAAGAACTAAACAGTGCTTGCTGCCATTTGTCAGAAAAACGAGCAGCAGTGATGAGTTTGGAGGGTGACACGGTGGCTTTATTAAGGAGCACATGTTACCGAACATCAAGAGGATTTTCTCATGAACAGCAACGCTTACAAAATCACCGGTCCATACAACCCTCAGAACTGACTGTGGGTACAGAAATGTCCGATCTCTTTCCCATCAACTACATGCCAAGGCCAGGTTATATATTAGTGTTTGAACCAATCAATGTATCAATTAGCTGTTCATGTTTTCAGACGGCCCACATTGAACACAGCAGCAGGCGATCGTATTATAGTCACCTGTGATGGTTGACTTGGCTGTAACGCTCATCCTCTCCACATCAGAAAAGTCCCGTCTTTCTCAGTCCTAACATAAACCTCACTGGGACATTTTGTGATGTGCACATGGCAGATAATCACACACTTGCATCATCCGGCCCTGAAGAGAACAGAGACCGGACCCTCTGGCTGCTCAATAAAGCCTTTGACTAAGAAACTAAAGTAAAAGGCAGAACTGGAGCAAAAACAATAGCTGCAGCAAAAGCTGTTAATGAAATGTTCAGGCAAAACTTAATGGTTTATTCAAGATCATTTCCCTTACAAATGAAGAGATTAAAAGCTTTGTGATGGCACCAACAAGTGCAGAGACTGATCAATGTCTCCCAGACAAACACAAAGAAGAGCGGAGCACTGCATCCACCTTGATGGACAAGTAAAGCCAAACACTGAGAGAGAACTGCGTAGGTCTGCTCTTACTTATGAGAGGTACCTGACACGCTGCACAATGAGGAAGCAAAACAAGGAGAAAACTCCACCACCAAACAGATGTGGTGGTGTGATCGTTACATAAAGCAGCTACTGATGGCTGGGATTGAAGCAAGCTGCAAGACGGCCAGCTGATGAACATGTCATCAAACTACAAGACACCTACAAAACCACAAGCCTCAACAGGGACGCCTCCGTTTACTTATCAGCAGTTCATCTGGGCAGTGATTGATAAATATGTATTAATAACTGTGCAAACTAAACGTGCTAATTCAGCCGAGCACAGCATCCAACTCAAACGTCTGCACAAGAGGTCTGTATCTTCTAAAAACCTGCTTTAGTCAAACACCACCAGGACAACAAATTACATTATTTATGTCCATGATCTTCATGTAATGGTTTAGAGAATGCATCATTGCGTACTGGGTGTTTGTACGTCGTCTGCTTCCAAGGTGACGGGAGCATGGAGCTGCGTTCAAAGGCTCAAAGATGTGTAACAACAACAACAACAACAACAACAACAACAACAGACAACTGGCAGAGTAACGCTTCCAGACGACTAATGTTTGCTGAGGTCAGCTTGATTTGTGCAACTAGGTGAGCCTGATATGAAGCGGCCATCTGTTCATTGAGAAACAGGACAAATAAAGCAGAGCATCAGGTCACTTGAAGTTCTTTCACCTCACTGGTCTGAAGTGAAGGACCACCGACTGAACAGGTAATGTAACACGGAAGTGATGAAGTTAGATGGAACGGCGCGGTTAAATAAACAGTTAACATTTACATTTTACACTCCTGCGTCATGATAAGAGATGAGAAGGGGATTTGAAAATGAGCAGCTTTGGCAGTCTTGAAGGAACATCATGGCTCCAACATGGACAAACTAGGACCACAGCGCTGACCCAGCGGACAGGGTTCACCTGAGGGGGAACCTCAGGGTGGGTACCACACTCCTACAGTGACCATGTCGGTCATTACATTAGCTGTAATCGGCGAACGAGGGCGGTGAAAAGCTAGCTAGTGGGGGGGGGGGGGGGGGGGGGGGCACGCTCACATGCATGATCAAGCACTACATGCATGTGTGCCCGGCCCAGATATGTCAACACAGCAAAGAGACGCTGGGACAACAAGACACGCAAGACTGACTTCATTCTCCTCTCAGGTAGACAATTACTAAACGTAGATATAGGTGAGTGCTCGGAATGTCGCATAACATTCCTTTAAATACACACACAGACTTCAGTAAAAATGCAACCACTCATGTGACACTGTTGGAAGATTGTACGTTTACATAAAGTGCAAAAAGTTGGGCGATCATTCTACCATATTGGCTACCTGAGTCTGAAAGCAAGAGGGACTTCTCAGTTAGGTTGCTCTACCAATACATTTTACTAATACTTTTCCAAATTTGAATGACCACACATTCTCTGAAACGTCCGTGTAAACATGAACAACAAGAACAGAATGTGGGAGTCTGACGTTACAGAGAACAACGCAACATCTAAAGCAGACACTTAAGGAATAGTTCACCCAGCATAGGTCCTTCTCAGTTGACCACAGTATACAAGTCAATATCCATGACTTTTCAAAAAATTTGGGTTAATTTATTTTTCCAAAACTTCTCCAGACATGAAAATTGGTATTTTAAAATTCTATGACATTTCTCAGGTGTTTTATGACCACATAAATACAGCCTGATCTCCAACATTCTTCGGTGACATTTATGCCATTTCTCACACAATAGATTGTTTGTGTCTTTGTCCTCTGATCACCATCGTCACAAAATATCTGTAACAATTCATAAGTGTAAAGAAGCACTCAATGCTGACTTTTCCAATGAAAACCTACAGCATCAGATCTGTATTAAATTAACGCCGTCTTGGGCAAAACCCTTTAGTTGTTCTTAAACATGTAAAATAGGATTTTCATCACGTTGTTGGCAAATAAACTAATTAATTAGTTAATTAATATTAATGCAGAAAGGGGGAGATGTAAACCCAAAAGATGGTATTTTCCAAAACAACTCCACTTTGCATTCATGCTTATAATACGTGTGAATAGTCTGCCGGCCTAATATTACATCATAGTGAAAATTCACCAGTGGTTGGGTTTTTTTCTCCTGTAAGCAATTTCCCTAACAGTGCAAACAGGATTTTTATGAAAACTACAGTATAAATGTGTCGACATATAAAAGTCACAGTGCAAACAAAGCTTTGGTTACCTGTAACAGGCATGATGTGGAAAGACTTCAAGACATTTCCAGGAAACAATCACACTGTGACATTAAATGAGATCTAGGTAAACCCATGAGATCAGAACACGTCTGTGGACTGAGTGGACACTCAGTGAACCTGGTCTGCTGGTGGAGAGGTACTGGTTTGAACTATTCACACGTAACACGATGCTGCTCTAAGCGTTGTGCTAACATTCAACCCGTGTTGATAGAATCAAAACAAGCATAATTTATCCTATTTTATTAACTAGGCCTCACCAAAGTCAGGACATATTCATTCATGGGGCAACGCATTTCAGTGATCACATCATCTCGGTGTTCGTTTCATCCATTCCTCTCCAAGCACCGACATTCAACTATAACGTTCAGCTTGTTTATAGTCTGTATAGCTCACGTTTCCGCACATATATTTTGGGTCAACCTGTCGTGTGTCCCGATGCCAACCTCACCCTGAAATAGTGTTTTTTGGGACATGACTGCGATGCCAGTTAGCTAGCTTTAGCTCCACGGCAGAACCTTTGTTATTGTGTGCAGCGGATCGACGACGAATGCTAGCCATCTAATCAGCTAACGCTAATTTGCTGCCACGGCTAATGTTCAATAATCGATTTGACACTGTCGTGCAGTGTCATTACTACTCTCAGACAGCGAGCGCTGATAATGTCAGCGAACGAGTCATTCACCAGCTGGCTAACCCAGTGAGGCACGTTAGCTAGGCAGCTAGCCCCGTAGCTCTCGCTCACAATAGCACCGTTGGAACCGAAGCTAGGTAGCGCTAGCATAGCGTCAGCTGGTGCAGCTGATTAGCCGCGGCTAGCTAACCAGCCTGTTAGCAGTATCAGAGCTGCAGGGGGAAAATGGGATTAGTGACATTTTACACGCTCCACGGTGATACACGCATCAGAAGGAGTCTGTGTGGAGAGTATTTCCGTGACTTGTCATAAATAGAGTGCATTGGTTTAGTGACCTATATCACCAGGCAGTAGCAGCAGCTAGCGTACGGTAGCTAGCGGTACTACTAATCGGTAGCGCGATGCCTGTGCGCACTCACCAAGATGAGTAGCCCTGCTCCGCCATATCGCCGAAAACAGTGGGTTCCGCGACTGTGGCCAACACAGATTCAGGTCCCGGTGACAACCCGATGGGACCTCGGAGAGGTTTTCTGCGTATCCTTCACAATCCAACAGTCCTAGCAGCTACTTTAAGGTGACAACATGACGATACATCCCGGCGGCAGCTAGTAGTCACTAGCTGAATATCTTGCAATTGAAATGGGAATGATGGTTTGCTATCGTTAGGTGGACAAGACAAAGCACCCCGAGAAAAAAACAACACTGATGTTATTTTCGTCCGTTTCGCTAATGTCCTGCCGTCAACCCCGGCCGTGAAGGCTCGGTCTCCAACGATGCTACACCCGCTGTAGATCCATATTCAGCGTGATGTCTCCAGAATAAATTCGGATAGTCCTCAAGTCTGCACCCCTCGCTGTTGTGGGAGACGTTCAAGCTTTGTTTTCTATGGCGAGTCACGGGAACGCGCAAAATCGCCCTGCTGTAGAGCGACAGGAGTAGGACGTGCACTGAGACGCTGTAGTGCTGGCGATGGTTTCCCTTCAGCTGGCAGCTTTGCAGCCTGTCATACACACCTACAACATTACGTCGATTATACAATAACATTCATGGTTATACATATTTAAATTATTGCCGAATAATAATCATAAACATGATTTTTGGATTACTGACAAAATACGGATAAACGGACAGCCCCTCGGTATGAGATTCATTTAAATAACTGGAGAAAAGGGTTACACAAACACACGTTTACAAGTGTTTGTATAAGGTGTATACATAGATTAGCCTGCTTTTGGCCTTTTAATATTATTTATATAAGAAAGACTCGTCCAATGGCTTCTGTCACATACATGGTTTACATCATTACCTGTAACACTTTATTTTCAATCAGTTTTGCTCCAGGGTCCAAGGCCCCTGGTCCAAAGACATACATCAGATATCAATTAGACTATAATATATAAGAAAACACAAGTTAGACGAAAAAAAACAACTACATATAAAACATTATGTCATGTTACAAAAATGTCAATAAATCTAAATGTCCTGACAATCCGTTAGGCCTTACTACATTCATTTCTTTATCATATTTTCATTAGCAAATATGTTGTGGCGCCCCCTTAGGCGGATCAATGTAATTATAAAAAATGCTGGATTCAATGGTGGCCATAAACATATATTTAAATAACACTATCATTCAGGATTTAGCAGATGATTTATAGAAACAAGTCTTGGAGAAGACACGTTTCTCTGCTGGATTCAGATCCCAGGAGGGTCCTCTGATCAATGTTAGCAAACCTGTAATAAGGACCAGACAGATTTTATGCTCACAATATCCCCAGTTGCTCTTATTACTTGTAAAACTCTTGCAGGGTGGTTGAGTTTTTCAGTGAGAGCTCTTATAGGCATCGCTGCACTCAATCTGTGCTGGTTTAAATATAATTTAATTTCCATTTACCTAAAGATCCTCAACAAAAGGTCAGGTCCTTATTGTTACCATTTTGTACAAGATAGATTATCATTCCCCTTCATGAAACCTTCATCAGCACTGTGTGAGATTTTTGTGTGTGAACAAACACGATGATTCCCCACTTGGGCCAATTGTAAGCCCCACTAGCACCCCACGAGGCTGCGATATACAACCCTCCATATAAAACTGTTGGTGGGAACAAACGACATACACTTTGTATCAGCCACGCTAGAGGCTGAAGGGATGGCGATGTCAGTCATCAGTCAGCTTCAACTTTGGTCCAAACTGAGATATCTCAACAACCCCTGGATGGATTGCCATCAGGCATCCATGATCTTCAGGGACGTCTCCAGACTTTGGCCCAGATAAGAAACGATAATCCTTTATTAGTCCCACAGCGGGGGAATTTACAGATGTTTCCTCTGGTGCCCATGACATTGTCATTGTGCATTTTTAGTGAACTATTGGATGGATTGCCATGCATTTGGTGCAGACATTCACGGTCTTTCTGAACCTAGTGATCCCCTGAACTTTCATCTAGTGCAATCCTTGTTTCCAAATTGTGCAATAATTCATTGGTTCCCTCCAACAACTTGTTTTGTCTTCATAATAAGCATCATGACCTAACTGAGCCGTTAGCATGGCTCTGGATTCTTTGTCTTCTTCTGTTCAAGGAGCCTTATCAGTACTCAACACCACTGAAAGACTATCAGGTCATTAAAACCAGGATTAATTTCTTTTAGAGAACCAATCAAGATAACCAAGATTGGGATTCATTCTCTGGGGACTAGAATATCTACAGCACATCTCCTGGAATTCATCTGTTCTGGGGATGCATTGCCATGGCTGGTCAGGGGGGTAAAAGTGTCATTGGACAAAAGGTCATGAGGGTAGTATATATAGTAAATATCTTGCTTTGAATGAATGATCATGAGCACGATCCTGTAGTGTTGGCAATGGTGTTGGTCAAAAGCACATTGTTTATATTACAAAGGCCAGGCAAATAAAGAACCTAGTTTCTTCAGCCGTGTGTGGTGAAGACACAGCTTACCGTCAATGTCTATTCTAACTCTTCTGTGAAATGAACCGTCCATGTGAACCCATGAGCGTGCTATAAATCACGTGTAATCATTTACGCCCGATTGAAAGTCGACCATTACACAGCTGCAGGCCATTACATTGCAAACCTTTTCATTTCCCGTCCTGATTAAGTTAAAATCACAAAGAAAAAAGTCCAGGAAAGCCTTTTTCTTTTTCCTTTCCATCATCTCCACATATGTGTATTGATCTGAGGTATGTTTTACAGACTGATTCCAGCACAGTGGATTTAATCAAATCATCATGCTTGACAATAGGAAACCTTCCTGTAAGAGCTTAGCTGATGCCAGACCAGACAGTGTCTTTCCTGTAGATAGAGATGGCATTAGGGTTTAGAACGGGGTCAACGGGATTCCCTCCAGCCAGAGTGTGGGGATTACCAAAGCCTGCAAAGAGCTGATTTTCTTACAGATTATGTGCATTCTGTTCTCAGTAACAAAACCGTATATTCACAAGACACAGCAGCAGCACTAAAGCCAAACAGCCGGGGTTTTGAAGCGGGACGCTCATAGAAACTACTGAAGTGTATGTAGTTAATGCTAACTTAAGATATGACAGGACGCCTAAACTATGCAATTTAGTGCACATGATAACCATGTTGTTGGGTAAGTAGATCATATGAGAAGAACACGGTTCTCTGTTGATAATAGCTATTATAAAAAGTCTACATTCTTAGAAGTCACAACTCAACAAAGAGAAGAATATCAAAGATCAGGTGATAGGTGAACATCAGGTGATAGTCTAAAGCAAATACTGAAGACCGGAGGTTTGCTCCAACTGTACAAAGAAGAACAAGGGCTAGTGTAAATGTTGTTGATTCATTCTTGATTTCTGACAGGGCGTTTCAACTATAGGCTTCAAGTGGCTGTCATTTATTTTTAAAACTACATGTCTCTCCGTATTGATGTCGGCTACATAATGGCTACAGAAAGGTGTTGGTGCATGTGAGTGTAAATAAAACGCCGTAGATATGAGTACGTTTGCTGGGTCACTGCTGTGTGAGTACTCAAGATTAGCCCAAAGGTGTAGCCCTTATTAAGTAAATACATGAGCTACTTAAACAATCTGAATATGTGGCACAAACTGGGCCCACTGGGTCTTTCACTTTCAAATTTAGGTTGGTTATTTCTTAATGTGAGGTTGGACTGATCGTGATTTGTCTTAAACATTCAATTCAACTCAATAATTTCTAATTTATATAAAACATGTTTTTCTTACTTATTAATGTTTTGTGCTCAATACCCCCAAAAATGGATCCAAAATACAAAATCGTCCATCTTAACAGTGTAGTACATCGGTTTGGCCAGTAGATGTCAGCCTTTACTTTGAGGAAGGTGGAGAAGCGACGCAGAGGGGCAGACCACAACAAGTCATGCAAAGCTAGAGAGGTGCATCGTTCAACACTTTATTTCCACGTACAGAAATGTACTCTCCTCGCCATGATTCATGTTCATGTTCGTCTTTTTATGAACCACTATTTGGTGCTGTGAGTGATGCAGGTACAGCATCAGTTACTCTGATGCACTTTGTACAGGGCGATGTCTTGTTTGCAAAATGTACATTTTATAGAACAGAATTCTGAACACAGATATGTTTTTAGAGTTTGCTCTCTTTCGTCTTCCGTTGAGGAATGGAGCTCACTAAACATATTACGTGTTGCACTTCATCCAGACTGGCTGTGCTGGATGCTGCAGTTGTCTACCTGATTAGCCAACACATCTAAAGTGATTTAAGGGGGAGTGTGCTGTCAGGATTGTTGTAGATCTGCAGAGAGTTCCAACTTCCAGGTCATGTGATTGTGAGTAGCAGAAACCTCTATGTAGTTTCTGTTGGTTCTGTGAGTATGTTCAGTGCATTACTCTTTATCAAGATCCTAATCTAACAATGTAGGATAACCTTTCCACCAAGACTAGCTGCACCACCTATACAACGTTTACAGACAGTGAGTTACTAAGAGAATGCAGTGATATCTGCATTGTTACTCTTACACTTTATAGCATCAATTGTGAGTCAGTAAATTCCTCTTTTTACAAATGGTTCCACTTAGCTGAAGTGAAAGCAGCAGGTTTGTTTGGGTTATTGTATTGCAGTGATCATTACATGTCTTCAGGGTAGGATTTGTGTATTTTGTTTGGACTTTGTTAGACGCTCTGTGCGATGCTGACGTTTAAGGACAGCTCGTTTTCCTGCGTGATGCATTTGTGCCACAAGTTCGCCGTGTGTTTTGTGACATGCCTCCCACTCAGGCAGGTATCATCTCTTGCTGTGGATCACAATACCGAAACACCAGTGACAGATCGCATGATTGCTGTCAAGGACACCGCTGACAGAAGCAGAAGTGACTTTCGCATCCCTGTGCTGTACGCTGGTCTGAGCCTCAAATGGCGTTACTCTGGCTGCGAATCTCTTTTCCCACTGCGAGTTTAACTCATGCAGAAAAAGTCTATCTGAAAGCAAAAGTGACATCACAGATAATTGGTGTTCAATCATGATGTTTGCTAAATTATAAGAAAGCGAGACCGATGACACAATGTGTATCTTGCAGTTGAGTCAGGAACTCTGCAGCCTCCCCTTCCTCTCAAGCAGAGTCAAGGGGTGAACGCCTGTTTGAAGCTCTCCCCCTGGGCTCCAGGGTTCTGTGGGATCTGGGTGTGCTGACACTGTTATCACGCCTGATATGAGAGCCTGATCAAAGCTGGCTCATTCTGCCTGACCGATTTCCACAGGATTAAGGATTAGGGAGACAGGAAGCTGGGAGAGGCACAGAGACAATCTGGGAGAGACAAAAAGGGATAGTGAGGTTTATGGGGAGTGAAGGGGATGGAAAAATGTTGAAGGGGTCATTAGGCACCGGCAGAGAACACACCTTGAGAAAGTAAAGAAAAAGCCAGCGAAGAAATAAATCAGTCCACTAATGAGAGGAACAAGAAGTACAGTCAGACAAAGCGTTTTCTGTAAAACACGTCTTTGGAAGTGATTTAAAAGACAATGCAGCTTTAGTTTCTCTCGCTGGACATTGTGGGAGCTCAGTCACCTTCTGTTACAAACCGAGCTCTCTCCCAGAGGACCAAGCTGTGCTGCAGCTCATGAAGTGTTAAGTCTGACAAAGCCTGCTGTGCTTTAATAGAGAAATGTTGAAATCAATTCTAAAGCTAACAGGCAACCAGTGTAGGACTGCTTAACGGGGGGCGATGCCATCTTTTGTTCGTCGTTTGGAGAACAGCTGCTGCGGTTTTACAAACGGGAATAAGAATCATATAGAAATGTTTTAAGGTCACCAAATGACAAAAAAATATGTTATTTTATAAATAGCTTTTAGAGAAAGGAAGCAAAGACTGAGCACATTTATTATTACAGCAAATATCAGAACCAATCACAACCAAGGGTTTGTAGGGTAACTGTTGCTGATAGGTTGCCACTAGAGTCTCACTTGTGAGGCTCGTTGTTAAAAATGATGCATTGAGTCATTCTATAGCAGAAAAGGAGGCCTGTGATTGTTACAAAAGTGTTTTTCAGTGGACAATAGCAGCTTTAAAATAAGTCGGTGAGCTAGCTACTAAAAAGACAAGACGTGTTAAGAACCTTTTAGGAGGCAAAGTGGTCGTTAAATGGCAAAATAACAGATTATCATTGCCTGTGACCATCAGGAACCTGACTGATTTAGCCTAATAGATCTTCTCATTCAGCACTGATTGACACATTTCATATTCAAAGAAATCAAAACATACGAAGTGTTTCTATCCCACCTCGAGACTGATATCCTGTGTGATGTGGTCAGGTGGATCGTCACACGTTTGATATTTCGAGGTACAACAACAGCCGCTGAGCGGAAACAACCTAGTTTAGAATCGAGGCTGTTTCGTACGTGAATATCTACTGAGAACAGGCACCAGTCAGATGTGTTTTAATGTGACTGAAATGGATACGTAGGGACATCCCAGTGTGGTTTTGTGGCAGATGGCAGTTTCATGCACCTGACGCACATTATGCACTATTGTCTGCAGGCTTCTGTAACTCATTTTTGAGAAGTATAGAGAGTTCACTTCCCAAGCCGAAACCGAGAGCTGATACATTTCTGCACTATTAAACGGCCACTAAAAAGGAAGCGACTGTGTGTTGAGATTGAGCGTCTGTTTACGGTAATTGATGATTACAGTGAGGGAGAAAGAGACAGGGAGAAGGAATGGGGACAATTACACCACCTGCCTCCCAGACCGGATTAAAAGGGCAGAAGGAAAGGTCAGCGAGAGGCAAGGTTGCTCACCCCCACCAGATGTGCGCTTGCTTTGGCAATTTGCCCATTAATTATCTCACAGTTCATGACACCAGGGTTGATGTCCAGGCAATTTCATCACACTACACACCCTGAGCAACCCGATCTGGGGATTTTTCCCGCTGTTGTACAGCTTGTTTGTGTGTGTCAGGAGGAAGGGAGGAGTCTTTTTACACACTGGTGGCATCCATAATGACAAAGCAATAACTCACATCCTGCTCCAGCGCTGCGGTCATTATGTTTCCATGTGTGCATGTGTTCTCTGTGGCTGCAGTCGAGCAAAACCAGAGATGAACAAGAATAAATAATAAATAAAACCCACCCATTCACACCCCATGGCATGCTGCCTCATTTGCCCAAGCCTCTATCAATTCTTGGTTATAGCCAATAGCAATAAAGGAAGTGGCCCCACTGTCACAGAAACAGTTGGCACGGAAACAGCACATTACACCATCGTCCAATCCCCCTCCCATTCCTTTGTCGTCATTTCTCCCCTCCCCTCTCTTCCTCTCCTCTCCAGTCCCTTCCTCCTCCTCCGCCTCCTCCTCCTCCCTCTCTTCCTATCTTGTATGTTTTTTTCAGTCATCAATGAAACACAACCAATCCTGCTGCTGGTCTGTCAGCAAATATAATACCTGGAGAAACAGATCTGCTCACTGTATCGTCTCCATTACAGCCGGAGGGGCTCAGATTTCTGAATGTATATCTTATCATTATAGCATGAAATAAAGACACGGTGCTGTAGCTAGCCCATCAAAGCCTGTTTTTCTCTCTCTGTCTGTTACTCTCATGATTTAATCCTGACCATTTCCCCCTTCTCTCTCTCTCTCTCTCTCTCTCTCTCTCTCTCTCTCTCTCTCTCTCTCTCTCTCTCCCTGCTGACTCCTCCCTCCGTTTCTGTCCTGCACTCCCTCTCTCTGCCTCTCTGTCTCTGACACACTCAAACACACGCACACATATATACACGCCCTCCACCCCCATCGCTGCAGTGTCTCAACTGCCTTGGAGCAAACAAGAGAGGATATAGAACGCAGACGTTAATAAGACAGAGAAAGTGGGGTGCTGAAAGAGAGAGAGAGAGAGAGAGAGAGAGAGAGAGAGAGAGAGAGAGAGAGAGAGAGAGAGAGAGAGAGAGATGTACTTGAGTGTGTGTGACCCTGTGAATATGAGGAAGATTTGAAGATGAAGCAGCAGAACTAAAGGTGGATTGCACAGAGCCTTTCTCTCCCTGTAAGGGCTTGTCTGCAGTATCCTCTGTAAATGGATGCTGGCTTGTGAACACGGTAAGCCTGACTTCTCTCAAACACACACAAAGCTTCTTCTTCTTGGTTTGTAATCACCGCAAGGCTGGTGTGGTTTGGACACAGTGGAGGAGCAAGATGCCATTTCATCGCAGTCGTTCTGTCGAGGGCGAGTATGTTTTGCTGATAAAATGGGGAAGGTGATGTTCAGAGATGGCACCAAGGCAGGCAGCCTGTCCAGTCCCCTCCTCCACCCTGCTAGCTCTGTGCCAACGGACGCTGCTCTCTATCTTATGCTTGCAATTTGACTCATCATCTGCCCGGAGCATCCTCGATCCGCAGAGAATGTTTTTATCTGAATGCTTAGTTCATGTAATTACTGTATGTAGGACAAGTGAAGGATCCATCAAAGATGTGTGTGTGTGTGTGTGTGTGTGTGTGTCTGTCTGTGCAGGCCATAAGCTAAGAAATGGAAAGAGGGGAAATGAGAGAGTAAAAGCACACTATCAGGTGTTCAGTACTTACAACTGGCTTCACGGGATATTGATTGTGAATTTGCAGTGGGAAGTGCACAAATCCCACGAAGCTTGCAGGCACTGAGATATAAGCGAGCGAATCGTGGCTTGACAGCAGCACAGGAGCGTTGAAGGGTTTGAGTTGAGCTTTCTGTCTGCTGTTCTTTACCTCACCATTCATTAACAATCTCCAGCTGGGATTTATTTGGTCAAGTTGTGTCTGTTTGTGAATGTTAAATCTTAACGGTGAGAGGGGGGCGAGGGGGGAGAGCAGAGCGTGTTCATTACCATTTGTGACGTTTTCTGTTTCAATAATCTTTCATATCTTTAACAGAGTGTTCCTGTATTTGTGTTCAATGGGGGGTTGGGATTGGTTGTGCAGCATCAGGAGAGCATGTGTATTTGTGCGTACTGTATGTGTGTGTGTTGTGTTACATGAGAGAGGGAGAGAGAGAGAGAGAGAGAGAGAGAGAGAGAACCAGTGCAGGGAGGGGTCGAGGGGCTGGGGGGGTTTAACAGTAGGGAGGCAAATGGGGCAGAGGGGCGGAGGTTGATGCAGCAGAGAGCAAGAGAGAGAATGAAGGAAAGAGAAGATTTGGAACAGATTGGATGAAAGAGAGGGGGAAAGACCGTGATAATTTCATGTCGGTATAGAAACACAGCGCTTCTCTGAGCATGTGAAAGAAAAAGAAAGAACCCGCTGGATGTGCCTGTGATAGTTCCAGCGGCTCACATCGAGCACCAGAGACATCTGTGAATCAAGGCAAAGATGGTGGATAAATTCCACCATGCCCTTATCTCTTGAGCACTACTGATACCAAAATGGATCAGGAGTGGATTGACACTTTTGCTGAACGTGTGTAATGTTGCCCGATTCAGGTCTGCGATAAAACGCAATTAAACTGGATGGGAATATTGATTGCTGTCATAGAGTAATGCTGACAGATTGGAATAAGCCTTTGTGGGTTGCTTGCAAGTTGAATTTACTGTTAGTCATCAAGAAAAAGCTTGACATTATGGAATTCAGATACGCACATATTGAAGCACCATATCTTTTAGGAAGTGTAACTTCATCTAGATCATGCTTTATTTATTTCTGACCTCAAATTACCAATGTGGATACATCAAATGAATTAATTATCCATGTGTTTTTCAAGTACAGACGACTGAAAGCGCAGTGAAGTGATGTATTGTTGTCAGTGCAATCAGTGCAGCATTGGTTTCATTAAAACTTCAAAGGGACTGAGTTGTGATTTAGGGCGGTTACCAAAATGTGCAGATACTTAATTCTTCATGATGCCATTTCAAGAGAAGATGCACGTCATGTCGCTTCCATGTCAGTTACTTGGAGGAAAACAGCAGTGGCCTGTAATATCACAGCCACAATCTGAACTGCGTGCGCAACAATAAACGGTTTGCATGCAAACAACATGTTGTAGTGAAGACAGTGTGTCGCCGTTTATTCACCCACAACTCAGAGTGACTTTGTTGATTTTGTCCAGTTGTGACCGTGTTCCCCTCTACAGTCTCAGCAGCTCGTCCACCACTAGAAGACAAACCACGGTCACATCCGCCGGGACAAAAGCTCCAATCAACAATCATTATTTCTGTTGGATTTTCAGTTTTCTTCTGCAAGCTGTCAAAAAGTGTCAGAGATCACTAATGCCCTTGGCTTTGAAATGATGGATGACGAGGTCCAGTGGGGAATATGAAGGTTAATCACATGCTTACATAGACACACACACACACACACACACACACACACACACACACACACACACACACACACACACACACACACGTACATACTGAAACATGTCATACTGCTTGAACCTAATATTAAACCTAATATAGGAAGAAATACAATTGGTCTGACTTTTGATAAAGTGTTTTTTTAAGCCAAATACACAAACCTCAACATGAATTCTTAAACCAGTGGAATAACGTCACATAAATGAAGCATGGACAGCATCAACAGCTGATCTATTTATTCTCCTTTGTTTAAATGGTAATATGCAGGATGCTGCCGCTCATGCAGCCTCTATGCATGTACAAATGAGAGCAATAGTGTGACAGAACCTATGCCGAGTTGACCTCCTTCCACCTCCTTTGTTACTTGCTACATCCACTCCACTGGGTGACATAATGGCAGGGGACAGCGGGGACAGACGTGGTTTTAAAGTGACAGTGGCTGTTGAGGTGGCAGCTCTAGCACCGAGGAGGCCAATGTCCCCGTCCGGTGCACTTTCAGCCATCTTACACCTTTTAGGTGAGCACACAGTCGACTTGGACAATTAAACTCAGCTCTATTACACTTAAGTACCAAGGGGGCCAAACACAGCTCCCTCGGCAGCCTACTTAATAAAATGATTAATGTAAGATGTCACTTTTTTCCTGGAGAGGGAGCACCAGAATTAACCACTTCATATACATTTTCTTTAGTGGTAGTGGGACTTAACATTGAGAGTGATCTTGCAGAGGCGATGAAATACCCTTTAAAACCACGGCGGTCCATGAAGTTCACATCTCTCAGTTGCTTTGTCACTCTGTACATTCAGACAGGGCAGTGCTTCGTTTCAGCTGGCTCAGCATTCGTGTTTGTTTTGGGTCTTTAATCCTTGCCAGGTACAGGGACAAAGTGTCGTCTCCACACAAACGACTAGGAGACACCGTTTGGCAGACGCGTCTTTTCGACAGACACAGATGTAGAGAGGACTAATAGAGGACTTGACAGTAAAGCATCAGTGAGGAAAGCTGTCAGCTGAATCAAACTAAATCTCCGGGCGGGGCTCTGTTAATGAGTATGTTTTGGGGTTTTTTTTGGGCTGAATTCATCCCTGTCGTTCTCTCTGCCCTCCTTTCTAATCTTTGCTGTTAGTCACATACAGGGGCCTGTCTGTGCTCCTGAGTGAGAGGCCTTACTTACAGCACTCAAATGTGAGAGGGCAGAGCAGAGGGGACTAACAGAGCAACGTTGTGTTCCATTGCACACACATAACAGCGGTCATATGACAACAAGGAGGTGGAAGAGAGGGAGGGAGGGATGGGGGGGGGGGGGGTGTATGGCCTACTACATACTGGTAAGGGATGTTGGTCTATACCGAAAGAAACGAACGGTGTGTGTGTGTGTGTGTGTGTGTGTGTGTGTGTGTGTGTGTGTGTGTGTGTGTGTGTGTGTGTGTGTGTGTGTGTGTGTGCATGGACGCACGTATAAGCCTGCATGTATTCTGTGAAAACTACAGGCTCTCTTAGAGACAACGTAACGTTTATAGCACAACAATTAGGTTCTTTTGATAAGGGCCGGTCTGCTTTTCCAGAGAAAGTACCCGAAAGTGGATTAAAGCTGGTGGTGCATGTCAGTGACCTCTGCAGTCCACTGCTGTAGATAAATCAATTCTGATTTCCTGTGTTTAACATGCAGTATAATTGCCTTTCCCTGTTTGTACAGGTGCCATTTTGTCATATCTCTCCCCTACCCACACGCTCATCCCGTAAACATAGAACCGTTCAGCTGTTGGCTGGCATCAGTTGGATCTTGGCAATAGAGCAAGATTCTACATCATTTGATTAAAGTATAGGTGTGGCCTTTTCGGATGGTGATTTCATCATTTGGTTTAAATCTTGCAAAGTCTCTGCAGGGGCAACCGCCCTACTGCAGTACGTTAGATATTTCACTCTTATTCCTTTTAGCATCCGCTTCATCGCTGTCCCTTATAGCATTTATTGTACAGTGCCGGTAATGTGGTTTAATGGCTGGTGCGTGTGCTGTCCCAACTGCAGATAATGTCTGTGTGTTGTACAAAGCCTGAAAGAGTCCGTTTCCCACAATTTCCTTCTGTTGCAGAAAGCGTTTATCTTATCTGTCATGACCCAAATGAATATTACGTTGGAGGGTTTGAATGAAGATTAGACTGCTTATAGTACTAACCTGAATGGTTTTGATCTAGGTGATATAGTGAGGGAAGTATGAAGGCAGAAAAACATCTGTAAGCACCAGCAGCACAAGATCCGTTCAGACAGATATCCAAAGACTCACACGTGTGCTCACATTTGTGTGTCGATCAGTGACAACACAAGACTCTAGTGTCCACCTTGTGCCATCTTATCCCTTCGCATCAGACAGCCTACCCAGAGCTCAGCCTGCGCACAAACATGCCATTGTCATCGCCGGCCGGCCTTGTGACTCAGTGTGACCCGCTGGATTGGAGAAAGGGGAACACATCCATTGAGATCAGGAACGTTAAACGGAGCATTATCACGAAAAAGTATCTCGCATACGGAGGCCTGACCCCCACCCCGACTCCAAGCGGCCCACTGTTGTGGCGGAGTCGAGAGGAGAACACAGCCCATCATTGTTTCTCATGGTGAATGAGCAGTGTCCTCACATGTGTACAGTATACAGGCAACATTCTATGAAGTTTGCATTCAGGACAGCATGTCAATGACGATGACATGATAGCACGAAATGTTGAACAAACAATTGTGAGGCATAAAATAAGGGTTCACAATAACAGGGTTTGATAATTATATTACTATGGAATTTGTTTTGATAACGCGAATGACAGATAATTTACGAGCTCATATTGGATTTAGCTTCAAGTCCCAGATGATTTGGTCCATCTATAATGAATAGGTAGAGTCACATCGCTGGAAAAAGACGATGTGACACGCTTTCATGCATGCTATAGATGTCCTGAACAGCGTTTCTCTTAAAGCTGCATTGTTCCATTTTTTGCCACTAAGGTGCACAAAGTGTCCTTAGCCAGCGACCACCATATCGCTGCTGTACAGTTGTCTACTCTCACATCCAGGAGACACGGAGCAACATTAGCATTCATTTGGAGTCATATTTACAGGCCATGAATCCAGTATCCACTGCTCTTTTTACCTCCGCTTTGGTCCCCACCAACATATTTTGCAGGCTGTTTGACTCTCTTCTCCAGCTGTTCACATTGTCTGTCTACCATTTTGTTACAAGGCTTTTCCTCTCTTTTTTTTTGTTGCAAAGAAGCCTGTGTTAACAGTAAATATGCAGGACACAGAACCATGACAATTTGCTAAAGGAGGCTGTAAAGCTATAAAGCCCTGTAGAGCTGCAGAGAAGGGTAATAATTCTCCACGATTTCAACCAATTCTACATCACATAGTCATTTGATCCATCTCGAAAGTACTGATTAATACCAGTTAATGTAGTTTTCATTAAGCTACACAGAACTGATCTCCCGAGATTTTGAGTTCACCTAAAAGCTTTGCTACAAGAACAAAAAAGACGTCTGATGGTCCCTTACTATAATGACAACATCAATTTTGAAATCCATTAGATACAATGTCTCCTGACATATGAAGCGAAGGTGCTATATGACATTAGAGGCTTTCAAAATTCCCCCAGGAGTCTTCTGGTAGAGAAATCCTAGACACGCTTTTGCTGACAGCCTCATTCTTGAGGCTCTTTGACAGCCAATTTAAATGTGTCTTCACTGAGTCTATGTGCTTAACTAGGTTTTCTTGTTCAGCCTGGATGACATGGTCCCTTGCTTGTTCATTTTTCATTAGCTATTCTCAAGAACAGATGACATACAAGGAGACCGGGTTCAGTGTTGGAAAATGGACTGGATTATTGTAGGGAAAGTAGGCCAGTCCGGACGCACTTCTCTTGGGCTCAAAGGCTAAATCTTGCACAAAATGGTGCAAACTGTTGAATGGTGCTGAGGATCACTCTGCCTGCGACCTATATCTCATATGATTCTGACGTAGGATGTGGAGACCACAGAGCTCTGACTCATCACTCAGACGCAGGCCTTCTTGGTTGGAAGACTTCATTTATTTCATTTTACTGAGAGATGCACAAAAAAACAACAACATGCATTTCAGTTATTAGGCTACTAGGAGCATCACATGATATGATGATATCAGCAGGATCTGTGCTCGCAACTGGCTGATATTGATCTACCATTCTGCTGTTAGAAGCATGAAATTGACTGTCTGACTTTTATCCCAGATTCCACATCGTTGTAGTTCCAGTTTAGGAAACCCTAACCCTGCAGATCACCCACCTATGACTTACTGTACAGCTTATTTCTGTCCCTTGGAAAGTTACCCACTTGCTCTTAGTTAGTGTGGTAAAACAACCACCCTTTTTTAACCATTCATGGTTCCCACGTTTACTGTGGTAAAAGGATTTTGACAGATTAAGATTATAATCGCCAAAGTAGCCAGCTCCATCTTATCAACAGCTCCCATGGCGTACAGTATAAGCTGCTAGATGTAGGAATTCCTGGAAACCTTGCCAGACTGGTCACATCACTAGTACTCTTTCCAGTAGCTGGAGCGCGACTGATTTAAGACTCCTCTTGGCTCTACTCTGAGGCAGTAGGCCTAAATAGATTAACGTCAGGATAAGACAAGAGAGTGTGATTAAGTAGGATACTCATGTACAAAAAGAAGAAGAAGACTGGGTGATAGAACTGCTTGAATTGGGTCTAGGTCATTTGTCAATGTTGCTTTTTAACTTTGTTTCTATTTCAGATTCAAAGATTCCACCTTCAGTGTTGAGTTAAATGAGACGTAATCAGTTATAGCATCATTGTTTTGATGAGAAATGTTCTTGTCATTCTGGATCATAGCTGCAGCCTTTAAAATCTACATGCATGAAAAAAATCTGTTTCTTATCTCCAGTCTTAAAATGCATACGAGTCACATATTGAATATGTTTACATGGTAAAACCTTCCCCTCCCTCCCTCCCTCCCTCCCCACCATGATTAAGAAATAATAATAATGAATTACACTCATCGAGATGGAAGACAAACAGACAGAGAGAAAAGACAGTAAGTGCAAGAGCTGAAGACAGACAAACAGACAGCTTCAACACTGTTCACCACATAGAAACATAGTAGTACTCTCATCCTACAGTCATCTCAGATTGGGCCATCCCAGTGTGTTGCACTGGTGAGACTATCACAGAAACAGAACGACAACTTTGTGGAACAATTTTACCTTCTTATAACTTAAAATATAATGAGTCACCAGATCATCAAGTTCATCAAATACTTAATATGGTCCCTGTGCTGCATCCTTCCTTTGTCCTTTGTTTAGTGTTGACAATTAAATGAAACGAGTGGCTGTGACGCTCTAACATTAGACCATGTGAGCAGACTAGCATGCGCGCACCAGATCTGACAATGACCTCAGGAAATAGCCAGAGCAATAAAAGGCAAAAATGAACTATTTTCATGAGGAATGACAAAGGCGTGAGTGTCTCATCGGCGATGCGAGCGTATCAGTCGGTAAAAGATGAAACCTAGACCGCCGCTTCGTCAGAGTCCACAGCAACTGTTCATGGGACTTCACAGCTGGTAGCAGTCAGAACAGAGAAGGTAAAGGTGCCAAAAACAACGTTCATACAAAGACGACAGTATCCAAACACAAGAAGCCCTTCGTCTACGGCGTCATTGTAATAGAGGCGATGACAGCGGCGACTGAAACCTTATTAAAGGACCATAAACAATGTCTGTTCTTGGGGATGTACAATGCTTCATGTATCTCTCCACCACTTTCATTTTGTCAAATTGTCTGGTTGGAGACACCTTTAAGGTAACATCAATGCATATCTTATCAGGAAAATGTGTAAATGGCCATAATCATTTTGTCCACATGTTCACATGCAAACTATAAACCTGGATCAAACTACAACACACTATGATCCCAGCGGATTTCTGTCTGTTGGGTATCTACCTCACTCAAACTGAGTTTAAGCTCTAAAGACTTGATGTGAGTCATGTGCAGCCCAGCAGCCACACACACACACACACACACACACACACACACACACACACACACACACACACACACACACACACACACACACCGCGCTCCAGTGTTCAGCAATGCAAAGATTGAAACCTCATGTCTTGAGTCTAAAATTGAATCTTTATTCAAAATGAAAGTAAAATCCAACATTTCTTTCTAATGAAAGGCGTGCACTTTCAGATTAATTCATGTAATGTTGCAATCGCTTGCTTTTGCTTGATGACCCCACCCCTGTCCTCCTCTGTGAAAGGCTTATTGTTCTCCTCGATTATTCTGCTTTTATTCATTTAGTTCATTGGATTAAGTTCAAGCAAGCTGTACAATTCATTGTTTCGAGGTGGTTCCCTTTATTAATTCAATGATCAGTCACGATCACAATAAAAAATACGTTGGGGTGTTATTTCTTTCAAAATATGCAAATTGGAATATTTACAGCTACAGTGCTTTATTAAAAAGACAAGAGCTAAGAGAACATGTCTGCCCCCGTACACATATTTACAAACCTCCAATGATTACAGCCTCCAGACTATCGCTTTGTCACTGACCAACCAAGCAGTGTTTGTATGTATCAATATTCAAAATCTTACCTTTGCACAGACATTACTTTGTAGGCATCACACTAAAGTTAAACTTAAGCCTGCTCCTAAAGGAGTGCTGCTCCTCTGTACTGTTTCAGATGATATTTTGAAAGTTTGTTTCAACTGTCAACAGCGTCACCGCCACTGTCTAAATTTCTTTCAAAGAAATGCTAATGCCCATGGACATTTCAGTTGAGCAGGTGTGCAGTGCTGCTGCTGCAGCTCAATAACAACAACACAGCTCCAACGATCTACCCAAACCTGTGAACGTCGCCCTGACCTCCACCTACAGGCTCAGCAGCCTCTTCCCCGGTGCATTTCAAATCACTGCCCTGTGTGGAAATTATACCAACAATCATGTCTGTCTTTTGTTGAAAACAAAGGCTGCGAAACAGAACTGACAGATCGCATATAGAGTTGGTCTTGACAGTTGCCACAGAGCTCATAAATATCCGACACGGCCGAAAGGTTTGAACGGCGTTTTACTCTAACTGCTTAATCTTGACACAATAGCAGGATTTATAGCAGATCTGGGGATTAGCTACCGTTTCACTCCTGGGGTTTCGGATATTATTGTAAGAATCACTCTCTTCTATCCCAGTAAAACTCTAGCACTGTATATGGACACCGACCAGACAGCCGTAAGTCTTGCAGTAACCTCTTTTTGTGGGGTTGTCAGGGTGAAGCTAGTCAGAAGCAGGGAGCGACCTCCCAGTCTCTAACACAGTTGCCTTTGGTTGAGACAGCATGAGCGCTGTGCAGCTGATTGTGAGGCATGTGAGCTGTTGTGTTTTCTGTGCATGTACTGTATGTTGGTTTGCTGGAGGGAGTCTAACTGCTGGAATGTTCCTTTATGCAATGCTAGCATCCATCAGTAGGCTAGAGATACATTGTGCTTATTATTCATATGAGAACGTGTTTACTACACAATGTGTGGCCTGTTGGGAAAACGTGATACATGATGGCAACACATACGGTTCAGTAGGTCTGCTAACCCATGGCGCATATGGATATAAATTACTGTTCAGTCATCAAACAGTCACCTTTCCACAGCACCAGACTGTTCTGGATAGTCGGGGTTAAATTGTCCATACGTATGCCTTCCTGCATAATCCTAATGACAATGCTGGATGAGCGCCAGCATGATTTCTGACTGGACCACAGCAAAGCGGGGCCAGGATTATAAATGTGAAAGTCTGTCCCTTACTTACCTGGTGAGAGAGTGATTAACAGTGAGTTGCACCATTGGACAAATTGCCAGTAGACGCCAAGAAACGTTATGAGGCAATGCGAATTGCCCCTTTGCTTTTATGAACAACGTGGCCGCATTTTGCTCCCAAAAATGTTGAAGAAGAGAGGGTCGTTGGTCACCGATAAAGCGTTTGTAAAAACAGATGCAAAGTTAACGTTAATCTGCTTTTACATTCTCTGTAGAACCGGGAGTTAACGGGAGTCACAGCTCCCAACACATCACGACACGTTGCAGGGAGTTTATGTTTTCCCTTCCGGTCATATCTTACACTTTGCACCTTTAAAGTGAACATGGACTGCAGTCAGAGCAGACAATAATGGATTATGGTCTAGTAGTCTGTGTGCCCACAGCACAATTTGTGTTTATTTGTTCAGGAGTTTGTAAGTCAGTAGCATGACTTAGCTCAGTATTACTCACCTATTACTATCTCGTCTAAAGAGAACAGGGCTCGCAGTGTGAGCATACGATTCCCCAGAAGCCTGACAAAAATTGAAAGAGTGTGCTGCCATGTGTTCTGTCTTCAAAGCATTTCTTTCCTGCTGTGTAATGTCCCTTTTGTTTTTACATCCATGGCAGTGTCTGAGCTGAGTCATTAGGCCTTGCAGTGGCCTTCGTCTGCCATCAGTTATGTGCTCGTGTAAACACGTATTACCGGGACCGCTACAGATGAACATTAAAGATTCAGGAATTCACTCTATAGACACGACCACTAACTATCGCTGTAACACATTCACGGCCATATAGGTTTCCACCGAGTTATGTTCAGTCTTTCCCAACACGTGCCGAGCCCTTGGCCTGCTTAGCTGTGATAAATCGGCAATTTTCTTGCTCAAGTTGGTCTTGATGCAAATGGGTAATTGGTTAATAAATGAGAAACATGATTACTTGCTGGTCCCCCGCTGAAGACAACGGCTATTTATGACGGCAGATGTTCGTGAAGTGCAGTATTCTTCCTACTGCCTGTCGACTGCGGGGTTATTCCCTCTGGAACGCCTCAGCCCATCTCTCTTGAAATGCAAGACTGCTGACCACACACCTGCCGCCTCATTCATAAAGCATTACACCAGGACTAAAAGAGACACGCACCTCTCCCCCTTTCTTTTCTCAGACTTTTGCTTTTCGTTCATTGGAATAAATACATGTTCTGCATTTGCTCTTCCTCATCTTTGACACACCTGAGCAGAAGTGGGACTCGTAGCGCAGAACACCGCTGCACCGCAGCATCACAAGCATTTCTGTTCCATTCCTCCTCTGAAATTAGATGTGGTTTGATTTAAATGATGCGTCTTCAGCGGCACACGGTGGGATTGATTTCACAGCAACACATAATGGATTTAGCACGCTTGTGTAGCTCTTTAAAATAGCTTCTATGAGACACAATTGAACGCTCTACATATGTTTAACAATGTCTGCTGACCTGGAACACCGAGTTTATTGTACCTGGAGACTTTCTTTTTGAAAATTGTGCTTTGGGTGGTTGTTTGAATCGAATCGACCACCAGGTTTTCTCATCCTCTCAGGTGTCGAGTGGCTTCAAATATCCACACCGTTTAAACACATCGGTGCCTCCTGTGTGTGTTCGGTCGTCGATGTGAGATTTGTATCTTTGAGAGTGTATTCACACTGTCCAAACTGGCATCTGCAGATACCATACAATGCATTTCTCTTCCAGCAACTTTCGTGTGAGCAATTACATTGAGCCGCTGATGGATTGAAATCACCACTCAACCTAATGTGATTGACCCTTAATTTTAATAGCATTTTTGTGGACTCAACAACCGCAACAGGTAGGAAGAGACTGTTGTGCAACAGAAACACACCGTGGCTACATGTACTCATCTCTGATAAAGAGCGGGGTTGTAATTATTTGCAGCATGGTAAATTAATAATAGGAGGTAAGCACCTGGGAGAGAGCTGGAGGGAGAGCCGGTGGGTCGTGTGCAGCAGGAGCTGCGAAGGAGAGTGACCAAGCTCGGTCTGATCTGGGCTATCACGTTACCTCGGCCCTCACGGCACATTGAGATGCTGGCCTCTCTCTGCGGCCCCCACGGCTCTACCTCCACTCACTTACTCTTAAAGTGACACGCCTCTTCTTCGTACCGGAGCCAAGGTAGCACAGGTGTCCTCGTAACACCTTTTTCTCTGGAGGACGCTTTGACATATATGAGGATAGATAGGACTTGCCAGAGGAGGTAAGCCTGGAAATGTATCCTTAATGAGTAAAGATGATGACACTGTAGGCGTCATGTGGAATAGAGATGAGATATTATTCGTTGTTGCTGACATTCAGAGCTATTTCAACAAAGATTAAGCATGTTTTTATCCTGTAGGCATTTTCTTAATTTGTTTTTTTTTAATTATTAAAAACTTAAGTTTCAGGCTTTTTTTAGTTTTCTCATTCTGTGTTATGTTCCAGTTATTAGGGTGTCGGTCAGCATGCGGAGTATTAATAATAGACATTTTATTTGATAATAACATACACTGATTTTGCGCTGCCGGTACACTACTTCCTTAGCAATTATTTAAAGTGGTGTGACTTCAAAAAGTGCGGATGTGCAAGTGTTGCATATTTGTGAAATAGCAAATTGACTTCACACGCAGCTTTAATGTGTTTCATAGGCTCTCAGAATCAGTGATGTGCATTAACCGGTTTGGCTGCTATGCCATTTTGAGAGGGAAGTCAGGTGCCTGGAGCCAGGAAACAATGCTCTGCACTCTGTTTGTGTTGTGATGCTTTGTTATGGCTTTGTTCTGCTCTGTTTGTCCTCTCCGTCAGTTGAAGAGTGGACCTCACTCACCGAGCTCTGAGACACTCTCTCTCTCTCTCTCTCTCTCTCTCTCTCTCTCTCTCTCTCTCTCTCTCTCTCTCTCTCTCTCTCTCTCTCTCTCTCTCTCTCTCTCTCTCTGACAGGTCTGCAGAATATAGTTCCACCAACCAAACTAGGCCACAGTATGATTTCACATTTGTTACTCAGCCAATAGCATACAGCTTGTTTCGATGTGCATCTATTTATCACAAATTCCCACAGGCATTCACTGCTCCAAATTTGTTTTTGCTTTACATTCATCATATCCTATAAGACAGTATTTTATTTGAATTCAATCCCCAAACGTATTATGATTCAGTATTTGTTCTATTAAAGTAAATGATCTGCCTCCTGAACAGCTAATATATGAAAGTAGGAGCTGAAGGAAAGCAGAATTTTTTATACAATCGTAAAGATAACGACACAGATATCTGGGCAAGGAAAGGAGGCTTTACAGGGAATGAAAGCGTGAGAGTGTACCTGCTGGCTCAAGCCTGTTATTTTCCACTGTGATAGTAAATAAGCATATCACCTGATGCATTGAGCTGAGCATCCCTGAGAGTACGACAGTCAGCGGCGGAAGATGCCATTGGTTACGAGGAAACACGTGTGTCGTGTTAATCCTGCAGCCGTTCCCTTTCAAACAGAGGAGTGTGTTCTCCCCGGTCTGTTGCCATGCGTTTGTTTGACCTTGATTGTGTATGTAATGAGTGTCCGTGTGTGCGGTGGTGTTAAATGTCTGGGCGTGGTGAGCTGAGATCTGCATTGGTTCAGGGTCTATGGTAACACAGGACTGCTGAGGAGTGTAACTATTAGGAGCAGAGATCTCAAGAGGCAGCGTACACAGAACACGGGTAGCATGGCAATGGTTGAATGGCAAGTGAGCAGGTCAGTATGCATGTGACTGTTCAGGCTTTCATTGCTGATCACTCGATTTACATTTTATGGATACAGAATCACATGTCATATGTTTTCTGTTGTCACTCATTAAATTGAAATGAGAAGATCAGTGTTACTGTCATGTCGGTGTGATAATGCAGAGCTAGAGCCAGGAGGCAATTAGCATAAAGACTGGAAGTGGGCTCACAGCAAGTTCTCCAAAGTTGAAAAATATGCTTCCCAGCACCACCAATGCTCACTGGTTTGTTTGAATGGCACAATTTGTGGTTTA
Organism: Cebidichthys violaceus; assembly: GCF_023349555.1. NCBI lineage: Eukaryota > Metazoa > Chordata > Actinopteri > Perciformes > Stichaeidae > Cebidichthys > Cebidichthys violaceus. The sequence continues at coordinate 680,506 of NW_027176285.1, forward strand.
TCCATCCAGCAAGCCCTTCTATGCAGAGTGCTGGTTGCTGGACTGAGCACAGATTTTGGTGTAAAGATGAAGGTCAAGATATTTCTAAATCTATTTCCCCCCTGCTTTGATGCTAAGCTAGGCTAACTACCTAATCTAACGCAGAGACATAAGAGTGGGATCGATCCTTTTATCTCCAAGAGAAAGCGAATATTTTACAAAATGTTGAACTCTTCTTTTAATACGTTGTTGCTGTAATGGAGAGTGATGAAACTGCTCTCACTTGTCTTGAATGTTGTATTCATTTCTCTTCTCTGTTCGTCTTCTGTGTTGGCAGACTCGCAGCCCTTCAGTTGCTGGGGAGATATCACACCACAGAAGAAGCGGAGAAGATTTTACCAGGAACTTCAAACAAAACAGGCCAACATCGAACTGAGGTGGACGGTTGCAGAAGCCAAGCGAGTGCAACGCACCACGAGAGCCATGTGGGAGGAGAGTGAGGGGGCTTTGCTATTCTCACGCATCAAGCCCAAACAAGTTGTCTACTGACATACGTAACGTTCCCCAGCTACCGTCCAGAGCTTTTCATCAGGGGGAGCCCCTGCTATGCACCCGGCTCCATTGGCTTCAGCAGGCAGTCCAACCCTCAGTGCCAGGCACTGTGTGGGCATCCCACAAGTCTGGGTTCTGCCCACACAGGACTCACCGACTGCCCCTGAACAAAAAGAATGAAATACTCCTGAGCCACTCCTCAGTGTGGTGGCTCTCCTGTCTAGTGTTAAATTGGTCGGTTGTGAAGTTCCGTCTGCCTCTTCACCGGCACGTTCCTACCTTTAGTGAAAACCCTCTCCAACTCGTCCACTAGCTCCTTTTAGGTCACCACTTCGTTGTAATTTGCTTTCCCATCAAGCAGCAGCACGAGTTCCTTTGCGCTCACCACGTGGTGGAGGACCATGGGATGCCGTCAGAGCTCGGAGGAGAAGGAGGCGGCGCGGCGCTCGCGGCGAATCGACCGCCACTTGCGCTCAGAAAGTCAGCGGCAGCGGCGTGAGATCAAGCTACTGTTGCTGGGCACCAGCAACTCGGGCAAGAGCACCATCGTCAAGCAGATGAAGATCATCCACAGCGGAGGCTTCAACCTGGAGGCCTGCAAGGAGTACAAGCCCCTCATCCTGTACAATGCCATCGACTCCCTCACCCGCATCATCCGCGCTCTCACCACCCTCAAGATCGACTTTCACAATCCCGACCGCGCCTACGACGCTGTGCAGCTCTTTGCCCTGACAGGGCCAGCGGAGAGCAAAGGGGAGATCACTCTGGAGTTGCAGGGGGTCATGAAGCGCCTGTGGGCTGACTCAGGGGTCCAGGAGTGCTTTCAACGATCCAATGAGTACCACCTAGAGGACAACACTGCCTACTACCTGAATGACCTGGACCGCATCTCTGCGCTTGAGTTCATCCCAACTGTAGAGGACATCCTGCGGTCCCGCGACATGACCACCGGCATCGTGGAGAACAAGTTCACCTTCAAGGAGCTCACCTTCAAGATGGTGGATGTGGGCGGCCAGCGTTCGGAGAGAAAGAAGTGGATCCATTGCTTTGAGGGCGTGACTGCAATCATTTTCTGTGTCGAGCTAAGTGGCTATGACCTCAAGCTCTACGAGGACAACCAGACGGTAAGAACGATCTCTCTTTAAAGGGCCCACAGTTTCACAGTAAATGTATGCACATGCACACGTGTCTGCACTAACACATGCTTGCACACACAGGTCAGATATCAACCCAATCAGCACAAATTACACAAATACTCTCTCTTATTAGCTTTTTACACCATTCGTGAGTAGAAGTGTGACCAATATTTCTCACAATCTGTTGAGATCATTTTTAAGTGGGGAGAAAATATCTCTTATGTGAGACCAATTTAACATTTATTTGACTCAAGATCTTAGATACCAATAACCTTGGTGTCTAGATTTCTGTCAAAGCAATTACTTAAGATAATGATCGCGTCGTTCACGTTTCTATTTTGAATTTAATTTGAAATGAATAATGGCTCTATCCAAAATCCTTTTTGGAAACTGGGTTGTTTGATGGTTACTTTAAATTAAAATAATATTTTAATGAAGGAAAGAGTGTTAGAATTTTAGACGCAGCAATTAGGAATTAAAAACATCATTGTTCCCCAGCATTTCACTAAGTGGATCAAGTACATTACATTTCCACTGTATGTTTACTTTGGTGGGAACAAATCTTTAGCTGACTGAGAGATTCCTGAAGCACCAAACTGCTGAACAGCTTATCATCAAAGAAGGAAAACAGACCTAAACAAACGGAGTGTTAACATCATTTCTACTAAGTTTAGGTCTACAGCTACAGAATGCAACTGGGTAAAACTTTGAATCTGTACAAAGTTAGGGGTCAAAGGTATCCAGTACCACTTCATTCATAAGAACATCACTACCTAATGTCATCCCTCTACTGTTCATCAGTTTAGTCTAATAAACAGTTGGGAAAGTCTTATTCACATTTAATGGTCATAATCCAGAGTTCTTTGGCTGGAGGCATGAATGGACTGATTTTGTCAAAATGGGTGAAACACGTTCTCAGTAGTGAAACTGTTTCAAATCTGTGTGAATGAGAGTGGCCGGCGTTTCTTATCTCCCCTTCATGGTTGTGGAATTTGAACGATTAGCGTATCTGTTCTGTTATCTGACTGTTTTGGAATAGTCGGGTCGTTATTGCTTGTTTAACTGCCTTTTTGACAATGGAAGGTCAACAATAGATACAATTTTACTTTTTTAGGCTGCACCAGCTACGAGGGGTCCATTTTCTATTTCTTGCATGACATGATCACATTTCTTTCCTAAAGAGATTCCATATCTATTTACACCTCTTTATACACAAGAAATAACTTGAGAACAGAGGAAACTTTGTCATTCCTGTAACTGAACTGGCCTGATAATTCATCGGTTCCCCTGATGAAACAGGGAGTACACCACGCTGGGTTATAGCACAAAATCAATTAGGTTTACAGGTTAAAAATAAAGTCTGAGGAGAAAAATGCAGTATGGTGTTAATTGAGTTCACATAATAAAGTGTGAGGCTGTACCTGTGAGATTTAGCAGATTGTGAAGGCACTGTGGAGCAATGGGAGTTCACAGGTGCTAGAAAAAACACAACTTGTATTATTCTAAGACAGGAGAGGAAGAACATTCAGCAATGGATCAAAAGTACCAGAAAGAAAGACCTCCTGAAATTAGAGCAGCCACCCTGCTGCAGAACCAACTATGAATATGATTTCTTCTGAAGCATGTTCATGGTTGAATTAATGACTGCCGTTACAAGTCTGTGTGTTTGAACACGTGAAGCAGACGTTCTCTTTGAACACACCGCGATGTCTTCAGTTGGACAATGGCAAACTTGTGACAAAGTAACATTAATACTGGCTGTGATTTTCTGAGGCCAGACTGTAACATGTTGCCTTCTCTGTTTCAAGCTATTCTCATGCAGTCATCAGCACAATCAGCACAATCAGCTGACCCTGCGCAACATCGAAGTGTTGTACTTGTCAAAATTACAGATGAGAACATGCAACAGATAACATATCGTGAGTTAATCTAGTGATGGTTTTCTTGCATGGGCACTGAGGAAGGCTAGCTTGTTGTCTATTCAGTGGAAGACATTCTACAGAAACCTTACTGTGAGACCAAAAGCAAAGCGAAAAGCGTGCCGTTGCTGAGCAATCATTTGAGGGACAGCGAGCATATAGCAGCATGCAGCCATGTTTATGGCCGTGTGCGCACCGTGCATTGCTTGAAGACAGACACTCAGTTGCCAAAACTGTGCACCGACAATGTTCTTCATTCTTTTCAATGTTCAGCTATACTTGTCTTGAAATTCGGAGGCTAAAATTCTTAATATTGTTATTAGCTATTGTATTTTTTCAGCAATGAGCTCAATTCTTTTGGTTTAAAGACATTGGTTTTAAACTGTGTGAAATATGTTAAATCAATAAGTGCAGCTTCAACACCATGGCAATAGCACAACATAAGCAAAATCTAATATTTACAACTTTCAAGACAAAGAAACACGTGTTGTTAAATAATCAAGTCAAGAATGAATGGAAAACCTTTTGTCGGGCGCATGTGAAGCCAGCATTATAAATAGAAGGCTATATCTTATATAACTTAACAGATGTGACAGATGTGAAAGTGTCTTAATGCCCCCAAGAACAATTAAAATGATAATAATATACAATGGATGGATAGAACATGTGCAGAAGTGTATCAGGATGCACAGCGTATTGAAGTATGACCTGGAGAGATGATCAAACAGCACACTGAGCATGAGGCGTGTGTTTAGTCTAGTGCAGTCGCACCACAGCAATGCTGGATCAATATGTACATTTCAACACGTCAGTGACAAAGCTCTCATACGGTAACATAGAAACACATTAATTAATGCCGTGGCTGAGATGTTACAGTCATTTGTAACGTAGGCTGAACATTTATACTGTGCCCTATGTGTGAAAGACAGCTCTACCTGCACCACATCACGGTGGCCATATTGGACATCAGGCCACGCCTTCATGAATGAACAGGACCATCAGGCAGACGGCATAATGCAGCAGCAATTCTACATTTGAGTGTAGTCTGAATCTGAATGTTACTTGATGAAGTGCAGCGATGTCGCTGAGGTTCCTTCAGCATCCACAGACGGCTCCTTAGTGAATTCCTGCACATTGGAGCCGTCCGCTTCTATAACCACAGTCAGCTGACGCCACACTGCCGAACAGCTGTTACCTAACGCATCGTCTAGCCTCTACATGCTACATCAATCTGCAACGCCAGGAAAAGAAGAGTGTTTGTATCTGTGTCTGGTTACAAGGTTTACAAGAGAAAACACCGGCAGTGAAACCCAATTTGGTTTCTATTAAATTGGGTTAAGCATCATTTAATACTAAAGGAATGAAGGTCAGTACAATGTGAGGGCAAAGGACTGACCCTGATTCTGGTGCAGAGAGAGAAGAATACTAACAAGCTGCAGAGGTACAGAAAATTCAGCAGATTAGTAAATATACGGATAAACAAATTAATATGCAATACCTACAAAATACAATGCTTCAAATATATCCAGAGGCCCACAGTATGTGAGGCAGAGAACATGTCAGCCTCAAAGCTGCAAACACAGACAAGGCAACGTACCTCCATGTTCCAGAAAACAGATACTGACAATTATTAAGTAGAGCAAGAATGAGAATGAATAGCAGGATAGTAGGCAGGCGGATCTCAGGGGAAATGTGTACATATTTCTAAGAAAATGTTTTCCTTCTGTTTGGTCGGATCGTACGAAGAGGAGATAACTGAGCAGATGTTTAAAAAAAGAACAAAAACATGACCATCTCCTTCTGCAAGATAGCTAACCTTTTAGAAAATAACCTAAACTGCAACTCGTATTTATTAGGGTGAACAATAAACAAACTGGATTTTACAGCCGAGACCATATCAGACGGTATTGTCGAGGTATGGCCTTGACACATTTACCGGTTAACCCTTCTGTGAAGGAACTTCTCAGAAGCGTTGTATACATTTGCAGTAGAGCTGTTGTACAGCATATACAGAGATTGTTAATGAATGGCTCCTGTTCTCACGTGAACCTTCACTTTCCTTTACCTCTCCTAACACAACTCAGTCAATCATGTCCAATGGCATAAACAAGTCACTGATTCAACGCTCTGGACCAAAGGTGACTCATCAGGTTGAGTTCAAGTGAACGTCTGACTCTTGGTTAACGTGTTAGAATGAAGCACAACAGGGATTATATGTACGGTGATCGCTCATTAACGGCTCCGAAAACAGTCACACGTATAGAAAAGCGTTGCTTTGAAGGAAAAGGTGTCGCTTTCATAAGAAGGACTTGTTGTGTCCAATGATTATCTTCGTGGTCTAAATCTCCAACAACAACAACAGGAGCAGAAAACAAACTTCTTCTGACGACGTCGACGGCGGTTCAGTTTCAATGCTCCAGCTCACACAAGACACAAAACACACCATAATAATTACAGTATAACATTTACCCATCAACCCATTCCCTGATGCATTTTCCCTGTCCCATCCCTGTCTTCATAATGAATCGGTTGCCTGGGCTACAGTTGCTTAGCAACAGGCCAGTCAAATGCTCCTAATCCTGCGCTGTTGACAGTGAGCTGTGACTAGGGAAGGGAGGATGAGAAGGGGAGAGCAGGGAAGAAGAGAGGGGCGGGGCGGGGCGGGGTGGGGGGGTGGGGGGGGGGGGGGGTTGTGCAACAAACAGCGGCGCTGGAGAGAATAGATATGAGGTGTATGTGTGCACGCTTGTGTTGTGTGCCTGCGTGACCGTCTGTGGGTGCACCATCATGAATGTGTAGTGCAGGTTTGTATGCAATGGCTGAGGCTGAGCCACTGCAGCAGATCCTGTGTGTGTGAGGTGAAAATGAAAAGCCTGGCTGTGAGGTTACAGCGCTTGTTTAAGCTGGTGTTAGCCAAACATCAAGGCAGGCACAGACTGCAGTGTCAGCTCTATTTCTATTGTCTCAATTATTTTTGTATTAATCTCTAAAAACAGGAATTAATTACCCGTCACATGGAAGACACAAGAGTGGAGATGAATCACGGGTGTCTCATGATTTCATGTCAACGTTTGTCATGTGCGCTCTGTCCTTAAGCCTCAGCAGAGTAATGAACTGATGTGAAGGTGAAAGGACAGTTTCCCCGATCGCTGACTTTAAATCACATCAGGTCCCTTCAAACAGAGGAAGGTGTCAGACTGCCGTCTCAGAAGGTATTCAGGAATACTCTCCTCCCTGAGCTGCAGCATCTTAACCGCCTAATGGCTTATTAAAGGTATTACTAGCATGTAATGGAATTGCTTCATGTGACATAATGGTGTTTTTAAAGAAAGAGTTTTCCAGGAAACGGAATTCAAGGACACACCAAGTGAAAAAAAAGCTTTGCCAATATTTTACACACTAGCACAATATTATTTATTATATTTATTTACTGTTTGTTGTTCAGATTCAATTAGCTTTAAATGTTACTAAAATGCTCTAAGACGACCTCGAGTCTGAAGATGTAGTGCGACACTTTAGAGAACACGCCTGCCTTAATACACAGGCAATCATACACAATTCTAATTCTAAGCTGATAATCAAAACATGTGATTTTGGTGAGATTCTAGCGCAAGAATATTATTATGTTCTATTGTGTACCAATGCGTTTAATGTTTGCCTTGAAATCTAAACCCGGCGGTGTTGCTGCCACATAGATATTAGTAATTAAACAGAGAGGGAAAACACAAAGAAAACATGGTGACAGAGAACATCATCTCGCTAGATAAGAGCAAAGCACTACTTCCTGTAAGACCCTGGCATTGGAAATGAACCTTAATGACTTAGGAAGGGACGCTATACACTTAAGTGATTTGTATTTATGGTAAACAAAGGAGCGACTTCTTCATTAATACTTAAGCTTAATTAAAGCCTGCGCCTCTGGTCTACTCCGACAAGGAGAGGTGAGGGGGAGAGAAGTGTGTGTTTGTGTACCAGTGTGTGTTTGAAGCAAAGGAAGGTAGTCTGCCTGCTTTAGTGCTCTGAGGTGGTACCCTCCCCCTCCTCCCCCTCCTCCTCCTCCTCCTCCTCACCATTAAGAATGTCTGACTGTAGGAGCGCCGTAGTGGCCAGGTGACACTAGTCTCCTGCCGTAGCCTCTGAGCAGCTGAGCTCTTGTTTTCACAGCCTGCGTGGAGGAGTGAGGTCAAACAGCCAGACATGACTATGCGTTCAGTGTTCAATGTTTAGGGGCCAGTCTTAGTCCCCGGGGAAACATACTTATACAGAAAGGAGAGCTTATGCTTCAGTGTGAGGCTAACAACATGTGAGGGAAAGGAAGACACATGAATGAATGACGACCAGGGCAGCGGGGATCTACAGACACATTCTTTTGCAATTTGTAGTGAACAAAGCCTTAGTGTTGTCTCATTTTAGCTGTTTAAAAGGACAAAAGGTGGTTTTGGAGAAAAGGTTTACAGCATCTTAGTTTGCAGCACTTGTGGTTCAATATCTTCAGTGTGTTCTTGGAAATCTTTGTCCCTTCAGGGACGTATTTATTACAGGGGCTACTTTGGCACACTATGTTTTTCTATATAATCTATTATAACAAGGACTTAAATGAGCTGATGTAAAAACATATAAGGGTAACATGCAACTTTGTTTTCTCATAACTGTAGGCTTTTTTCATCATTTTCCAAAAATAGTGCCCTTACAACACTGAATGATGAAGGCTAACTTTGAATCTGCACTATGATCGTCTAATCCTCGGTATCTGTTTTCATGCTGTGCAGATCTTGTGATTTGCTCAGAGCACCATGTTGTTTCTGTAACCTTTCAAACAGCAGTCTTCCATCTGACAGCCTCCCAGTCACAAGCTGCTGGCCAGTCGCCACATGCCAGCAGCTGGCATGAACAAATCAACTTTCTTTTCTCTTATACATTCAGCGTCACATGAGTCAAACTGTACCGAAGCACACGGATGCATACATGCAAATCAACACACACACACACACACACACACACACACACACACACACACACACACACACACACACACACTTTTCTTCTGTACCAAAACCAACAGAATGCCCCAATACAAAACCAATTCTTTGTTTGTTATGTCCTGTCCTGCATGCAGTAGAATCAAATGAAAAAAATAAATACATGTTAAGTATTGGAACAGTGTTAAAGGTCTGATTTAATGCTAATGCCATTATGTAATGTAATGTTTTGCATCACATTCTTGCTGCTGTACTCTTCCTTGCTTTATCTTTTGTGTAGCTCCTATCTCTGCAGGACATGGCAGACAGATGATTTCCATTATTGTGAAACAACAATGTGGCCCTGCGGGCTATAAATGATAATGCATCAACATATGGAGGACCTTTGTTAAGATTAATTTATGAAGTTGAGGCTGAAGAATAAAACAGTATTTGAGGCACACTGGAAGAGAGCGTTACAGCAGTCTGTCCTCAGCGTAAACACACAGCAGTCTCTGCCTCCGTGTGATCCATCCACATGTTCATATATGACAGTTATTGTCACATTTTCAGTTATTCACAGTAGCGAGATGTAAAGTCACCTTCTGCCACTGATCATTTTACGGTATAGCGGTAAAAACAAGTAATCAGCAGTTTCAGAGGAGAATGTGCAGAGAGTTCAAACGCAGGACTTCAAGTGTCTCAAGTCTCAAGTCTCTGTTGACATAACAGAGAAGCCGCACCATTGGCCCGTCAGTCCGTCCGTTCTCCTGTCTTCATTTCCCCCTCAACCCACGCCGCTCATGGTCTAATTGTCTCTCTTGGGTTACATGACCCCCCTTGATTGTGTGATGGAGCTGGCTGGTTTGGGTTGCATTTGCTTCAAAGTCAATACTACATTTTTCTGGAATAATGTCCTCACGGTGTGATCTTCTTCCTTTCTCTCTCCACATCCACACAGAGCCGCATGGCCGAGAGCTTGCGCCTGTTCGACTCCATTTGCAACAACAACTGGTTCACCAACACGTCGCTCATCCTGTTCCTCAACAAGAAGGACCTGTTGGCTGAGAAGATCAAACGCATTCCTCTGACAGTGTGCTTCCCTGACTACAAGGGTCAGAACACCTATGAGGAGGCAGCTGTCTATGTGCAGCGGCAGTTTGAGGACCTCAACCGCAACAAGGAGACCAAGGAGATCTATTCGCACTTCACCTGTGCCACTGACACCAGCAACATCCAGTTTGTGTTCGACGCTGTCACGGACGTGATCATCCAGAACAATCTCAAGTACATTGGGCTGTGCTAGGACCCGATTCTGGCAGGGGGGTGGGGGCCGCTTGGCAGCAGTCGGCCGCCACCGGGCTGGATAAACAAAAGGCTTGTCCGTCTGCCTGACAGTTTATCTCTATGAAGAGGTGCAACAGAGACCTGCAAAAGAAATGAGGTAGTAAGATGGTCAGGGATGGACGATACTGTAGATTTATGTGTTTCAGTTGAAACAAAAGAGCTGATGGGCCATGGTCAAGATGGGGTTTTTACCCAATTTGTTTGCACTGAATATGAGTATGCAGAGACACCCAAACACACACACACACACACACACACACACACACACACACACACACACCAACACATATCCTTATGTTTGCTCACACAAAAGATCTTTGGATCAACAGTCAAGCACTTGTTTGACAAGGTAACACTGGAGGTTTTAGACAGCTGCCCCTACCTGCCTGCCAAACTCCAGGTAGTAGGTCTGTACTGGTGGTTCTCAGTTACTTTTGTCTCCTTCATTTGATTTGCCACAGTCAATTAATGCTGCTTTACAAGAAGAATTTTGAAAGAATCAATGTTCTCTATTGGGTTGTCACCTTAACAATAAGCAGCGAGTGCACCTGATGAGGCGTGGGGAGAGCCTGTATATCTGAGGGAAAAACAAATGTCATTCGACATGATGTCACAGGGTTTCTACCTGAAGGGGGAACTGCCACAGTGTAAAGCTGAAGTGAAATACATTTTCTACACACTATTTCTGTTTCTCCCTCCCGGTCAACTCATGTCGTTCTTTCCCCTCTATCTTTGATCTTTTTTTTGCGTTTTAAAGAAAGATTATGTCTCTCAAAGCTGCTTTTTATAGCAGGTCACTGACTTATAATACCAAGAGAGTGTTAAGCTCGCTAGTCAAAAGTATTCTTTATGATCGTTCCAGTTTCCAGCAAAGAGACAACAAAAAACAGTGCCAAGATCAATTTGTAAATAAAACCAGATCCCATCCATTATGTTAATTCTTTTTTATTTTTTATGGACAAATACATTTAAACATGCATGATTTTGTTACTTTGGGATACTAATATATTTTCTTTGGGATTATGCTCCTTTTTTCTTAGGTTTAAATAATATATTCCCATATATATATATATATACATATACATATACATATATATATATGTATATATGTGTGTATATATATATATATATATACATATATATATATATACATATATATATATATATATATATATATATATATATACATATATATAAGTCAAACACTGTGTACGATTGTACAGTTGTCAGAGAGGAATCTATTGAAAAGAGTTATATCAATATAATAATGGTAAATATGATGTTATGATGATGATGATGATGATTGATGATTATGGTAGGGGTGATGATGATTACAATAATGTCAAGGAAAGTCTCACTGCAACGTTAGCATGAGAGGAAAAACTGGATCAAAGGACAACAAGACTGTAGAAAAACATGAAAACCAAGAAGCAAATCGTGAAAGTTCAATCTTCCTTGCATTATCTAAGTGGAAATTGTTTAACAGCCAGTCAGTATGATGTGTAAATATACTGTAAGGTACACTCTTTGTTCAAACAAATGAAAATATAGGTTGAGTTGGGATACTGTAAATGAGAGAAAGAGAAGGAGGAAACCCCCTCCACTCCTCTTACCCTTTCTTCTCAGTTCAGAGGGTGGTGTGCAAACAACTAAGCTAAGGGCTTCAGGCTTGACTTGACGGGACGTCCACTTCAACAAAAGACAAAACAACTAAAAAAGAAGTATAAAGAGGACAATAACTATGAATAAAACAACTTATGCAAATTTCCATGGTGTAGTAAATGTGTTTTTGGGTGGTGTCAAAAGTGCTTTAATTGTGTTTGGGATGGGACTCTTCATCTTTCTTATTCTTTCATAATTGTGCTGCATCAAATGATTTGCAACCTAGAAGAGAACATACTGTCCAAAGTCCTGGCTTTCATCCTCGGTGTACGAAATCATGACATAGAAAGTGTTTGTCCTCGCCATACAATGAAGCCGCTGGGGCAAGAATAATTCTGACATAAAGTATGCAATTAAATTACTCCTGAATGAACTTGGCCTGTGTGTGATGAGGTGACAGCCGACGGATTCCACTCTAATTAGTGTATAAACCCCAGCTGACCCAATGTGTCTGCTCATGTGTCTATCCCCAAATAAAAGTTTGGTTTTGACATTTCTAATCTTTAATGAGTTAAATATCCAACTTATCATACAATTCATACAGAGAACCCCTGCATACAAACGATACAATGATGCAAACCTGGAACAGGACGGTGTTTCTACCAGCAGGCCGCTCTGTTATCCATCTGTTACACTCATGTGATGTGAACATTTCTTCATTTTGAATCACCATTTTAGGTGTTTTCAGTCTGTCAGACTATGGGGACCATACATATAACATGTAAGTACTGTGTGGCTGATTGTTTTTAAAATTACTTTTATTCATTTTCTGTACATCACTGAGTGAAAAACATCTTCAAATCATGAGGGTATTGATTGATTTGAGCAACACTGGGAATCTGTTTTGGAGATGACCATAAATAAAATCCACTATTGAGAAGGGAGATGAAATCATGCCTTGTGACTGTCATGTGGAAGGAGTCTGTGCCAACAATAAAAAACAAGCTACTCAATGGCAGAGAAGCTGCTAAAAAAATAATCAAAGGAGGTATAGAACTGTTCCTTATTTGCTTATTCCAATAAATCAGGAAGGAAGTGTCACTGTGAAGTGGTAAACGGGTGGGGCCTGAGGTTTTCTCATGACTGTTGTCACAGGGTGCTGCAAAGCAGCTGATGTTCGAGTAATTGACTGGAAATCACTGCCTGGGAAAATTTGACCTGGGTCACATTTAATGACAGTCGAGTTACTCTAAGTGAATGCAGAAGAACAAATACTCTAGCTGATCCCACAGGGACGGCTTAGAGTTAAAACAGCTACAAGAAAAGGGAACCAAATGCAAAGAAACTTCTTCTGGAGGAATAATATGTATTGAAACATCTCAGAGTCTCAGTATTTACTGCAGAAGACATATTCTAAAACATTTTACATGTGAAGGAGTCACACACTGAAAACCAGAGGACATCATGGAGACCTAAGGCACACTCTGCTCATAGTAGTGGAGCAGTTGAAGGGAGGAGTAAGACTGAGAATGAAGACATTTCTTTCTTCCACTTTGATCCATGCTGTCAACGTTTTGTGATATCTACAGTATAACATGACGTTTAACATGGGCAACATGTCATAACGCTGTGTGAGAAGGTGAGGAGAGTAAATCAGACAATCAATTGTTCAGATGGATCGAACAGACAGATGTGACAAGATGTTGTGTCGAGTGAAATGGGAATAAGAGACGTGAGACAAACCACGAGCAGATCTATGGACGGGACTATTTTCGCTGTTTATCCAGATGTACTAACAGCATTCCTGTGATAGGTTGCTATAATGTTTAGTAACCCTGGGCAGAAATACTTCTGTCTTTACTTTTAGACTTTGGAAACGTCAAAGGAGCTTTGTCCATAGATGTAGGATTTAAGTTGGGGCCATGCCAAACTCAGATTTTTCATCTGTATTGAGACATCTGATATCTAATAAGGAAAAGGGATTAAGGGCATTTCTAAAAATGTAAGCAGTTCACAAACAACCACAGGCACAAATAGAAATTCCTGGCCCTATGATGACAGTTCTGAAACAATAAATACATTTAATCCCTGATATGTTCCACGGCTCTTACTATTTTTAGGCCTCCTGAACCATTCAGACGTTTCTGAGAGGAAAAGGAGGAAGAACAAGGCTCTTGCCACTAGCCTCTGTTGACCCTTGCTGTCTTGTTGACCAGCACTTACTCCCTTCTCCACTCCCTCCATAAGATCTCTCCTAAACTGGTTTTCCTCACACCACTAAGTGTAGCAAGTGATTTATCTGCTCCCACCTGTCCTCAGCTCCCCTCTTATTACTCCTTCCTGCTGACTCCTTCCTGTCCTCGCTGACCTCAACATTTATACCTGCCCTCCTATCCCCTCTGGACCTTCTCCCCTTTCATCTGAGCCGGTCTATCTGCCCCCGTCTGATCCTTGGTTGTAAACCACCTGGTTGAATCAAATGGTCAAGCCTCCAGGCAGCTGGGTCAAAATTTCACAAGTCTGGCTTTCCTGAGTTTTAGAATCTCTCTCTCTCTCTCTCTCTCTCTCTCTCTCTCTCTCTCTCTCTCTCTCTCTCTCTCTCTCTCTCTCTCTCTCTCTCTCTCTCTCTCTCTCTCTTCCAGTCTCCTGCTTCTGACCCACAGAGGTGTGTCTCCATCCTCTCCTCCTCTTTAAGTGTGCAGATGTCTTTTTTACCAGTTTGAGGTTTTTTTTATACTTCCAGCCCCTTTTTAAAGTAAAGCCGGGTGAAGCGGTGGTCATGCTGCATTTCCCTCAACACATCAAATTGAAGTCTTAACAAAATCCCATGATCAGACTTAACTCCTGCCCTCTTGAACCCACCCCCCCCCCTCACGGACTATCACTGCTGATCTGCTCTACTTTTCGATTGATATGGTCAACCCCTCCCTGACATCTGTCTTCTAGAGCCACTGTTCTCCTCACGAAACCTTAAACTGACCCATCGGACATCGACTGCTGTCAAGACTTCCTTCGGCACTCTTGCTATTGTTCCAAGTTGTATTCTTTATTTTTTAATTCTAATTATTTTAACAGCTAACACCAGCGGCCACATTAACTTAATATTACTGTTCCTTGCCAGTTTAAATGTACATAAATCCCAGAAATACATGCCGATATCATTTCTTTTATCGGCAGCCAACTAGAGGTCTGCTCTGCAGGCTCTGTTGTCATCTTGTTAGCCCTCCTCTTGTGCCAGGAGACTGCGGACCCTGCAGACGGACGGGCCTGTGAGCGCTGTACAGACTTTCTCTATGGGTATACTGTATACAGTGAACATAACCTCTTTTCCCTCAGCACTTCTCCATCGAGTCCTCATACCAACCTCTTGACTGAACCCTGTCTTTTCACACTATAAACAGCAGGCCTTGTAAGGTAACTGTTGTGCTGCTATGAGCAGCAGAAACAGGATGTGATGAAAACATGGGGCTACCTTACCCGGCCTTTGGAGAAGCCTCGCATTGATCGGCTCCATCTCTCAGTGCTTTTGGGCCAACATTCCTGTGCTGAAGCAAGCGTGTAAATGTGACGGATATTTAACAGGTTGAATGTGATAGCACATGGCGGGCACATGTAGCCAGAATCATCAAAACGAGGCAGAGGGTTAGGGCTCGGTCACACCGGGCTTCATCAATTTCAGACAGAAATCCATTTATTTCAGAGGCAGCCACATGATCAGGGTTCAACTTCCTTCACTTTTGAAAACGCAAACTTGTGCCAATTCACTTAATGTTGCAACAGTATGCCAGAGCAACACTTAGTGAATCTAGAGACACGCCATTTTGGTAGCAACTTAAGGAAAGACGTACGATTACAAAAGATTACGACACGAGCAAATTGGGAAAACTGATTCAACAATCTGACCAGGCAGTGGCCACAAAAAAAACTAATTTAAAATCACGGACAACACATGATGTGTGTGTAGGACAACAAGATGTACATGTAGGACATGTGTGGACATTTTCCGCGTACAGGCAGATGTGTTGTTGACCAGGTGGACCTGTCCCAACTTGTCCACGCAGCCGCTATGCTACATGTGGTAGTATATGTGTGGAACGTGTCCTCCAAACAGATTTACTATGCGTCTGTGACGTCCTCAGCTGTCCTTGTGTGTGTCCATTTGGTAGTATAACGTTTTGGACATGTTCCGTGTTCCGTGTCCAGGCCCTCCAGATGGCCTGAACCGAGGCTCAAGTGCCATCTGCAGTGTGGAACTAGACTAGACTGGAACATAAACTGTCAGACTGATGACCAGAGACAAACAACGAGACTCATGACCACACCCAATTATGGCCAAAAGGAAGTGATCACTGGAACGCTAGAGCACTAAAACTGTATTGCTATGTCTCTTATTGCAAATACTCCGTATCTGTTGATTCTACAGCTGTACGGTCGTCATCTATCAATGACTCTCTTTCGACCCTTGAAGAATAATTCTTGATCTCAAAGAGAATACCTGATTAAATGAAGTTAGAGGAAATGAACTAAACAGCTTCCTAGCAAGTCACTGTTCTGCAATAGAGTTAGAAGATGATGGTTAACATATACATGTACATTGTAGTCTCTGTGGTTGTGTGTGGTCAAGTCGTCTGCCAATCATTGCTTTAAGACGAAGCGTGCGTCAAGGTTGGCAGCTAGTTCAGCATCTGATGCTTCCTGAAGTCTCCTCATCCTCACTCTGCCGCTTATTTCAGTCCAGTCATTTCTTTTGTTGAATAAAGGCTGTAAAAAAACTCATTTTGGTAAAGTGATTTTCTGAACATCTTGCTCTGAGTTTAACTACGATACTTATCCTGCTCTCTAACAGTGGTGGGTATAAAGGCAGCATTTGAGGCTTGTCTGTAGCAATTACTGTAACTTCTAACACACCTTTCAGGTGTTTGAATGTTGGTGGAAATGGGGCATTATTAGAGGGAGTAAAAATATCCTGAATTCAGTAACTCCACCCATCGTTTCCTGTGCTGCCTGCTACAAACACACTCTGTTCCTCTTATTGACGGACTGTGGGGCTCTGTGCATCTGTTGTTCAGTGAGTTAACTCCTGTGTCATTTTTCCATCAGCATGACCCTAATTTGCTATGGTCCTCTCGTCAAACCATTCTCATGACTGACTGACATGGAGCATGTGCATAAAACCAATTCACCGGACTGTCCGTACAATACTGATACAGCTCAGGGAGGGAAAGCAAAAGTTGTTCTGCATTAATAATTGGTTCCCTTGTCAAAATGATGTTTCTCCTTCAGTATATCATCAGATTTTTGGACTCATCCTCCTTTTTCATACTTCTACTTTCTGTTTGGTTAAGCTTTGCTTTACTACAATTGGGAAATAACTACATCCATGCTTCACTCTAAGCAGCTGCCGTTTTAAACTAGTGCCGTTCAAATCCCACGAAAAATAATAATTGTGTCAATACTAGCTGTAAACGCACTGGTTCCTACTGATGCTCATTAATATAATTTCATTATTCAAAAAGGCTCAATAATATAGTTTCATTATTCAAAAAGGCTCAATAATTTACCAGAACAGCTGGTCACTGTAGTATTTAGTAAATGCTACTCAAACAACAGTAAACAGTGCGTTTGTTGGGACTGTTGTCAGTGGATTAAAACTGGTTGTTTTTGTTATACCAGGCTTTAACATGAACATGTGTTGGTGGCTCAGCTCGTTGCTTCATTGACGTTTCTGGTCCTTTCATGTCATTTGTTGACGGTAAGAAAAATATTGAAATTCACCAGATGAATCAGAAGTCAGAGAAGGAAGTATTGTTGTTGTTTCTGAAGAGGGGCACGCTGGACTGGTCCCGGTCACACAACCGGCAGCCATGCAGCTTGAACTGCAGGTCTGTTTGGACGCCTCTCTGGTGAACTCTGATCATTTCTCATTACCACTCAAAATGGAAGATGAGGACAATCTTCATACTCTCTCCTGACCGGAGTGATCAGAATAAAATTCCTCTGTCCTGGTAAATACAATATCTGATATTGTGAATAACTTCTTTTTGATGAATAACCAACCCTTATATAGTAAATACTAATCATGTTCCACATCAAGAATGCAGCTGCAACCATTTTCCAATTTATCTTCTATTTATCTCCATTTCCATGGGGACCCTCCATTCCATGATCCCACTTAAAGGGATGATTCATTTCCAGCCTCTGTAAGTCCTTTCGTTGTCATATGTTCCATTACTTCAAAAAGATATGATTTCAGAGAAGCAATCCACCTATAATTAATAGGCTTACTGGCTTCCAAAATTCTGGGCAATCTGCCCTCCTGCCAGACTTTATTACACCAGCCTAAAAATGCCTCTAATGCTTTTATCACTAACATGATCTAACGTAACCTTTTAGATCATTTTACCATTGAATTATCCTCTTCTAATAACAAAAAATGCATTTATTACAAATTCCCACTCAAAACATTTACTTTCTGATTCCCATCTATTTCTCTATGCTGTCCACATATTCATAAATGTATATGACAGAGCTAACAAACAACAATAACAGACATAACTTTCAATTTCGAAATAAGACATGTGGTTTATATATATATATATGCCCAAAGTCCTTGAACATTTTCTTCCTACAGTACACAGCTTTTGATATATCAATTGTTAGTAAATGGTTAACTGAAGACAAACCGACATGAACAAAGGAAGTGGTCTGGTATGTGTAGGAAGTGAGCAGAAGGTCTGGTGAGACAGGTGAAACTACTCAGGGAGACAATCAACAAAGGCAGGAAAACACAGCCAAACGGCAAAGAAGTAAAACCAGACAGCACACAAGGGGAGAGAGAACTTACAAAAATAAAAGCAGGAAACACTTAAACCTTAATGAACAACACAGATCTCCAAAAGATACAACACAGAGCCAAGCTGTGACCCTGGGAATGAGAAGGAGATGATACTCCGCCTCCCGAGACCAGGCTCATCTGCTTCTTTGTGTAGCTGAATCAATTTGCACAGCCGCTGGTGATGATGAGGGGGTCAGTTGAATCTTTCACCTGACAGTCAAACAACTTAATTGGCTTTGCCATGGTCTCTAAAAGAGACGTGTGAGTTTGTGTGCATGCCAGTAAACACAGCATCTGTTTGTGTTGTGACATGCAGCGCTGTCTGGTTCTAGTTCACACTGGAACAGCAATACTCAACCCAACACAGGTTATGTTTTTCTTTTTCTTTTGCTGTCCCTATATTTTCTATGTTGAAATGTGGTTGCCACTGATTGTAACCAAAGGCCAAGAATTGGTTGCCGATTTCTCAAAATGGATGCCAATGGCAACGCCATCGCCGAGCGCTGCGTCATCCACCTCCACATTCACTGTTTGTTACAATCGTCGTCTTCCAGCCACGGTCCAATCATCCCCCAACGTCCCACCACTCCCTACGAACCCCACCCGATCAGTTGATGTACAAAATATATTCGAATTTAATTTTGAGTATCTCCTTATTGAAATACGACTTTCAAAAGACATTAAGTCACTTGGAAAGATCAAGTAAATTGGACAAATGTTTCAAGCAAAAATGCCAAAAATTCATTGGTTCCAGCTTCTCAATTGTGAGGATTTGATGCATTTCTTTGAATGATGTGACGATGAAATCAGTACATTTGACTGACAAAACAAGGGCTTTAATTAATCAACTGATTAATCGATAAATGAATCAAGAGCTTAATGAATAATTAATTTGTATTATTTTTCTTCATTTGAGGTAATTAAGGAGGCACTAATGGCCCCAGGTTCACTGTGAGCAAATTGTTCTGTTGTAATTTAACTAATAGCAAACAGGTCTTTTTCACAGCAATCATTGTGAGACGTCACAGCAGGAACATGTATAACTAATAACATTGGCTGCATTTCATTTCATTAAGTCCAGGTATTGTGCTCGCTGCTTAACACCATCGTTAAGCAGCCGGTGACATTATTGGTTCCACCTGTGCTTTTGATAAATAAAACATCTGCTGTAAAACAAAAAGAGACGTATTTGTCTGGAAACACACATCACTAAAGCACAATATCAACTGAAATGACGCGGCATTAGAATGCCTGCTGCATCACAACCTCATCTTCTTGCTGTAGTTTGTGTATCGCGCTCACATGGAGCACGTTTCTAGACAAATTTGTGTTTAATCAAATTGCCACTGGCTAATTGATCACTTGGGGTCAGACAGGACTACTGATGAGAGGAACTGATTAGCTTCTTGATTTCTAAAGAAATTATAATTAAGCTGCCATGTAAAGTCTGTTCTACTGTTTCTGTCAGATGGTGAAAGGTAGAGCAGTCCAAAGAGGGTCGGTTTAGCAGCTGGGCCCGAGTACTGTGGTCCTTCAGTTCTACTTTGTCTTCACATGTAAAGAATAGCTAAGATTGTAACGCAAAAACACCATGCGTTCAATAATATAATATAATAATAATAACTTTCTATTCAAAAGTATATGTATGGGTTACTTGATTTAATAATATTGCCCTTCATTTATGTCCAAGACATACAGTCCAAGACATTGGCTGGTTTATCCCTTCCAGTGTTCAACCTTAAGTCAAAACCAGAACCTTAATTTACTGGCAACAACAGTTCCCTCATAGAAGTGAGCTCTCTGATGCGCCCAGGTGGTTGAAATTGGAGTTTCATGCAGCCAGAAACCGTTCTGTTCAGCTCTTTTGTTTTCCACTAAGGATTATCCATTGAATCAAGTGGCAATTCAAATTCAAAAACAACAGGGAGTTTTCTCTATATTATCCTATTGTTGCAATCATAATTTTAGGGTTGACCAAACCCCACCTCTTAAGAGACATCATCCTGCTTCTAAACTGTTTTTAAATGTGTTTTATTTGCTATTGTTTTCTATTATTAACTGTATCATCAGATCTTGGTGTGGAGTTGACTTAGGAGGTGTGGAGGGAGGAGATGCAGATAATCCATTTAAATTAAATTGATGCCAGGTTGCAGCTGATTCATTTTAAAGTCATGCACAGATTACATGATTCCAAAGAAAAATGATCTATTGTTAATCCTAACGATAGACGTTTGTGACAGATGCAACTTCTCAAAAGGTACTCTAGGTCATGCTTACTGGTTCTGTTCAAAGATTGAACCTGATGCACTAATTGCTTTGTTTGGTTGTTCCGAAGCTTCTCTTGCACGGCCAGGTTCTGCACAGCAGACCCTCATGTGTGGTATATCAGGAGCTTAGAGGACAATTGGAAGGCTAAGTGCTCCTTGTTCATCCATATGGTTTAGAGGAATCGTCTGAATCCTTAAAGGGATTAAACATTGGAACTCTTTTTCCTTTTTCATGAAAACCTTCAAGAAAAAGAAAAAGATTTCAAATGGAAGGTGATAATCAACCTTGGGTGCATAAATTACATACATCACAGGTAAGGGAGTAAAACCAAGGGAACCACGGATATATTAAAACACCGTTTCAGACACTAGGGAAATAATTCTTTCAGCAGGTGATATTTCCTTCACACAAAAAGCGAAGGTTTGAAGATAATGGGGCCTTGAAAGCAGGGGGCAAAGAGAAAGTTGCTGGAGTTCAGACATGGCTGAGATTGGTTCAAGATGGTTGACAGACTGAATGAGACTGACTTCCCAGGAGTTATCTTCTCTGACAGGCAGCGTAATGATAAGGCATATTGCTGCTAGAAGGCTTCAGGCTTCAGTCTCCATTTCATCCTGTCAGGTGCTGGAAGCAGGTCGTTTTGAGAAACAGAACGCTTTTCTTCCACTGTTAACATTAGCATTCTCTAAGCCAACAGGACATTCCTGGACGCCATGTTTCTTGGCTTCACAGTTGACTCACTTCACTGGTACTTCTGCAAAGGCAAGACGCTGGGTGACATTTTCCATTTGTTTCTACTCGCTAAAAATGTGATTTTCCTCAGGAAGGAGCATAACAAAATCCCGGTGAATTATTAAACTGGATTCATTTGGGACTAATTAGCAGACAGACTACAGCTGGATTGATTGTCTGTTAATCTGTTAGCCTAGCAACACTAAAGCTACAAACTACACCCTAAGAAGCATAAGCATCTCACTCTGACATGTGCTGCTGATGCATACAAAAAACTGTTATGATGCAGAAAAGGTAAGAAATGGACTGCCTACGCACTCAATGGTTCACACCCAAACACAGTCAATCATGGCGATCTGTATAGTTGATATTAACTATTAGTCACTATTAGTCAGTGGGAAGTGATACAGCCTACATACCTAATCTGATGCCGAGTTGCTGAAAGGCATAAGGCAGTATAGTTCGTAGAATGAGGCAATATCTAAGATTATCGACTCCAATCTATGAGTATTGTTTATTACGTCATCTAATTTCAGAGAGAGCTCTTTCAGTTTCTTCTCCCTAACATTACAGTGACGCACCATTTCAGCAGCTTTGGACTACTTTGCCACCTTGTGGCTAACATTTCCCAAAAAGTTAGTGTCTCAGTAGTTTCTGTTGTGAATATGACACATACAATACAATGTTCTCCTGCTATAGTGACAATTAACTTAAAGCAAGACAAGTTTCTTCATAGTTTGGATTTGACTGACTGACTAAAAAATCACTGCATCCTGTTCAGTTCTGTACTGAATATATATGATTAACTCTTGCTAACATCAGAGCCCCATGAACAGCTGTGATTCATAGGACTTCTTCACAGCAGACGTCTCGGCTTTTCATAGCAGGAAAAGGTAACGTTAACGACTCTGTTCCAGCAATTAACGATGTTACCGGTTACACCTGGGTTTGACAAGTCAAAATGTCCACTGAGAAAAGGAGGAGGTACTCTTACTGTTGAAGGTGAGTGGCTGGAAGTTGATGAAGGCTCAGCACAAGCAGCTGAGGGATGAGGAAGACGTCCCAGCTCCCACAATTCTGCGCAATCTGATGAATATCGGTTACTTGGAAAGTGAGGTTCAGCTGCAGGATAACATATATGCACACAGCTTTTGAATGTGAACAAGTATAAAAGGTCTGATTGATTGATTTTTCAAAACAAAGCCCAAAACACTTGCATTTAGATGGAATAAATACAGATGGTGACATGTAAGTGAAATTAATTTCAAGTGGCACAGACGGTACCCAAATAGTCAATTTAAAGAGTCAACCTTAACATACCTCTATACTAAAACCTCTCCAACTTAGCTTTGCTTCACATTATTAGCATCAGTCTCATCCTCTAAAGGTGTACAGTGTTCCTTTAATTAATGCTGTGTTCCATCTTCATCGACTCTGACTGAGTAACATATATATTGATGCTTTGCACCTTTTGTAAAAATCTCACAAGCGTTAGCTTTATTATGAGACAGAAATGATTCAGATAGTGCCCTGATTTTAAACAATGTACCTGCCACAGAAACCTGGACAAAGACAGAGTGGAGTCCTCACCAGTGGTGTTGAAATCACGAGATAATTACTGTCCATCCGTCTGGTTTTTGAGGCCAAGCCAGCAAGTTTCTTTCCCCGTTTCAGTCCGTGGGCCCTTCTGCCAGAGTTTCCTGAGTAATAGATCTGTAGACACAGGGAGGAGTTTATAAGACACATTTGTATGTTGACAGCAGGTCAGGACACTCAATCACTTCTCTGTTTGCTAAAGACTACTACAGTAGTTTCCCACACTGTGCAGACTATGGATGGAGAATGCACTCCTGCAAGAGATCAATTCCTTGCAGTGATCAGCAGTGTTTGTTTGTGGTCTTGCTGCTCTGGGGTGTGACCGGCTCTGTGATATGCTCGTGTTTTAAGCACCAACTGTAGTACTTGCCAGGGTTATGAGCAGATGTCAGTCTCAGTGGACATACAAATAAACTGGGCCACACCAAATCAAATGAGTCTGAGAAAGTCTTGACCTGTCTGGAGTGGTTACACATTCAAAGGCTCCTCTCAGGACTGAAATCCGTGAGTATGACTGAGCCTTAATCCCCACAGAGCACTGGCCTCATTCCAATAATTGATTCTCATTCAAGTGAGTATTGATTGTCCCCATTTAGAGATTTCAAGCAGCCATTTGTAACAGTATCAGTCTGATAACTCCCCCATCTCACTCCCTTACCGCTCTCATTTTTTCATCTTTATTCGGCCATTTTGATGTGGAACATTAACAAAACCCCCAAAAATAAAATCACATGTTTATGCTTTGGCTCCCTGCACACTGAGTTGTGAAATATTTAGGTTCACCAGATTCAACAAACCAGTCACTGCTCATTGCAAATTGAATGTTTTTTTAGGTGATAGCTGCTTTAGGCCATTTAATTACAGGATGTAATTCCTTAATTGCTCTCTTAATTGAATTAGTTCATAATTAAGGTACAATGTACTTACTATAAAGATGTTACTCAGCTTATGTATACACGACTGTAGCTGGGTAACAACCTAAATGTGTGTCTTCTGGACAATTCTATTTGTATTTTCTCCACTGCATGCTGGACCTCTGGGTGAGCTCTCAGGACACACTAACGGTCCATCAAGGTGTTTTCAATTATCCTGACAGGTTAGGCCTCCAGTCAGTTGAAGCTGGCTGGAGCTATGACCTGATGTTACCTGACTATACAAGGCAATAACAGTGATACCAGTGTAGGTTCTGCCCCATGGGAGTGAGGGAGCTGTCGGTCATGCACACACTGTCCACTGGGGAAGAGGTCTCATCAGGACTCATGAGTGAAAACAGCTGTGTGGTTAGACTGTCCTAGCAGGGTAAACACAGGTGTGGTTGATTCCATTAATTAGGCTTCATTCTGTTTAGTGTGTCACAGCCGGTCCATGGAGCCAGCATGCAGTACACCAGGGCTGGACTAATGTTATGGTTATTAACCTGCAGTGACTTATCAAAAGGTGAAAAGGGCCTTTTGTAAGGTGTGTCTCTCAGGTGTGATGCAAAACCAGATTGAGGAACAAACAGTGGTAGAAGTACTCTGCTTTTTAACTGAAGTAAAAGTAGCAATAGTTCAGTTCAAATACTGTGACGAGTAAAAGTTATGCATACAAATATTATTTAAGAAAAGAAAAATGTATCAGAAGTCAAAATAATTATGCAGACTGGCACATCAATATTATTATTTAATTATTTATTAAACTATAATAATGAATCTAAATGAAATTGTTGATATGTTAGTTATTATTTTTGAATCTGCAGACTAACAAACATGATCAAATAAACGTAGTTCAGTAAAAAGTACAATATATCAGTCTGAGATGGGAGTTGGAGTATAAAGTAGAATACAAAGTAAAGTACAAGTAAAGAAGGTGAGTAGTACAGTATACCCTTACATGTCTGTATGAGCTCATAATCAGCTGAACTAGATTAGTTTCACTGTCCTGTAGAGACACCTAGTGGCTGCTTACACCCTCTTTAAAGGGTTGAACATGGATTTTTATTTTGGCCTTCAGTCTAATAATTAACACACAAACAAACACTTTATTTAGGATAGAGGCGTGTTCACTGTGGGGGGGTGAAGTCAGTGTTAGGTGCTTTTCATTTGTACAAGACTTACAGTAAATGAGAGAATGTTTCCTACTTGGTAGAGCTGTTTAGAGACCAGAAATGAAGGCCTCGCTTAGATTTAACATTCATAAAGCCTCGCCTCAGATTACTCTGCTATTGTGTGAACATAAATGGCAAATATATATATACATTATATATATATATACATAATGTTCAATTCAATTCAATTTCAATATCACAAATTTGCCTAGGAGGGCTTTACAATATGTACACATACAACATCCTCTGTCCCGGGACCCTCACACCAGGACGGGACAAACTCCTCCAGAAAAGAAAAGAGAGAAACCTTAGAGAGACACGGAGGAGGGTCCTCCATCAGGATGGACAGAAGTGAGACAGATGTCATGTGGACAGAATAAACAACATCACAGAGTTACAACACATTCAATGCATACAACAGAAACTATTCATATAATGAGAGCGGTAAGCAGAATAGTATGTATTATGTATACAGCTATATATATATATATATATATATATATACACACACAATACACTGTATACAGCTGGTGGAGGTGGATTATTCTACAAAGCA
Organism: Cebidichthys violaceus; assembly: GCF_023349555.1. NCBI lineage: Eukaryota > Metazoa > Chordata > Actinopteri > Perciformes > Stichaeidae > Cebidichthys > Cebidichthys violaceus. Next base: position 706,072 of record NW_027176285.1, read on the forward strand.
GAATGATTTCCTTTCATTCTACATCAGAATGAACTGCTTGTGTTTTGTAAAGTGTTTCATGAGTTTGTTTGAGTTGACCTGGATTAAGTTGAGTTTGGCTGATGAAGCTGGTAGAGATCTCTTGACTCGGGGTAATTCCTCCTGGGTTGATCATTAACAACGTTTTTTTTCTTTGCTGAAAGGTTACACACTTTAACACATCGATTTACACAAACACTGTAGTGTAACAGTACGGTTTATTTGCAGATCCAAATAGACTTTCAACCAATCACAACAGCTGGTCATTTATTAGATGAACACGGTCTCCCTCCCAGCCCCCCATCTCTCCACACTCAAACACACCTCCCACCGAGGTACATAAGTGTCTGGGCAGGTGCTTCGCTCAAAGAGGAGCGACTTCAGCACCACTCCTGTTCTCCGGTCACCCTCTCAGCAAAATGTCTCAGGATTATTTTGGATTCTCCTTCATAAGGAACAATGCAAGAAACGGCACGACCACCGTGGCTCTCAACAACGCAGCCGACATCTCCGTCATCGTGATCTACTTCTTGGTTGTCTTGGCTGTTGGAGTATGGGTGAGTTGTTCAGTCTTTAACTTGAACCTTCTTCAAAATACCTTCTTCTCTGTGAATAATTAACTCCTCAACTCCTCACCAGTTTCACAGGCGTGAGATTTGTAGTTTGTTTTACGTCAATATAAGAAGAAGAAGTCTGTATTGATCCATGAGAGAAAATATCGTGATTTATTATTTAAAATCAGGATAATAATCATGTATGTTTTGATATAAGAGGCATCTCACTTTTAGCAACAGAGGCCTTGTTGTTTAGCACCTCTACAGCTGCACTTTGGAATAAATAAATGACATGCAATGGAGTGGACTCATATTGTTCAATTACGCCATCTTACTCAACAACCTGCTTCACAGTATTTTATTTTATTGCAGATCAGATTACTTAACATTCAGAATGCACATATTTAGACACATACGGTTACTGGGGTTTTGTAATGTGATCATTAACACATGTGTAGTGACTTTTGAAATAGAGAGTCTGTTGCTGTTTTGCACAAATGCATTGATGAATGTTCTGAAGTGTGCCCTCATGCTGTTGCAGGCTATGGTCCGCACCAACCGCTCCACAGTCGGGGGCTTCTTCCTTGCGGGGAGGAGCATGGTGTGGTGGCCGGTGGGTATCTCATGTTGACTGAGAACAGGTTTCAGTCTGTGCTAATTGCTACCATACCATATTACATCAGGTTGTACAAAGTATATTACATGTTATACTGACGTACCACAGAAGCACAGTCAGCTGTGAATCTTAGAAATGATGCATATTATTCATAGATGACTATTCATAATAATAATAACTATGACCTCCGCAGATTGGAGCCTCACTGTTTGCCAGCAACATTGGCAGTGGCCACTTTGTGGGCATCGCTGGGACTGCTGCAGCGGGGGGGATCGCCATCGGTGGATTTGAATGGAATGTGAGTAATGGTGTCAATCACACCATTATCACTTCTGAAACAAATGTTTCTCTAACCTGTGACAGATATGATCCGTTATCTGTGTCAGGTGAGCTGATAAGTGTCGATTATCATGAGAGTTTCACCCTGCAGAGGAAACAGAACGACAACAGAAGACAACATGATGAATACGTTTAAGGAGCATGTTGATCTGCATTGTCTATGTATTTCTTGTGTGTTTGATTGTTTCAGGCTCTTATAGTGGTCGTCATTCTGGGATGGCTCTTTGTGCCCATCTACATTAAAGCTGGGGTAAACAGAACACACGGTTGGACATATAAAACAGCAACATTAGAGGACAAAGTCAGACCGACATGAATGAGAATGTAATGTATTATTTATGATGTTAGGTGGTCACCATGCCTGAGTACCTGAAGAAGAGGTTTGGAGGGCAGCGTATTCGCATCTACCTCTCTGTGCTGTCCCTCTTCCTCTACGTTTTCACTAAGATCTCAGTAAGTCTCCTCGTCGTAACCCTCAGCGATGTCCTCTATGTCAACATCGTATTTCACATTATAGATTGAAATGATGTGTTCTCCCCTCTCCTCTCCACTCAGGCAGACATGTTCTCCGGTGCCATTTTTATCAACCAGGCACTTGGACTGAACATCTACCTTGCTGTCGTCATGCTGCTGTTGATCACTGCGCTGTACACTGTCACAGGTCTGTCCCCTGAGGGGCATCCTCTTCCTTTTCCACCAAACCCATAAATGAAAGCCAGAAGTCTTATCTACTTTACAGAATAGCACTACGACTGAGGCTAAAGTCTTCTGAAGGCCATATATAGAGATGTAGGCACACACACACACACACACACACACACTGTCTCCTCCTGTCTAGTGTGTTAATGTGGTTGATTACCTATGAACTGCGATAAGCAGGAAATGGCCTTCTGTTGCTCTTTTGTAATAACGCATACACACCTGAACTTTAACTTTACAAACAACCATCACTCACACAAAACTGTCTTAACACTGAACGACCCAATGTGCCGCGATGAATTGAATCTTGTACAAAGTTCTCTCCAGTAAGTTCAGTTCTGCACATTAGCGGTGATACAATGTGTTGACTTGGAATGGAAATACATGCATTGATAACCTCACATGCTGTATCTCAGGTGGATTGGCTGCAGTGATCTACACAGACACCTTACAGACCATCATCATGGTTGTCGGATCGTTCATCCTCATGGGCTTTGGTAATATGGTATTTTCCTTTTTTTTTATCACTATACTCATTTGTATTGTTTATTGTGACGAGACAGAAGTAAACATGACTGTGAAGTCTAACTCACACACATCTGCAGCTTTCCATGAGGTGGGCGGCTATGAAAGCTTCCAGCAGCGCTACATGGAGGCCGTCCCCTCCATCACGGCTAACGTCAGCGCCAGCTGCTACGAGCCTCGGCCCGACTCCTTCCACATTTTTAGGAATGCGATCACAGGAGACCTGCCGTGGCCCGGCCTTGTCTTTGGACTCACCATTCAGGCCACTTGGTACTGGTGCACTGATCAGGTCAGTCCAGGATGTGTGCAGTATTGTTGGGCAAACATGGTCATAAACACTCACAGAGACTCATTCAATTGATTACCACACAATTGTACAGACATGATGGGCCCTAATCTTGTCTGTTTTTTCCAGACTCATTGAAGCGGTCTGAGGTGGCCTTCAGCATGAGGAGTGACATGCTTTTAGTTAGACCCTAATGCACTCCCAGAGACCCAGATAAGATTAACAGGCAGACCATTGCTGGACCTCAGCAAAGAAGTCAACACAAATTGAAACGTTGACATCCAGCACATAGATAAACACATTATGGTCTGCCTTTATCCCTGCTCAGAGGAGGAGACTTATCAGCAAGCATGTCCAACTGACTTATTTGGCTTAAGTGATGTACTCACTCTGCAAATATTTTCAAACCTAAAATAGAGAGAATAGTTTGATCCATTTCACCACCCTGTTCACTGCCTGCATCATGGCACCACTGATCTTTCCCCTGTGACGTTTCCTGTAGGTGATAGTCCAGCGCTGCCTCTCAGCTAAGAGTTTATCTCACGTTAAGGCCGGCTGCATCTTGTGCGGCTACCTGAAGCTGCTGCCGATGTTCCTCATGGTGTTCCCCGGGATGATAAGCAGGATCCTCTATGCAGGTGAGTGAGTTTTTAATGGGACAGGTGTTGGCTGAAGCTCACCGGCTGAATGCTATGTAGCTCACGCACCCTCTTACTACAATGGGGGATTTCCACCTTCCTTAACATCCTGCTGATCTTATTCATTTCATTCAAGATGAGGTGGCATGTGTGGATCCGACTGAATGTCAACAATACTGCGGTGCCAGTGTGGGCTGCACCAACATCGCTTATCCCAAACTGGTGGTGGATCTCATGCCCAATGGTGTGTGGCTGATAACCTTTGTCTCATGTCTCATGGGCTCAGAATACAAATGGCAGGTTTCTTTTGTTGCCATTTTAATCTGTTCTATCTGTTTTAGGTCTGCGCGGTCTCATGCTGTCGGTGATGATGGCCTCTCTGATGAGCTCCCTTACCTCCATCTTTAACAGTGCCAGTACTCTCTTCACAATGGACATCTACACTAAGATTCGCCGCACAGCCACTGAAAGGGAACTGATGATCGCCGGCAGGTAATTGTTGTTCAGTTTATTAAGTTTTCTGACAAATGAGAGAGTTCATGCATGCCTCACTGCCACCATCTCTGTCCGTGTGTAGATTGTTTATCTTGGCCCTGATTGGTGTGAGCATAGCATGGATCCCTGTGGTGCAATCAGCCCAGAGTGGTCAGCTCTTTGACTACATCCAGTCCATCACCAGCTACCTATCACCACCTGTAGCAGCTGTCTTCATGCTAGCCATCTTCTGCAAGCGTGTCAATGAGACTGTGAGTTTCCCACTTCGGTCATCTCTTTATTTAACACATTTCACTTCAATTCATTTCAACATGTCTCTACAGAGCAATCTATTGTCTGTTCATACAAACAAGAGCAAGAGTCTACAAGCATGCTTTGATCAGTGACAGCGCTAACATGCTGATGTAAAGCAGGAACAATGTTTGCTTTAGTTTGGCGTGATAGCATGCTGATTAGCACAAAACACAAAGTGCAGCTGAGAATGATGGAAACCAAAGTATTGGGAAAACAAGTCATTTGGCTTCATGCTCTGAGCACCACGAGTTTCTGTACCAAATGTCACGGACTCCATCCAGTAGTTATCAAGATGTTTCAGTCTGGACCGACGTGATGGAGCGACTAACAAGCCGGCAGCCTGTTAGAGAGCCACGCCTCTAACCTGGATGAAAAGGCCCCCTGTTGATATGGTTTTTACTCTCACGATCATCATATTAGCTTAAGCAAAATGCTGCTGTCATGCATCCCATCAGCTGATCTGTCAGTCATTAGCTGACAGATCAACACATATTCACTCAATCACCGGACTCAGAAGCCAGTGAGGAGGATTTTATACCCAGACCAACTCTCTCTCACTCATGATGCTGCCATTACTGTCTCATTTCTCCAGCTTCCTCCTGCCCTGGTTTCTTGCTCATAATTGCCATGACTTGACATGCAATCTGCATTATGTATATTTCCTATCAGTTATGTGTGTCTGCTGGATGCTGCTCCATGTAGTCCTGTGGAGGTTCTGAGGCCCAACAGAACTGTATTACATGCTATTTGGATTGATTTAATTGTGCTTGTTGGTCCCTGACTTAAATCTAGACTCAAATATCTCAACAACTAATTGTTGGTTTGCCATGAAATTTGACAGAGACATTCATCGTCCCCCAGAGCAAGAAGCCCAGTGACTTTTTCCTCTAGCGCCATCAGCAGGTTGTCTCGACAGCTAGCAAAATATCTCAACAGCTAACGGTGGAGCTAACGGATGGATTGTCATGCAATTTAGTACACATAATCACGTCCCTCTCAATTTATCAGCTATCATTATCAAATCATATGATGTTATTTTGTCCAATACAAAACCTGTAATACTATTTTGATATACCCAACAGCCTCAGCTGGACTTTGTGTTTGGTTCTAGGCACATGTTAGGTATCACACCTAAATTAAGTGTGAACACAGTTAACCTTACAGTTGTTTAAAATCTACAGGTTAGCTTTGTCATAGCTTACATGTTGGCAGGCTAGGGTCAGCATGTGGTACCACTCAGCCGCTAGCATAGCTGGAGACATGATCCTAACACGTCTACTGAGAGTTTCTCCTACTGTCTCCTTTCCTCAGGGAGCATTTTATGGCCTCGCGATTGGCCTCCTCATCGGCCTGTCCAGGATGATTTCTGAGTTTGCTTTTGGGACGGGCAGCTGCATCAACCCCAGTAACTGTCCCACCATCATATGTGGAGTCCACTACCTCTACTTCGCCATCATCCTGTTTGTCGCCTCCTGTATCATCATCCTGGGAGTCTCTCTCATGACCAAACCCATTGACGACAAGCATGTACGTGACCGCTGTGAGATGAAGCTGGATGAATAATTAATCTTCCGAGCATCTCTGGAAGACACAGAAATAGCCAACTTTATAAATAATGTATTTCCATGTGTTGTGTTGCCTGTCTAGTTGTATCGACTGTGCTGGAGCCTGAGGAACAGTACAGAAGAGAGGGTGGACCTCGAACAGGATGATTGGATCGATAACCAAGAGTCCAACAATATGGACATAGACGGTAACCAGCGGACATCTAGTATTAACGTACAAACACATACCCAGGTAGATTTTCTTCATGGCCTTTGTCTCTTCCATCACAGAGCCCGAGGAGGAACCAGGCATGTGCAAGAAGGCGCTGATGTGCTTCTGTGGACTGGAGCAGCAAAAAGCCCCCGAGTTGAGTCCAGAGGAGCAGGCGGAGCTGCAGAGGAAGCTCACGGACACCTCAGAGGTTCCTCTATGGAAGAACGTAGTCAACGCTAACGCCTTCGTCCTCCTGTGTGTGGCTGTTTTCTTTCATGGCTTTTTCGGTTAAAGAAACTCGGCTGGCCCCAAATGCTCTTGGATCATTAATATTTAAGGGATTCTTTATGAATGTAATTTATGACCACATCATCTGTTTTCCACAGCCCTCTTAAATAAGACGCACGGCATCATTACTACTGTATGTACGTTGTGTATGGTTACTGAACTGAAGATATATTTATCTAAAGTATATCCCTGTCTAAAACTTTAAAAAAAATCACTACTGAAAGTAAACCAGTAAACCATACGTAATATATATTAAACTTCAAACACGTTAATATTGAGCATGAATATTCACACTTATCTATTTACTGCACATTGTTCCTGACCCCCCCCCCGCACAACTATAGGTCTTCTGGTGTTAACTATGACTTTTGTTCCTCGTCTTTAATTTAGCTTTTAGTGATTGTAAACATAATGACGGAGGGCAAAGGTGGCTATGGAGCTGCTGGTTGAGTCATGCTTGTCTTTACCGGAAAGAGTCCACAAATTTATGATTTCATATCTGATAACAGCCCTTGTTCACATGAACTTAATTGATACAATAATCTGATTGCTTTTAGCTGTCGCAATAATGTGTTTATAATGTGATTATAATGTCAATGAACTCTTACTCAAAACTGGACGTATAAATGCTCCTTCATTGTGTCGTGGACTTTGTAGTTTACATGTAAGTGACAAGAAGGTGAGTTGATTTTTAAATGACATGCTAAACATGCGGGTTTGGACAAGATTGAGGATGTAATAATTCCTGGTTTTACTATTTTGCTCTACCTCAGGCTACATAACTTTTTTCCCCTCATTTTGTGTGATCAAAGTCCACAAGTGCTGCACCTTCTTCAATATTAAGAGTCTTACTGTGTGTTGTTTTTAGGCGTTAATGAATACAAACGTCTCAGGGAAGTAGGTTTGTAAATTACACAGAACACTGTTTGACTCTCTTTGCTTCCCTCTGGTGGCTCACTGCTGAACTTGTAAGACACTGGTTTTCTGCATATTTTATTGCACATTCAATTTCTGGTGAAATCTGTTCTTAGAGGTAAATTTGAGTCTTTTATGTTCTTGGTAAATAAATGCTGAAACCAGACATGACCACTTTTGAATGTACTGTAAGTCATTCCCATTGTGACACACTAGTTATCTTGCTCTTATCACTAGCTCTGTGGTTAATGTGCACTAATGTAGGCCTTGAATATGTGCATTACTGTTGAATGATTTATGAGTTCTGCCTTGGACTAGCATGCTGTGTTCTCTGCAGTTCTTGTCCAGAAGCCACATATGACTTTATATGTGTTTGAGTCACACGTCAGGCGGTGATCCTGCTGGCCTGAGTGGTGACTAAGTGCAAGAGACCAGTCAAAGGTCGACAGAGAGACTCTCAACCCAAACCCCATCTGTTGGCCGTCGCTATTCACAATGAGAAGTAAGGAAGAGACAAGACATGTTTTGAATTCTTTTAACACGTCGAACAAAGATTGAGTCGATTATAATCGACGGCAGAAGAGCCGGAATGAAATGAACCTTTTGACATTTTAAAATAATAATAGTAGTAATAGTCATTTTACACATTTTCAATGAAGAAATAATTATTCTTTATTTTTATTTATGGATTCACTCGACCCAGTCTGAGAAAGAGGTCAAGCTGTCTCACTCCTCAGGGGCCTAAGTAACCATTTGAGGTGATAATATTTAGGGATTAGTGTGTTGGAGTTCATGAAACCATGTAAAACATGTATGATATTGTGTTAACACGTTAGAGACTGATCACAACCATGGTTATAACATGCAACATCTGAATCTCTAAAAGAAGTAACTCATGAGGACACAGCGCACTCCAACAAAGTGGCCTCCTTGTGGCACAAGAGCGTCATTACAAAGGATCGTTTACTGCATAGCTCCATGACACCGAGTTAAACCCCTCCACTGTAGAAGCTATTAAAGCTGAGCCTAGTTGAGCTTAACTTATCAGCTATCAATTTTCAGGTCCAATTGTCCAGAAATAATATTCTAGCTATATATCTGTGTTAACGTTATGCTCCCGAAACTCATATGCTGTAGTGTTTTGCAAATACAGTGTCTAATGTATGCATTTGGAAATGAATGTGCACAATTAAGATGACATTAAAACTTCTCACTGCACACAGTAAATACCAGAGCAACTAAATGACGTTCAGCATCTCATCAGATAGCAGATGCAGCTATGATAGTGTGTATTTTGGTCTTTGGTTACAAGTCTACAAAAGATTCCACCTTCACTAAATACCAGACATACCTCAAAGTAACCAGCTACCTTTGATGAGAGGAAGTGATTTCTCTTCCTCTTCAGCTGACGACTGGCTCACGAGTGGAGTAGAAATAAGGCCTTGTTGGTAGAGGTCTGCCTCGGGGCATGTTAGTGTAACAAACCCGCTGCAATAATTACAGCAGATTCTACATGTGACCGACCTGTCTCGGGAATGGACAAACCGCAGCAGCGGCAAAGAGGACGGGAAGGACGGGCTAAGGTGAAAGGTCACCTGCGCTACCGGTCGGTTGCTTCCTCAGTCCATTAACTTTCAAATGTCACTTGATAGCGGTCCTCTGAGCCGTTCCATGGACTAGGCTGGCAGCAGACCTCAACAGCCCCAAAGAAGCCCAACTCTGCCTTCAGACCACGACCGGAGCGAACCAGACACAATAATCAGATACTCACTTGAAACTGAAATGCACCACCTCACCTGTATACGGAGAAACACCCGGAGAAGGAGAGAGCATCAGAACCTGAATCATAGCAATTGGCTCACAGCAAAACAAATGAATTCCCTCTACTTCCTTCCACAAGCGCACACACACCCTGACCCACCACACACACCCTGACCCACCACACACACCCTGACCCACCACACACACCCTGACCCACCCCCGCTCATGGTGCGCTGATATGAACACATCCTGGACTCGTTGTCTCGTTGTCCCTGCAGCTATGTCTTCAGTTACAGAACTGCATGTCACCTCTGAAGACAGCAGTGGGACAATGCTTCAAGGAGAAAAACAATCCCACACTCAAAAGACCTTGACTTTGCCGTAAAACCTTAGTTCATGGCCAATGAGTCCCTCACACACACATTCTGTAATGTTTTGGTCCACTGACATTTACAGAATGAACAGTTTTCTTGGTTTAGTGTCACACAAACGATTCTCTGCAGTAAGTTCTTTTCATATGTCTTACACTGTGAAGCAGCTGTCAGCCATGACCTTAAGTTTAGTGGTCGAAAAATGTCTTGATTTTTGAGCCTTTTTTAATTTATTGTTCCTTCACAATTCATATATATATATATATATATATATATATATATATATATATTTCCAGCTAGTAGTTGCTGACAAATATATAAATGAATTAATTAACTCTTACAACTATAGATCATAGTGTGTAATAAACCATTTTTAAAAGTTTAAGGGGGACACAAAAGTGTTGAAATGTTGAAAAACACGACTATAACACATTATAATGAATTACTGTCCAACACTGGTCATGAATATTTCATGTAAATGAGAACTTTAACAACAGGAGTATGAACGCACACAGCCAGCTGCCTAAAAGGCTGCAGATAAAAGAAGAAGAGAAAACCACATCTTTGAGGAACTTCTATTGCATCAATGATGTGTTGAGCAAATACTCTGAATCCTCCTGAAACAAATGTACACAGTGCTCACTGCCAAAAGCCTTCAAACACAAGCTGTTTGTTGTTCAGATTACCTCTCATTACATTATGCTTCCCATGTTATATAAGCATAACCCTCTTACATTGATTGGAAAATCACATCATGTTTTTTTTTTCCCACTTTGATCTGAGGATTATTTATTGGTCAGCATGAAGACTCCAGCAGATACCAAATTTAGAAATCCTCGTTATGCAACATGAGTGACTGAGCAGACCTGTGTTTGGAGCTTTTGAGAATTCTTTTTGAATTCATAGAAACTCAGCCGTGTCACATTTAGCAGTCAAGGAAGTGTCAAGGAAGAACGAGTACACATGTTGTTGACATGTATGCTTTGAGGCCGTGTCCATTTCTGCAGACATGAGTGAGCTGCATGAGCTCAGTGTTGAATATGATGGATCTGTTTTTCCAGAAAGCATCCAGTCAGCAGCCTGAAGAAGAAATCATTTGTGAGTGAATTAATGCTCTTTTTTGTCAGATTTGCTGCACTTCTTTCGATGAAGTCTATTTGCACCAGCGTCCTGTACTTCCTGTTTGCCTGGCTGTCGACTAAACCATATGTGAGCGTGTATTAATATTGTATATCAGGTATGATTCATCACTAAGGTGCAAACACTGCACACAAACATGCTCTTATCTCAGATGGCCGTGTGCATGTGTGTGTATAAATGAGCGTGTGTGTGTGTGTGTGTGTGTGTGTGTGTGTGTGCATAATGTGTGTTTTGATGTGGGGGGTGGGGGAGGGGGTTTAGCGTCTTTAACGTTTCTCATTGGCTGAAATATTTTCTCTGGCAACTAGAAAAACGTGATCCTGGCTGCAGAGGCACTGCAGTGTGTGCTGCAGCGCGGGAGAGCAAACGAGAGAGAAAGAGAGGGAGTGTGTGTGTGAGGAGAGAGAGAGAGAGAGAGAGAGAGAGAGAGAGAGAGAGAGAGAGGTGGGGGTGGGCAGGCAAAACAAGCCACATGCATAAGGAGGGAGCCAGAGGCACAGAGAGGGAGTGTGTGTGAGTGAGAGTGCATGTATGTGTGAAAACACTGCGCATGTGTGACTGTGAGGCGCACTGACTGGAGGAGGAGAAAAGAGGAGTAATGAACGGCAGCTGAGACGAGAGGAGAGATAACAGAGGAGGAGAGGGAAGGAACGAGAAGAAAGGTTTACCTGAAGACCAGAAGAAAGAGACGGGCAGAGAGACAGGAAGCAAGAGACGAGGGACGTGCATGCAGAGAAAGAGCGGCGCAGAAGCTCAGGTCACTGCACACAATAAGCTGAACACATTTGGACTTGGGGGAGAGGGATGGAGAAAGAGAGACCGGAGGGAGACGCTCAGCCACAGCTCGGTGGAAAAGAATCACGGGTGGGAGAGTGAAGGACAAAGGTACCACGGAGGAGAGGAGAAGGGGAACGAGGGATGCTCAACCCTGGACATGACGCATCCACCTTGTAACAGCTTCCTCCATCTTACATCCCCTCCATGTTTGCCTCCCTCCACTGCTGCCGCTCGTTGTTCATCCTTCTAGAATCGAATGGACAGGAGAGAGCATCCTCCCCTCCGGTGAGACATCCCACCGAACAAAGAGACTGAGCGGTTCATCTTCTCAATACAACATCAACAACAGCAAGAACTGGAACAGGAATCGAGGAGGCAAGGAAAGGAGTGGAGGAAAGGACTGGAACAAGATAAGTGCGTAGGCAGACAGGTGAGGATGAGCGATGGCTTTGCATCTGTTTCACAGAGACGATACGGAGGTTTTGCTCCGTGTTCATCTTCATCCTCCGCATCTGTTTCACATGTGTGAGGTGTGGCTCCTCTGTGTGGGGTTCACACTAACGCTCTTTTCTTTGCTGTCCTTTGTGCATGACAGAGGTGCTCTGTGCCTTTTGTTGCATTAAGCTGGGCTTTGCGTGGTGGTTGCATCATTTTGCAGACAAACACATGGCTGCATGAATGGAGAGGCACAGACACACACACACACACCTGCACCCCGACGTATCCGCATGGAGCACAAACAGTGGGTCGATGTGTGAGTTGGGGTGTAGATGGTATCTTCAGGGGTCACGTCTCCAGCCGGTTATGACATTTGACGGACCTCTGCACAGACAGACAGTAGGGGCCGGAGGAAGGGGTGGGGGTGATAGGGACGGAGCAGGAACTGCCTGTTCTGTAGCTGTCAGCAGCACTAAGGTATCTCCATATTGGCAATACATTGGCGCTGCAGTGAGAGTGCTGGGTACACCATGCTGCGATTGCATAACCGCTGCTCCCGAACGCACCCCTCCCACATGCTAGAGCCGCTCCATCTCACACGGTCCAAACATTTTGGCCACCTCTCCTCTGTCACACTGTCCCTCCGGAGCCTGAGCTCACGTGGAGCCAACAATGCCGTCCACCTTAACCCTGTGCTGAGACAGCCTCCTTAAGAGAAACGCCAATCGCCTTAATCAATCGAGCCACTGTTGTTATAGAGCCGGACATTTGCTGAACCTTTCCCCCCCATGACTCCTCTATGGAGGCTGTGTCAGGCAGAGCGATGAGTGATGTTGCCTTTCAGTTCTCTGCCTGTGTGCAGCTCTGCCATGTTGCTGTGGGAGAAACATAGACGGGAACAAAGAGCACTTGGCTGTAATGAATTGCGAGGCAAAATGGCCGATGACTGCCATGAATGACAGCGAGCTGAATTATTAAAAACAACGCCTCCCCACACACTCGCTAAGCACTTTCTGCCACACTGCCATCATACAGCAGCCTATGGAATAATAGCATGTAATCACAGCTCCATGGATTGACTGTAAATATTATGAATGGAGCCAAACATCCTGATCTGAATCCTGTAAAAAGATATCTACATGTTTAAATATTGGCATTTGAATATGAATTGATATTATATGTGAAGGTAATTCATTGCTTTATTCAGAAAATGATTGTAGGCAAAAGCCCATTGAGAAAAGCTTGTAATTAAAAAATAATATATATTTGGCTGTAACAAATAAAAAGAAAACAGGATTATAAAAGCAAGACACTGAGATGCATCTGTCATCTGCAGTACAACTCTTAAATACTCACATAAACAACATACTTTCAAAATTGTAAAATATGCCACAGAAGCAAATCTGCCTGTATTTGGATCGGTCACAGTATTTCACTGTAAGCGCTACGATTTCCTGAGAGAATCTGCAGCCACCAAAACATACAGTAAATCTGGGGATTTGTCCTCACATCACGTTAAGGTCAGAACACATTATGTAATCAAAATACAAGCATAATATCCCACGCAGGTCAGAGGAGAGATGCGCGGCGACGCTTTTTACCAGCCGAGGCACGAATGTGGATGCAGATCTCAACATAGCTGGCATACCTGACGTAGCGCTGGTATGTGGTGTAGGGGCACACAGACCCACACCGTCTGTTCTGTTCTGTCCAGGCCAACACACCGCTCACATGATCAGATAGAGGGATGGATGGAGGGGAGAGATGCATCATAGGCTGTATAGAGATGGGTGGATAGAGACAGATTTTCATTGAGAGAAAAGAGAGAGAGAGAGAGAGAGAGAGAGAGAGAGAGAGAGAGAGAGACATGCTGATGGGCAGGGTCTGTATGACTCATTCAGAACATGGTGCCCTTCTGGCTTTCTCCGATCTGCACAGGAAGAATTTATCCAATGTGATCATGAGGACCTGAACGAGCGTGTGTGTGTGTGTGTGTGTGTGTGTGTGTGTGTGTGTGTGTGTGTGTGTGTGTGAGGGAGACCAAGCAGCACAGTGGGAGTGGGAGAGGATAGGAATTTTCTTGGCGTGTGGTGCCATGTGTGTGTTTCTCCCTCTTCAGGTGTCTCTGTCAGTTTAATCAGTAGCTTGACTGATAGCGGGCACATCTAGAGATATTCCTTTTATCGGTTTGTTATCTGTCCGTTTGTGTGTCCGGTGGAATGTATGAGGGTGGTGCCGAGTACGATGATGGGGAGTCGTCCAAGGGTGAGACTTCCAATGTGTGTGTGTGTGACTCTATAACTGTCTATGCAGCTCTGTGTGAGTTTAATGCTATGAGGAATTTGCTGCAAGACGAACTCCTCTGACATCTCTGTGGTCAGCTCTTCTCTTCCTCCTCTTGCTCGTGATGACGAGGTCAAATGCCTGCCATGATTTCATTAGTGTAATAATTCCTCTGCAGGGAGAGGATCCAGAGCTATGTATACACACACACACACACACACTTAATGTCGAGACTGTGGGAGAGCTGAAGCGCTGTGTTAATATGGTGGCTGGGTAGGAGATGAGCTCCTTACATAACCGGAGAGAGGGCTCCGTCGATTAGGAAGAGGCTGCGCCAAAGCTGGGCCATCAGCAGGCAGGCGGCTTCACTTATCAGCCCTTTTCATAGCGCTGTCGCCAAATTAGAGGGTAATTTTAGCCGCTTCATCTCCCCCCAGGCTCCAAGGCTCCTGGATGCTTTACCAACTCGACCCCTGCCCACTACGAGGCAGACATGGACTCTCACCAGCTGTTTGTGTCCACACAGTGTGTCTAGACCTATAATGTCTGTCAGAAGTGGAGATGATTAGTTTAATTTTGGATTCCTTCAATTTGTTTGTAGTCTGCAGTAGATGTAATGGCTAAAAAACTATATCTGAATGACCTCAAAGTTATTTTTTGGCATTTCTGCACTCCATTTTGTATTGCTATCTATGACCTATACATACTAATATACTAATACCAGCAGATCTATCATATGGGGAGATTTATATAGCTGTAATTCAAACCTTCAGGTGATATAATCCAGGCCTAAATCCTCACTATTCCAGTTATATAACCATGCATACAGCTGTGAAACATCCATTGTCATGTCATGTAGGGAATCATTTAAAACAGTTTGATGCTGTTATTATGTCTGTTTAGGTACTAATACCAAAATGTTACATTTTTTATGTTACTTTAATGTTTCATGTTTTTCTACATAAAACTTTTTTTAACAAAAGTCCAAAATGTCATGTTAAATGTTGTCTAAGGACGAGCAGAACTTTGCCCAAATGAAACAATCCAAAGGAGGCAAAATCATAATGTATTCAATCATAATAAGTAAATAAGTAAGTAAACATGTCTGATCTGATCAGGAATCAATGCCAACATCTCTACACTTTTATATAAATAATAAAACATTCATCATAACATTGTGACGTCTTTTCATTAAAAGAAAAGATGTCACAATTGTTATTACCTACAAACACATTTTCTTCATAATGTCATCAATATCTAATCTTATCTATAATCAATACCTGCAGTTGTGAGGCCATCATACATACATTCTAGGTGATTGTTTCTCAGAGCTTTTCTTACATAAATATCTTATGAAACCACCAAACATTGCCCCTGAATGAATATGAATGTGTCCTGCGTGTGAAAGAGGATGAAAAAGAAACAGAGGCTATTTTGGGAGGAGTGTTGAAGCACATTTGGTGAGACTGTCAGTGATTCGTCCATCAGCTCTGTGTGTTTGAGTGTACAGAGATGTCAACAGATGCATTGAGAGAGGACAAAGGGGAGAAACAAACGTCTGCTGCTTGCCCAACATGGCTCTCTGCATCACGTGGAGGTAATGGTCTGAAGCACTTCCGCCTGTTAGGTACATCGCTCTCCTTCGGTGTGAATCTTCAGCAGGGGGTTGGGGGCAGGAAACCACTGAGAACTGCATAGATAAACAAGCCATAAATAGAAACCTGGACCAGCACTGAGCTCCCTCTCCTCCCTTTTCTTTCTCTCTTTCTCTCTCTTTTCTTCTTCGCCATGTAGGTCACCTCCTCTGCAAAGTGTTTCTATTCTCTCTAATGAATCATCAGCCAGTGAAAAGAATGAATGTGTCATCCTCCCTCCTCTCCTGGCTGGCAGCTATTGTTTTGGTCAAGCTGTAAAGCTTCATGCATACGTTTGTTCTTTTTCTTAAACCCACACACAGTGTGACACAAAAACCCTCCGTGCAGAGTATAACCTGTTCCCACACAGCCCAACTCACGCAACTCACACCATGTGACGGTGCTGACAGGAAGCAGGACGCATGACGAGAGCAGGACCGCAACATGTGTCACAATGGCCTGCTCTGACCAGACAGTGTGGCAGGCTTTGGCTTTTAATTACCTGTCAGTTGCATTTAGTGTCTGTGTCCACAGCATTGTTTACCTGCTATTACCGCTGTTAACGCGCTTTTATATGTGGCTATTTGTGTAGGGGGTGGAGGAGGGGCACTTGTACTAATGGGCTCAGTATTTCAAAAGTCCTGCTTGATGCACACACTTGTGTGTTCAACATGTCCTTTCCACAATGTGGTCAGACACTTACATAACAATCTGAGCCAGTAGCAAGAACTTTTAGAGGACGTCAATTGATGGTGCAGAATTTAAAATATCGATTAGTCGTTTAGAGACAAAGACATGGGGTGAAAAAGGTCCAGGTTGAAAAATACAAAATGAACCGAAATGACGCTTTAGTAGGTGTGCTGCATGTGCCGTGACACCACGTCAACTTAATCTTCTGACTTTGTAGCACATTGTGTTTCCTCAAAACAGAGGCGTACTGGTACACGTGGCAACATGGTAATTATCTCTTCAGAAACACACCTGGGCCGAGGCCAAGATGCAAAGCCTCCGTCATCAGATGAACACAAAGAAACTGATCTCGATACAGCTGCAGTGGATTCTTTCTAAGTTAAAGAAAAGTGTCCAACACAGAAAGGTCTCACAGCTACGTTCTGCTGACCCATCCTCCCCTACTTGTATCTCATTAATATTCCATGTTAAATGTCATTCAAATGTTTTTATCAGAACAGAAATTCATGTATTTTATGAATCTCTCCTGTTTTCACAGGTAGATGGACCAAAGGAAACCTGAGGACACGTTATGAGTCACGGAGACAAGCACAGAGGCATCCCTCAGACTGTTACCACTTCTTCTGCTCAGCTGGGAGGACTGTCTGAAAGTTAAACCCTTCACTCCCACCTCTGAGGAATTCAGGAGCCTTGGAGCTTGAAGGAGTCATTCCATCAGCTTTCTAGAGCATTGTGGGACAAGCCTGTTATCAATAAGACCCTGAGAGGGTCACACAGGGTCACCTGACCAAACAGGACCAAGAGCAGAGAGAAAGACTGGAGGTTGTTCTCTCTTTCTCAAGCGCTCGAGTCGATGTGTAACACCTCCGCAGCCAAAAAAACAGGAAGTTAAGCTAAGCGAGAACCGTGTGTGAAGGCTAGTTTGAGAAGACAAGAGTTTCCTTGGCAGGCCACAGGATATAGTTTAAGACAATACCTTTTGGACCTTTCTGAACTGCCTGAACTCAACCCCCCCCCCCCATAGTGTGAATGCAGAAATCCACCAACCTGTACTGTATGTATATATGTGAGCATCTGTGTGCATATGAGATTATTTATTGGTGTCATCCCTGAGTGAGAACATATCTTTGTGCTAAAGTACTAACTGTCCTTGTATGTGAATATATACGTTTCTGCAAATAGCCATCAGAGACAGCACAGGAACATCAGCAACAAAAAAAACTACCTTTAAGTAGTCAACACTGGTCAGACACCGTAAGCTGGACTGTTAAATCATCCATACATATCACCGGGGACAGAAGAAGAGCTGCAGGTTGCGGTGCTCTGGCTGAGCTCTTCCATCTGTCTTCCCTTCACAAAGATACAGGCTGACAGTAGCGTCCGCCAGGGGGGATCTCTGAGGGAAACATGGAGGCAACCATCCGTCCCCATGTCCCCTCCAATGGCTGACTCCAGAGAAAGAGCCTAATCTTTTTCCCCTTGCCCAGAACCAGGCAGGGGTGTCCAGCGCTGATTAGAGCCACAGCCCCTCTCTCTTCCACCTCCAGAAACGTGCGAATGTCCTGCCTCAGGCGCCAGCCTGTCACCATCCCCATGGACACCGTCAAGATCATCCAGTCGGAGAAGTTCCCCCGAGAGTGCCCTGTTCCCGTCACCCAGCCTCGCTATGCCCCGCCCCCCAGAGTGGCGTGGGACGGCGGAGGTGAAGGCGAAATCATCGTCAACCAGGCCTGCAGCGACCTGACCCTGGACATCACGGGGTCTCCCCGGCAGATGGTGTCCCCCTCGGCCCCCGTGACGCGCCGGGAGCAGAGCTTCCTGGCGCAGCGCAAAACCAGTGCCAATGAAATCTGCTACCACCAGTTCCACTACAAGATGGAAGACGTCATAGTCAACCAGTACGTGCTGCGCTCTTCCTCCACCACCTCCTCCACCTCCTCCTCCTCCTCCTCGGGACCCGTCATGCCCTGCGAGCCCCTGGACTGCCCCACCTGCGGTCACACCTACAACTTTGCAGGCAAGCGGCCGCGCATCCTCTCCTGCCTGCACTCGGTGTGTGAGGAGTGCCTGCAGATCCTCTACGAGTCCTGTCCCAAGTACAAGTTCATCTCCTGTCCCACGTGCCGGCGCGAGACAGTGCTGTTCACTGACTATGGCCTGGCTGCTCTGGCCATCAACACCAGCATCCTGAGCCGCTTGCCCTCTGACCCCAACGGGCCCGTGCAGTGGGGCGGGGACGCCGACCGCAGCTGCTACCAGACTGTGCGCCAATACTGCCAGTCGGCCTGCACCTGCCAGATCGCCAACCCCTTGTCCTCCTGTGGCATCATGTAGACAAGGGGGGACAATGCAGGCATGACTGCCCCCCCCCCCCCCCCCCCCCTCCTCACCACCACTCTTTTCGTCTATAAGCTCTACCCTTTCTGCCAACGCCCTCTCTCTCACACACACACATACAGTAAATAAATCCCTCCACAGATGTTATCTCTATATATTTACTAGCACAGATGGATGCTATGTGGGACTAATGGATGCCGATGGTTCAATAAATAGTAAATAAATGTATTTTATGTATGGACTGGAATCCTATTCACTCTCTCTCGTTTGGTTGGACGTGTTTGTCTTTGACATCTCTTTACATGGGAATGCCAGGGGAGGTCTACCCCCCCAACCTAGGTGAATAAAGATATAATAAATGATAAAAGTAACTCTGTGTGGCCTGCACTTGTGATCTGTCACGCTACAGAAGGGATTTGAATGCAGAATTATGTCATTTAGACTATTGCACTATGGAGATGGATCCATTGGGGTTTTGCCTTAAATTAGGGGTTAGTTTATGGATTGTGGTATTTTCTAATGGGTTTCCTGCATGGTTTAAGGGGATTTCAATAGTTTTTTAAAACTCCTAAATGTCCTAAAAATCATGAAGGCCATCCCTTAATTTACATCCTATGTTTTGCAATTAATATGAAAATTCATAAATGTTTTTGTTACTTCAAAAATTAAGGTTATTTTCAACTACAAAGTCAGGGATTTCTTTTCTTGGTTTTTGGTATTTTAAATCTTACAAAACCCCTTAATCTGTGCAGATCCTCCAATAATCTACTCCAAACTTACACAACTAGTCGATTACGTGATTAGTCAAACTACTTAAAATATATCACCGTGATTTAATAAGTAATTTATCAAGCAAAACTATACAACAGACACTTGATCCGGTTCCTCAGGTAGATTTACATTTCACTGTAAAGTGATTATATTTATGTTTTGAACTGCTGGTCTGACAAAACAAGCTAGCTGCAGACTCCACCATGGCCTCTTGTGACAGGCATTCATTTTTACAATATTTAATAAGCTGTTCATATAAAGATATGACTGTGGTGCAGTCATGTCCGAGTGTTCTTTCATACTGTCTGTAGAAACACAGCATTTGATGGATATGAAGCATGTTTTTTTATGTTGCAAAAACAAAATGAATGCGTAACAACTTCAAAGAGGAATATTCACATAATGATGTTATACTGTACAGTCCGTAACAATATTCTTCACCAATTTGCAGTTTATTACAGATACAAGCTTGATGTTTGTAGAAGAAGCTTTGACTCAATTCATTCCCCTCTCAGTTTATAGAAGAAAACGTATTATTTCAGTATTAAAAATAAAGGCAGTGTAAAGCAGACAATAAATAAACATCTCATGGGCTGCATAGGAAGCCAGTTTGAAAGCAGTTACAGTGCTCAGACCTTCAGAGAGAAGCTTCCTCCTCTTCAGAACTGAAACCAAAATGTCCAACAATCATGACAGAGACACCGTGGTCCATTTACTCAGGAGTTCTCTTCCTCCTGAATATCTGGCTCAGCCGTCGTCGGGCCATGTTTCTCTCAGATGAATGCGTCTTTTGGCTGTGCAGATAAAACATGAATCAAACAGAGCTAAAGCAAGGCAGCATGTCGGCTAACTTTCATGAAAAAGGGACAGAATGTTCAGGAGGAACAGAAGCACAGACTGAAAATGAACTCTGCATCCACTGAGCATTAGTTCTGGACCACTGCGTCAGTGTGGCCCGCTGCCATGTTGGAGCAGCACAAACGTTTCCTCAGAGCATCGTGCATCATATGAGAGTAATAATACTGCCCCCTATAGGTTACAGTTGTAAATGCAATGTCTCACCCATTTATATCTCTCACTGTAGACTCCACTTTTGTCCAAGACCAATATTTCATCCTCCAGTTCCTTTTTTTATTCATCTCTTCTTTTTCAGAACCCTGAAAATACACAAAAGATGTTTGTGGACTGAAATAAGAGAATATTATGAGGAAAAAAGAACATATAAAACTCACCACAACACATTTCAAATCATTCTTTAGCTGTGTTTATTACTGACGTACAAATGATACGTCGTTTCTCACTGTGTTTTACCTGGTTTTCATGGTCTTCCTCATCCTTCTCCAGCAGGTCACGTGTGCTCAGATGCTGCCCTCTGTAGTCTGCATTTAAGTTTTCTGCACCAATCAGACACACACACACACACACACACACACACACACACACACACACACACACACACACACACACACACAATAACATAGCTGCAATACACACAGGACTCGCAAAAGACTTCCTTATGAGAATACATTGAATGTACAAAATCACAGAAGGTGAGAATGGAAAGCAGTAGGTGGACTTTGACTCACTTTTATGCAGTGTTGAAATATTTGTGTCAGAAGCAGATCTCTGCCGAAAATGTCCGTAGGGATAATCTCTGCGTGGCGGGGCTTCACTGGGCTCTGCACTTTCTGTATTTTCAAGACTCTGACAAAAAGAGAGCTCCTCCTCAGCAGCATTAGAGTCACTCTGACAACTGTTGAGAGCCTGGAAGAGAGTCAAGTGATGGGGAACACATTGTTATCATGGTTCAATTCATGTGAACCCTAAGGCTGCAGGCGGACATCTTGTCATAACCAGCTTGACGAGCTCATGTCAGCTTTGTGACAACTTCTTAATTGCTGTGCAAAGGTGTGCATCGTAAATGTCTTCACCTGGTTGACCTCTGTGTTTTGACGTTCCCGCTGGGCATCCGTCTCCATCTGTAACACTCGGCTGTGCATCTGTTGTCTGGCAATTTCTTCTAACATTTGGCACACCTGCTCCAAGTAGCAGAGCCCAGGACTCAGTCGTGTCTCCTCCTGCTCCCCGAGGTCCTGCACAGATCATTAAGCAAGAGAAGCTTTACCTTCTAGGATACAATGACGTTACAATATACAGGATGCAGCTTAGTCGATCGATGTGAAATGAGATACAAACATTCATCTCTCCCCCAAGAATGAATTGCAATAATTTGGGTGATTGTGCTTTGTGCAAATTAGCAACTGTTAGCATGGTGATGGTCAACACTGTGATCATGTCCACATGCTGAAGATAGCATTTAGCTAAGACATATTTCTAGATCATTTTATAATATAATATAATTGATATAATTAAAAAATATATCCCAACAATAGATATTGTATGAGAATGTGATATTTAATACCAGGATATGAACTTAAGACACGTAATTAATGTCTTTCACAAACATTGGAAATCCTCGGCCTGTTAAGTCAGAACATCCATCTTCCTCTGACTCAATGATCGCTTCTCATTTTCAATTGCGTGAACTATTCCAACAGAATAATGAAAGTGTAATTATATTTAATTACAAAAGTACTTGAGTAATTATGTCCCCATTATAAGGCTTCTGAGTGTCATCAAAGCGTTTTACCGCTGGCCCTCACACGAGGAAACAAACAGAACACACACACACACACACACACACACACACACACACACACCCACACACACACACCCAGAGACTAAAACAACATCGAGGACCTAATTAGATAGAAATGGTACACTTAATCCTGTGGGTTCAACACCTCTGTGTGTCGTCAACATGAATGGATTCAAACACTGAGCTCACTAACTCACAGCAAATGTAAATACATCCAATATCCAATGTTCTTTGAATTTCCTCCATTATCTGGTTTTCAGCGTGTCATTCCTCCTGTGCCTGCGGGCGTAAAGACACCTGGGCAGACCGGTTTATGATGCTCCCACCGCAGACGGACATGTGACAGGCTGACGGACATGTGACAGGCTTCGAGCGTGAAAGAGTGTGTGTGTGAGTAGTGACATGCCCGTCCTATTCTAAATTTGAGAGCGACTTGGTGAGTTTGTGTTGCAACCCTTTAACTAACATCAAATTAGACACCGCGTTACTCTTCTCACGACTTCTTTCCAGGCGTTGCTTTTATGTTGACATACCTGTGCCGTTCAAGACGATACATGTTACTGTGAAACTTGTGTAATCCCGAAACTACTCTTCTGTTTTTTTAAAAAGAAAAAAATTGGAACACAGTTTGATTTGTGACATGAACAGTATCTCACCTCTGATATTGTCTGAGCTGGCTGCATGTCACAACTCGTTGACATTGGCCGTCTCCACATTTCTGACATCTGCCTCGGGAGCCCCGATGGCTCGCCTGTCCTCTTTAAGGCGAAACTCTGTGACCTTTGACCTCTCTCGAACTCTGACGCCCGCTGTTTGGGTCCCGAAGATGCTCGAGGACGTCGCCTGAGCATCTCGTCCACCGTGGGGGGCTCTCGCTTGTTCTTTAGATGCTTCGAGTTAGTCTTCTGTAGTGCTTGCTCCACTTTTAAGTGCAAGGCTACGGAGCCCAGCTGAGCTTTGCTGGGAAGGAGGTGCGGAGAGGAAGAAGAGGAAGGCTCAGGAGAAGAGAGGACGGGAGACTGGGATGTCGAGGCAGGAGTGAGTCCGTCGCCTTCTCTTCCTGCTGTAAATATGTCTATTTCTGCCATACCTGTTGAGACAGAGGAGGGTGTAGCAGGGAAAGACATGACAGAGCTGGCTGTCTCCACTCCAGAGTCCACTGATTCTGAGCGCAGATTAGTCCCGACGTCAGATGAAGGTACAGGAAGGTCTTCGTCATTATTTCCAAGCCATGCTGTGTCCGACCTCTGGATTCCTTCAGCTACCCAAGCCTCCATGAGGTTTCCAAAGCTCCTGTACAGATTCATCTTCCCTCTGTCCCTCACACCTCTGCTTCCCAACTGAAGAATGAAGGAAACAGCAGTTTACACAGCCCACGCAGTCGTTAGCAGAGGTGAAGTGGTGAAGTCAAATTCAAAACATTCCCTCTGATCCGCCTCTGCTCCTTCACCACGCCTCTCCCCATCATCTGTCATGTCTCAGCGCTGAGCTGCATGCTCATGCCCGTTCCTTCCTGTCACTAAATTCTGGGAAAACAAAGTGACTCATCTGTTATTTGAATTGTTTGATTTGTCCCCACAACCGTAAGACATCCAAAACATAAGAAGAACAAGTCATGACATGAACGCATAGATATTAACCTGTGTATTTACAGACAGTACTTAGATTGAATTAAGATATAAACTTCAGTTTCATATTGCTTTTCAGAAACAGAGATGCTGCAAAGGGAGTAAAAATAAAGGAATACTGATCACAACTGCTATTAAAATGATTCCAACAACCTGAGATGGAAACAAAACTTGCTTCTATAACCTACATGCCTTTAACATACCTGACCCATTCATTCATGAGGGTGAGTTTATGAGAAGCGTAACATAATATGTTCAAATTCCTTAGTGGATAAATAGCATTATGGTATGTGTGTGAAGCTGAAACAGTAAACGCTGTTTCGTCATTTCAACGAGCCCAGATTTATCTGCGCGTGCAGGAATGTGTAGAGTGGACACTCCTGTCTGCAGATATGATCTACATTCCACATGTGAACAGTGGCAGCATCTGATCAAACGCACCGGATCATCCACGACCCCGGACTCACAAAACACACGAGTCGTTCTCAGTCATGTGCTCACAGCTACATCTGTTGTCCTGATGACAGTCAACCGTGGTTGAACTATTCCTCCAGTTTATTCACTGACTCATTCTTCATGACTCATCCATGCTCAAACATAAACATATTATATATCTTCTTACCCATATCAAATTATTTGTTAGCCACGATACGTGAACTTTATCATATCATACATGTCATACATGTTCACAAGCGTGTGTGCACACGATGTCTTATCCCTAGATATTAGTTCAATCACTAGTCCTCATGTTTGCTGTGGTCTTCATCAACATCTATGTTAGATAAACAGAGACAGGATGGGTTCAGTTTACCAATCATCTTAAATATTTTTATTTTAAATCCCCATATGTACATTGGCTGTAGACATTCCTCCTCCTCATACTGTTAGAAAATGTCCCGCAGGAAGTTGCTGGGTGTCGTTAAGCATTAACTGCAGGAAACAAGAAGCTGTAAGTGGAAGCTAATAGGAGCCACCTGCAGTCATTGACACAGAGGACATCAAGATGGACTAACAACTAGCGGAAGAGACGACAGCAGGACTGTTACTGATATGTCCTAATGATCATTTCTATCTATCTATCAGTAGGCCTACTGTAGAAACAGTAGTATTTCTGTCCTTGCAGAGAGATTGTCGGTTTAATGACACTGAGCTCCATCAGTGTTTGTATTTTGTTCTCTGTAGCAACCAGCAAACACTGCGCTCAGGAGGACGACCTGCTTCAGCCTTAAACGGGACCAACATGGAGAAATACGCCCATACATTCAGCAAAGTTCTGCTGGCACCTGATCCACATTATGTACCGGGGTAAGTGTCTCCTGTTACCAGATTCTGTAAGACATAACTACACCTTTGTATGCTGAAGATACTGCGCAGGGTTATGATGTCTGCGTGGGCTTCTTATTTCAGTTAAACTACTATGATTCATAGGAGGTCAAATATAACGTACAACAGGACATTATAATAAAGAAAAGCTAATTTATCCATTTGATTACAATTGTGTCAGAGTAGAGTTAAAACTATGCAGCCTTATTTGCTGGTGTTATTGTGTATTTGTATAATACTGTATATTTGAGTACGGTGGTCCACTTCATACATCCCACTGTGTTTCTCATAATTTGTGTTAAATCTGTTTAATTGATCCTATCAATGCGTCTAAATTCTATCTGATTGTTTCAGTGACAAGCTGCTACAGACTGTATGCATGCTGGGTCTGTGTTCACCTCAGACTCCCTGCTGTGCTCAGGTACACGGGGTATCGCCCGCAGCTCAAGTACAATGTGGGGAAGTCTTATGGCCGGCTCACAGCCGAGCTGCTGACCAGTCCTGACGTGCAACGCTCCGGTCGTCTGGTCCTCCACACGGGTCACCTGCCCTCCGCTGAGTCGGACGCCGGTCTGACACTGAGAAGCATCCCTGAATGTAACTTGAAGAGGATCCCGGGATACACAGGTTGGTGTCACACACTGACACACCGGGTCAGCAAAGTAACCGAACACCTCATGGAAAATGATTTCATACTGGGGACACAATTTGCTCAAATTCAAATGGTCAAGCTTTTAACGAGCTGCTGTAACATAACTGTCAATCAGCAGTATGTGTCAGTTCTAAGTCAAATCTGGTAATGTGCTTTTAGATAGTTTTCACAGCACAACAACATGAGATCTTGAGAACATGAGAATAATCTGTGTCCTGAATTATTAAGTATAAACGACCAGTTAAATGGAACAGTGTTGAAAATCAAGATAACTTACACCACACAGCCATATTTGTTGTAACGTTTGAAGGGGTGATTTCAAAGTTAAGTCCCTTGTTCCTTGTGTTTGCATTGCTTGTACACACATTCCTGTAAAGGGTCAGTTCATCCAAATTACAAAAACAAAAAACGTTGCCAGTCAGACTTAGTTTTATTTGCTCAGCCAATCAATCTCAAAACCGAACTTTTCTTCATGACCAGACACCGCAGTAAATTGAGCAGAACATCATTTCTTGCTCTTTTAGGCTTCATTCCAAAAAGTCAGCACTACTTTGCCTGCAGCTACTCTGACACATGTCGTAAAGCTCTATCTGAGTTTTACCAGGACAGGCGTGGGAAGATCCAACAGCCATCAACAGACCTGCCAGCTGTTGTAAATTACAACAACCAACAGTTTGAAGTAACTCTTTCTCTCCATTACACGCTTGTTTTGTCTCTACCACTCTTTCTCTCAGTCTATTGCACACACACACACACACACACACACACACACACACACACACACACACACACACACACACACACACACACACACACACACACACACATGTTGACATGGCACCTCTGAATAGCTTCACTCTGGTTTAATTATCTATAGTGGAACCTCAGTGTCAGTTCACTGTAATGTAATCCACCTAATAGAAGACGGAGAGGCAGAACTAAACCGACCACAGATTCATCAGTTATGTCTCTGAGATTCACATGAGTAATAATTCTAATCAAATGATCTCTGAGTCATGTTCTAATAGTTCTCTGTTATCTTTTGGCCCAGAGACCAAGATCCTGCTTGACAGCAATCTCCAACAAAGAGATAACCAACAGGCCCTTGAAGTCCTTCACCCCCACTGGAGAACCATACCTCATGGATGATGAGAACCCGCACAAGTACTTTATCTCAGGTACAACAGACAAGTTTAACTATTGTTTCCTTTAAAAAGAATTAGGTAAACCTATTTTTGGCTACTTGGAGGCAATGTCAATGAGCTGTGAACACAACATATTCGCCTTTCCTCTCCAGGTATTGTGAACTTTATCCGTCGACTATTTGGTGCTGAGCAGTCAGCGTCAGTTTTTTTAAAACTGCTGCTTGCTTTGGCTTGAAATGCAACATGCGGACTGTAGAAATATTAAATATCAATAGTGGCTTTTATAGTTTTTTTCACTTGGTACAGCATGCATTCCTGCAACACTCCAGCAGCTCACTGAGGGATGTCTTTTTACAGGCTTCACAGGACACGTGCCAACATCTCGCTTCCTATTTGGCAAAGGTTACCCAATCAGTACCAACCAGGCACTGATCCAGTTCGGGAAGCAGCGGCGGACTGACCCCGCGTCACAAGGCATCCCAGGGAGAAAGGACAGTGCAATAACTCCCATGCCCACTATCTATCCGTCAAACAGGGGGGTGGTGCCGTCATTCACCGGACACATCCCAGGTCGGTGTCAATGTCAGCAACACATTTAACCTGCGAGACATTTTATAAAAGTGACTGCAGTGAAAATAATCAGTTGACATCAACTTTAAACATGTCTTACTCCACACCATCCTGCAGGATACCAGTTTATGTACGGACAAACCTTTGGGCAACTTTCCAAGAATGCCCTGGAAAAGAGCGGCATCAAGAGGACGATTCAGGCACAGTAAATAACCATCATGCACTATAATAAAAACGATCATTATAACATGACTCAAGTCTGAGAACGTATCAAGAAGTCCTCGCATCAACATGAAACCCATAAATAAAGACGTGTACTGTTCACGGCTACTGTTCACTGTTGTCATGGCGAACGAGAAGAAGTCTTTATTGACAGACTTTGATTGTCACTGGGCATTAGAAGAAGCATTCAGACGTTGAGAAAAAGTGATGCTGGGGGAAATCATTTCACATACTTCACATTATTGCAGTACATTAAAAATTCAGTATGAACACATTTTCTGTTTTTTTTCCCATCCTCTTATCTAACCACCAGTCTATCTAAATGTACCTGACTCACACGTAAATACCTGAAGCTGCCACCAGATGGCAATTGTGCAACTCAATTGACTTCACTGGAAGACCTTCTACTGCATATACCAAACAATTCCACACATTTAAAAAACATCTGAAACATTAACAGAAGGGAGATATAGAAAGTATTACTTTATGTTTGATAACTCATGCAGCTAAAGTAAATCCATGCAGGGATTTGCTCAAGAAAGCAAGTTACTGGAAACAGAACATCACTGAACATCCACCAGGCTGGTGTCTAGCATAGTTGGCACTAGTAAGAATGCATTGCTTTGTATATTGTAAATGAAAGGTACAACTACGGAGAGAATGACCACAAGAATGTCAAACAGTCTAAAGCAGCTCAATATTCACATATAATGATTGATTTCTGCCTACAGAAAATATGAAGGAGATTTACTCCAGAGTAAGATTGCAAATGGTGGAATTGGCCCTGATTCATCAAGCAGCTCAGAACCTACTGAGGAAACGATCCAGCCTCTTCTGACCAACCACCACGGGACCTTTGAGGACTAGGAGCCAGTCCAGACAGCTGTTCAAAGTTAAACCCAGTTATTATCTAGGTGTTTACTAAATGGAGATTCATGTAGCATTGAATGCATTAAGTCAGTAATTTCCAGGTGTAGCTGTAGCTTGCTGATATATATGACCTGTTTAGATTGAAGAGTAAGAGATAGTATGAAATAGGGTCGACATATCTGAATGCTGTTTAATAGTGACATAAACTTGAAAGATTGTAAATTACCTTTCATAAACATAACAGAAAACCTAAAATTACAAAAAGTTATCCTAACTAGTCAAATGACTGAATAAAAAAGCTGCGTAATTACAACTAACTCTAAACACATGTGTCTCCATATAAATACTAAAACAAAGTAATACCAACATTTACAAGATCAGAAATGAGACACATGGACTTTAAATTGTATTTTGGGCTTTCATGCTCAGTTCGCTGCAGTGTTTGGTACAGAAATGTTTCCTTACAAAACTAAACTAAAGGAGGACTAGTAACTTGTAACTAGAGGCCATCTTGTGATGGGATCTAACCAGCCACAATGCCCAGGGGCGTAAAGCGGGAGAGCCGATGACCCCTTCGCCCCCCTTGCTCAGACCACAGCCGTCTTCAAACTCGACCTTCACTGTGATCTCACCTACAGAGCTGGAAGGGTTCATGACTGCATCTCGCACTGTGACACAAAATCAGTCCACAAACAGAAATATAAACACCTGGCAAAGTACTGAAAACCTCCTGTGTGGTAGTCAGCTACAGTAAGTGTCTCTTGGACCACTTGTTGCCTTGATGACACACATACACACACACACACACACACACACACACACACACACACACACAGAATCACACGGTGAAAACAATACCAGCCACACACTGTTTCAGCTGGTAACTAGCTCAGACCTTAGAAAGGACACACATACTTGAATAAGTGGTGCAATGAAAAGCTTGATGAATAAGGGCCATCGCCAGAGCTTGTTACGCTGTGTGCTTTGTGATCAGTTCAGCACTGTGTACGTGTTATCATGCGTTTACAGTAAAACTACAGTAAATAGGCTCCGCTCTGTCCTCCGTCCACAGAGGGTTTGGTTTTTAGCAGTCCTTGTTCGTCTGAGCTCCTCCTAGCTTCATTGATCTAAAGGATTGAGCCAACAGTCCAAGCTGTGATCTGTCAAAATTCAGCCACTGCGACGGTCGCCTGTACCTATGAAACCAATGACATAGAGGTATTGGTTATGACAGTGACAGTCAGTCAAGATCGTAAATCAACCAAAGAACAGATTCCAGTTGTAAGAAAATCAAACCTCTAAATCAGAAGGCTTCTTGCTGTCATTGCTCACCGCCAGTTCTTACCTTCTGGTTTGTGCAACACTCTGAGGAACTGTATCTGTCCTGGTGGAAGTACCAGCTGCTCCAAACAGTTTGGCCCAGCGCAGCCCACCCTGACATGGACCCTCAGCCTGGAAACAAGTGGATGCAATCGGTGTCTCATTGTCTTTCTCTCCCGTCTTCTCGTCTTGCCTGCTGTCCATACTTATTTGAGACCAAGTATCTGCATACTTCTGGCTACAGTCCTCCCCTTCAACCGCACCATCCATAAGGTAAGACTCCTTCGGCCACCACTCTGGAATAGGAGCTAACAATGGACTCCTGTCGGTCCCTCCGCAATCTGGCCTGACGCGATTCTGAGAATGGAGAGACTCTTGGTGATTCAGACCGGTCTGGTGTGAGATCTTAGTTTGCTGACTGCTGTCGCTGCTGTGTACCTTTCTGTCAGCTTGCAGTAGTGGCCAGCTGGTCACTAGGAGGGCTGAGCACGGCGGAGGCGGAGAAACTCCCTGCTCCTCAGAACACAGCTGTCTGTTATGTAACAGTCGGGGCTCCAGGAGCAAGTTGAGGTCAAAGGGCAACACGGAGAGCGGCTGCAGCAGAAGTAGCAGCTCCTGAAACAAGGGCTGACACTGACCCAGTGACATGGACAGGAACCCCCAAGAATGGTAGTACGTTGTCACCACATCTGCGGCGACAGTAACGAATGTGAACACGCAAAGATGCAATAATGCAATAACACAAATGTGAATTTGATATTTGGACCATGTGACATTTTGCCATGCTGCTAGTATAGTAAATTGACGGTGCGCTCACCTTTTAGACTCTGAAGGTGACTGAGCCAGAATTCCAAAGCTCTCAAGCTGAAAGAGAACATAAACAACAGAAGATTAATGCTTGTATGTGCAGCAATTTCTTTAGCATCATTAGTTTGATCAATGGTCATTTCAGTACTCACTTAAGCAGGCCCATAATGAAGGCTCTCAGTCTCATGCAGGGGGTGGTGAGCTGGGGATATTGTCTAATTTTGGAGACCAGGCTGTGAAGGACCCTGGTGGATGGACCTGTTGCAGACAGAGACCAAAAATACTTAAGCACACGACAAAGAGTGTATCACAAACAATGCTGCTCCACCGGTAAATCAAGCCAAGATATTCATGCCGCTTCCTTTGAAACACGTTCACTCCAGCTACATTTACCGATCCGAGTGGAGACCTCCACCACACTCCAGGAGTTGTTGCGTCGCTGCCCGATGACAAAATCCAGTTTGTGATCCCTAAGACCGTCCTCTAAAATATTCTGGATCGCTGGACACAAATGTTCCAGAACTAGTCCGGCTATCGTGGGACTGCGAGAGCTGTTACCCAGACGCATCTGTGGCAGGAGGAGAGAAACATGATACAGTATATTTCCTGCTGACACAAGTGATTTGACTCCCAAAATGTAAGTAATATCAGTGAGGTGCTTTTCCATTGTGATACATCTGTCAAGCTGCTTCAGCTCTGCCCAATTCACACCTTTTCTTCAGGGTTTCTGCTGCTTCCAAAATGAGCCATGATCAAATCCACCGCCCTGCTCACAGACCTCAGCAGACCTAGAGACGAGGTAAGAGGTAAGAGGTAAGAGGTGAGACACGCTGAAGTAGTCATTCATGCTTCATACATTGTTTGGCCAGAAACAAAACATTGATAAATTACTATGAACAAAACGTAACATTGGAAATACCCATCTAATTCCATCAAATAAGGGAATCTAACTAACCTATACAAATTAAGCTGTTTCTTGAATTTTCAACTTTAGTGCAGTAATTCCCCTTGTTCTGTCTATCTTGTAATCTTTATGAAATTCTTTAAACATGGTTATTTGTATTAGAGACAGGTTGAAATAATTTTTCTGCACTGTCAGATGTTTTACTTCTTCAAAGAAAATAAGACTCAGTAATGAACAAAACTTGCTCAATAAGATTTTCACATTTCTAACTGGGTCAGTGCTTAGAAATATGAGAGATTCATTTCAGGGTTCATTATCACATTGCGGGAATGTTAACTGAAGATGAAAGAGTCCATTTCAGCAGCAGTCCTCATTGACTTGCTCCACCCTGCCTGCCGTTCTTCATCTCATTCTGGCTAGCCTCTGTGAATGCCACCATTCTCTATGCATTGATGCTGCCTGCAGTGCTGCTCCACACTGAGTGTTCACCACAACGTCTGCACCGCTTGTTACCCATCGCAGAAGGCCCACATATATAGAGTCAAATTAGCACCGAGTGACTCATGTGGTACGACACAATGGTTAGGTGTGTTCATACATCTTTAGCTACTGCATCATTCTCCTCTCTCTCGTCCTCTCTTGGAGCTTGCAGTCACACACACACACACACACACACACACACACACACACACACACACACACACACACACACACACACACACACACACACAGAGCAGGAGGCTCAGCCAATCCTGTGCAGGGAGAGTTAAAAATAGGTCATGTTTGAGAGGAATCCCCTCCAGGGTATTGAAGGCACTGCTACAGCACAGCGAGTTTTTATTGCTGCTCTTTACAGCTCATGACTGGATCGACAATCCAATAAAAGAAGGAATCCAGTCATTGCTCTTACTAGGTCACTGTTTCACTCCAGATTTCATTGTATGGCATATACTGTATTCAACATGTTTTGCACAAACTGGTGTGAGTCATCCACTGGCCTCACCTCGCCTCTGAAGATGGCTGATTGACATGGACTCATAAGATGTATCGGGTGAGAGGCAGAACTCTGTGGGCGGTCTGTCACTCGTGATCAGAGATTCACTGTGTTGACTCTGACTCTGCTTCCCTTTGAGCCCAGCAGAGTCCTGGATTTGCAGCCCAGAAGCAGCCAAGGAAAGCAGGCAACTCAAAGAGGAGAGAGGAGCTACCGAGGAGAGGGCAGCTGTAAAAGTACCGTGAAAAAAGCCGGAGTTAGCTGCAGGTGCAGCCCGGTACTGAGGGAACGTCTTTTCTGGTTGTGCGGTGGTGGGAGGAGACATGGACACCTGCAGGTTTGGGTGATGGGCGTCAGTGGTTAGGAGTAAAGTAGGTGGTGTATGAGTATGAGAGAGTCTCGGATCATTGGAGGTGTGGGTCTGGGACTGATAGGGACGTTTGGGCTCCGTTTTGGCATGGCTCTCCTCAGGAGAAAGGTTAATAAGGGTCTGGTAGGTGGGAAGTTTAACTAGGTTTGTCTGATTTGGGGTTGAAAACAGATTAGAAAAAGTATTTTGAGTTTTGCCTGAGTGTGGGCTTGTTTTATCTTGAACCGTTCTTGGCTTTGGGCTGCTGTGAGTTGGATCCAGGCTGTTTTTTGATGCACATGGACTTCCTCGGCCTCTGCTGGACTGGCTCCACGTGCGTCCGTGGCCGGCTGAACACTCTGGACTCGGCGTGCAGGTGGAGCAGGTGTCAGAGCTCGAAGGGGCATCCAGGAAGATGGGGCAGTGGTTGGCCATTAGGGATGACTGAAGGTTAGAAAAGCACTGACTTCTTTTGACCTTGAACTTGAAAGCTGGTTGGGAGCTACCAGACTTGCTGCTCTTCTGATTCATGTACTGCTCCAGAAGACAGCCCAAGTGCTGGGTCTGGGGTTTGCCTGCGGGGACTAGAACAAAGGGCTGGATGGGTAGCGAGGTTGGTCTCTGGGCCTTACTGTAGCGCACCACTGCATTTTCCAGTGAACATGCTCCTGAGATGGAGGTAGAGGATAAGACAAATAGTTGGAACAGATGTTAGATTCACTTAATACCAAAAATATGATTGTTTTTTTTCTGGTATTCTATCTTTGCATACTTTGCTCTCTCAGCAAGCAACTAAGATAGAAAACACTCTTTGACTTACCCTCCTCACTAGCATCGGTATCACAGTGCTCCTGGTGCTGATCCACAGATGGCTGAGTGGACGC
Source organism: Cebidichthys violaceus (assembly GCF_023349555.1). Classification (NCBI taxonomy): domain Eukaryota; kingdom Metazoa; phylum Chordata; class Actinopteri; order Perciformes; family Stichaeidae; genus Cebidichthys; species Cebidichthys violaceus. The sequence continues at coordinate 740,026 of NW_027176285.1, forward strand.
AGCGCTTGTGCCTTGGCATTTACTGCTATGTGGGCTACACTTGCTGGGAAACAGTGAACAGGGTGTGGGCTGGAGGTTTTGGATGCTGTCTGTGTGTTTCTTCTTGCAGAGGGTTTTCTCAGTGGAGGTGGTGGCAACTTGATAATCATAGGTCTGACACTGAGAGCAGTCAAACCCAGCACTGCATTGTGCGGAGGAGAAGCTCCTTTCCTTCTGCTGATCCTCCTTCTCCTGATGGTGGCACAGAAGAGAAAGAACTGCTTGTATTTAAACAACCAAATAACACATTTATTTTTACACACAAGATCATCTAGGATCAGTTTTATTGTGACATTACCTTTTTGACTTCTTTGTCTTGTCCTTTTTTCTTATGATCAACAAAGAGGTCCTCAGAGGGAGGGAAGGGGCTACTTCTGCTCTGACCCTCAGGACAGCTGGTGATGCTGGACCAGGCTGGACTGGGCGACTGGGAGGAGAGGTCACAAGTCACAAGCTTGTAGTACTTCTGGTTGGTCTCCATGGCCAGTGTGGCCTGGCTTTGCAGACAAGCGGCCAGGTCTGACACCTCCAGCGAGGAGAGACCCGGGGGCAGCCGCTCCAGGGAATAAAGATTGCAATTAGAGTCGAGGCCCTGTGGAGACCAGCAGGAAGCAGGGGGCGTCATGTCAACCTCCTCTTTAGAGGGAGAGTTAACTGTCATGTCATCATGATGGAGGTTCTCAACTGGAGTCTGAGGAACGGGTTGGAGGTTGAGGAACACAGATCCCTCGGATGACTGATAGGGATGAACTGCAGGACTGCTAAGATCATTAGGCGTGGCAGGGTTGTTGCTCCTGTTATAAATAGTGCAGAAGTTAACCAAGACGCCATCAGAGCTGTTGCAGGAAGAGTCGCTGACATACTCCGTGTGACTGTTGGAAAACTCTGGGGAACATTTGTGTTGGCTGTGGATGCCGCAGGACATGTTATCCTTCAGTCTGCCTGAGTCCTGCTCTCCATAAGCCATCACGGTGACGCCAGATCTGCTCACATGGAAGCACTGGCATTCAGTCTGCAGAGAGTCCGGCACGCGAGGCTGGTTGGAGAGCCAATCTTGGTCACTCTCCAGACCCAACATGGTCCCTTCATTGCCCCATTCACTGTCCATGTCTCCATGGGACATTGTATGATTTCTGGCACCATTACTTCGAGGCCAGTTGGAATTCCCATGCAAGACGAAAGACGAGTCCTCATGATACCTGTGTAGGTTATCTCCATCACTATCTTCATCTTCCTCTTCCTCATCTAGCTCTGTATTGGCGAGGAATGAGTTGTGTGACCGCAGACCGTCCCTAGCTCCAGAGCTTTCCTTCTTCAGATGGGAACTTGACTCTTCCGGCGATGAGTTGGAGTCGTACTTCCCGCTGCTGTCACTGCCCCCCTCCTCCTCCGCTCGGTCCTCATTGAGACTACCGTAGCTGTTGGAAAAATGTCTTCGGCCGCCGGCGAAGGAATGCTCTTGGTTGTGCGAGTCTCGCTCCGGGAGGGACACGGCTCGGGTCAGGCCTACCGAGCACAGCCGGCCGGGTCTCTTGGCCGAGCTGCACAGGGCTTGGACATTAAGTTGCCAAGTGGGGAGCTGAACCACAGGGAAGTGGCACGCTATCAGGGTGTCCCCTGAGAGACTGGATGCTGCGATCATATTGCTGGATCGTGCTGAACCATGGAAAGTGTCTCCATGTTCCTAAAATTAAATCCTGAAAGAAAAAAAATAGAATAGCATCTCTTATAAGAGTAATTGGCTTTTAATGTGTTATCAGTGGTGCAGAAACATATTCATAACTATGCAAGGGAAGCGTACACAACTACAATGGAACACTCAAAATACATGAAACAATCAATTACTACCACTGCAACACATTAGTAATTGAAAAATGCATTGAACACGAGATTATACTAATGAGAATTTAAAAATGCATGAAATAAGTCACAAGTATTTGGCTCCGCAATCCGTTTCCTTTTTAGACAATATGAGCGGAGAACTCTTCATGGAATCATACAGTTCAACAGAGAAGTATTAGACTTTATGTTGAGTATTTTTGTTGCGTCTATACATTAAATATTAATCATAATTATTAGCAATTCTGTATGGAAAGACAGTTAAGACTTCTCTAAGGTCTGGCCATAAGAGTAGAGACACCATTATAGACCATCTGGATTTGAGAGAACATGTTTTCAGTTTCTCAGAGTTGGACCACGGAGACATGGTTTAATGTTGCATGTAAATGTAATCAGGATACATTAGTATGTTTGTTGGTGGTGTCTACATATAATGCGTTTATATTTATCTCCCTCTGCATCTGGTTCTTGGTTCTTGGACTCAATGACCCTCCTAGCTGTAACGCTGTGACAGACCTGACCTAATTTAATTCTGGAGTAAAATCAACCGAATAGAAAAAGATAGAAAACAGGCATGAAGCGAAACAGCAGGCTAGTGCTGTTAGAGTCTGCTCCCTCACTTCACACCACTGGTCCTACAGTCAAAGTCCTACTGTGTTTTCTGCTTCTGGCCCTCAGCCCAGCCTACCCTCCATAATTCAGTCAACCGTTAACAAACTCCTCCTCTCGCTGCCTGGGCCAACCACAGTCTCTCACAGTTACTCAGCTGCTCTGTAACTAGGGCAGCTGCACTGCAGAGATGCTAGTCTGACACTGCTAAGATTAAATACACTTTCACATCAGTTTAGTTAATTCACTGTGCTCCACTTCATACAGAGCTACACACACGCAGCATAATGATCATCATCCCTTCATACAACACACACTATAAGGACAATTGTTAAGTAATTACAAAGCACATGAAACATTTACACACTGATGACATTCATTCGTGAAATAATCCTTTGAAGTTATCAGTAATAATTGATGTTGCTAGGATACACCCACACACCATTTGCTGATATCTGCCATCAGCAGTGTTGCTTAGTCTTGGTGCTATGTTGTGAATTTAAACAAGACTAAAAATCATGTTCAGAAATTCAATATATTGGCTGCAACATCCACTGTCTTCTGACATTGTTGGGGGCTTCAGTTCATAGACTTAACATGTGTGCAAACAAACAACATCTGGTGCAGACGAGGTAATCCTCTTCATCACCACATTTCTACAATAAACAACATCCATACCATGGCAACACATAGTAAACACATCAAAATATGCTGACAGGCAGGAATATCAGTCTGATCAATATAAATGGTGGATGTGTCTCAGCTGTGTGACTTTCTATACTGAATACTGTGACTCTGTTACAACACCAGAGACAGGACTTTATTTTGGCAAACACATATATTTCATATATACTATTTCTAGTCTATCAGTCTAGATATGATCTAATTGCATTATTTTATATTTAACTGTGGCTATCCATTAAGTTTTTATTGTTTTCTATTGTGTTGCGCCTCGTTGCATAGCTCATAGGCAGCACATGTAGGCCTCCATCGTGGGATGAGTGTCTGGTCCTTAAGCAATAACCTGAATCCCCAACTGCTCCCAGAGTAACTCTACATCTTTGATCTTCTTTCATCCTTTGTACACAACATAACACACATTTCTGTGGAGTCCTGCTGAACATTTTTGACACAATGATTTGAAATCAATGCGCTGTAGTTTGATTACTAGGAGCAGTGTCTCTGCTAATGTAGCCTACAGGGGTAATAGAATACTTGAGGGAGCCGCACTGCGTTGAATCTTGATTTCTCCTGTCAACATCTATTTTCAACAGTTCAATGGTTCAGTACCATACAAGTAGGCCAGTATGACTGTCTGGTTGTCTGCAGATACGACTCTTGCGTATAGGCTATCACAGGGCTGGAGGTCCCCTAACTATAGCCGCTCTGTCCTCTGGGCACTGGAGCACGCTGAGATGGCTGGGATTAACTGAAGTCTTTCATTAGAAATGTCTGTCGGGTCAAGTCAGCCATCTCACATGTGGGATGAGACTGTGTGGTTCTACGGGAGCAAAGACTCTGAGCTCCACTGCTGTTGTTGTTGTTGTTGTGCTTGGAAATAGAATCGGACCGTGAGGCTGATTAATATCAGTAATGTCTCTCTGATAACAGGACATCACTACAGCGATGTGAGGAAAAGTTGCAGTATGAACTCAGTAGCATGCAGTTAAACATGATCAGATGAGATGTTCGACCTACATCTGCAGAGTAAAAGCATACAGTATATGGACAGAGAGAAGATGAAGTTCACAGATGGAGTCTGCACCTCGGCAATGCATCTGTGTTCATGTGTTGTTTTTCATGATGCAAAGGAAATATTCAAAGTGACTGAAGTAGGACAACATGAAGAACAACCCATGACAGAAGTAGCATCTCCTCCACACACGCTATCACACACAGACAGACTTTACTCCTACATAGACAAAAGTAGACACAAGATTAAAATCAGTACAGGAGGAAAACTGACTTCAAGGCAAAGTATGCATGAAGACAAGCGCTCGTGCATTTGCGCCATCACCAGCAAATCTCTTCATATCTTTTCATACTGTCACCTACTTGATAACAGCATTCAGTCAAAAGCGATGTCCATCCTCTTCCTCCATGTGATTAGAATATATTACATCCAAAATTATGCAACCAAACAAATCTTTTTTTTTTTTAAATCACGCGAGTGCTCGACGGTCCTCTGACGTCAAAGATGCATAAGAAAGCTAATATTTCCCGCTCTATTACCTGATATCAGTGATTAAAAAAACAACCGAGGACGTATAACTATATTATAGCGTAATATGAAACCGGTCCGACATTGAGGTCCGCACAGAGACAGCAGACAGACCCCACGTCGCCGCTTCAGCAGCGCTCAGCCTGACGGAGACATTCCGTCACGGAGGTCTCAACCAATGAAGAGGGAGAAGTGTCTGCCACTCAGTGTCCAAGACACCGGTAGAGACAGAGTTCATTATTAAAGCCTGTCATTTTGTTTATATATATATATATATATATATATATATATATATATATATATATATATATATATATATATATATATATATATATATATATATTTAAAAAACGAGTGGTAGTACAGTGCCTGTAAATATAACCTTGGGCAAAAACATTCTTATTACATTTAATAATGCCAAATTAACATCCTGTTCATTGCACTAGATATCTCATTCCTACCGTTTCATCCTGTTGTTATCTAAAATGATCTGAGTAATTCATCTCCTCATCAACATATAATGTGAGCAGGCTTGTAGAACTATTCCAGAGCCATAAGACGTAAAGTCACAATGTGACCCCTAACAAAGCGATCACAGCATTTTAAAGAATGAGTGTTTTATATAATACTACAGTTTGAGGGTCAAATCCATATAGGTGAAATAACAAAGGTGCAAAGGTTCATCATGCTAAACCAACCTGCCTTAGCCCGCCCTCTAGTGGCGAAAATGAGTAGTCAGAGTTAAGATATTGATGCAAGCACGGTTGTTCAATATGTGTCATACAGGGACGTGCGGTCAGAGCCTCACCTGTCATCATGACAAATAATAAAACAAATAATGCTAAAATAAAACAAATATTAATATTTCTCTACTGATCTGTGCTATAAATGTAATTTCTGTATGATTCCAATCAGTTCAAGCATTTTTATAATCAGAATCTCTGAATGATCTCATGTCCTGTTCAAACAGAGGAGACAGTGAGGTGAGACAGTGACCAGCTGTTCCTCTCCTCACTGTGAATCCTCACTAACTGTTGAGTCTTTTTCTGTCTCATTGTTTGTCACCACTGTAATATCTGTAGACTCTTTTATTATATCTCCTTTCTTTACATAGAATAATGTATTTCACGTCTGTGTAGAACATATTTAGTGTTTCTGATCTGACATTAAACCGCAGTGAAAAAGCACAGAGAGGCAAACAGTACCTCTGCCTCACTGAAGGGGGCGAGCGAGAGCCCACGGGTCGGGTTTATGCTTGTTCTGTCGTTGCTCTTCTTCTACACTTATCTTCTTCTTCTTCTTGTATTTTGCTTTGACCACAACAATGTACGATTCTATAGCCAGTGAAATATGAACAAATCAACATCAGTTCATCGTCGGACAGGTAAAGTAACATTTTATGTGTTTGTTGTTCTCTTTGTACATCCGGGTTGTTACGCAGATTATCGAGGAATCTCACGATGTTCGCGGGTGGCGCTCGCGAGCGCTCCGCTTCTGAAACGCTCCCGGTGGAATCAAACATGTACCTTAATGTGTGTGAATAATGCTGATATGAAATATGAAGAACAACCAGTAGTCAATGGTCAGGCTGTCAGTTGAATGTTGATGTAAGCTTCTCTATTGGGTTCATATATCTGTAAATCTGACTTATGTAGAGTCAGAACCTCACCAGACACGAGCCTCACCGCACGTCACTGGTGTCATATGCATAGTTCACAGTGACAAGTACCACGCCGAACAGCGTCAAGTCATGTGACCTTTGTTATGGTAAGAGGCGCAGTAGGCATCTGGAACCAGGCCATCTGGTGGCGTTTCACAAGAATCAAATCTATCTGTGCTGAGTGGAATATCGTGAGTGTAGAATATCGTGAGTGTAATAAATATGCCGAGAAGAAATATTTCAAAGGCCAGAAGTCTTCTTCACTGTTTGTGTGATTTGGATAAATATCTGACATTCAATTTCCATTTTCGTTTTTCTTTTGTGTGTTTGTTGAACACATTGCAGTGACATCACTGTAGTACATATTCTGATATCTCAGTTTGTCCTGAAGAACGAGACGTAAATAACGTGATGACGTGTTTTATGGAAGTTGGAATGTGTTTTGTATCTTATTGGAATCTATATTTATTCATAAGTTGTAGAATTAGAGTATGGAATTGAAAATAACTTTGTATTTTTGATATATCTCCAAAAGTATAAAAGCAATAAAAACAACGTGTTTACATACAAAATACATTTACTCTTCTCTTTATATTTTTTGCTTTATTGCACCTTTATATTTTTTCCGAAGAATATTTTTTTCATTTTATTTTTTTTTAATCAACCAACATTAAAGTTTTCATCGTCTTCCATCACATTAACAGAGCAGAAGTTAGTGTGAGCAACATTTTAATTTGTTCTGAGCTTGTTGACAAAAACAGTGTGGGAAACAGCCTCTTGAAAAAACAACAAGTATATTTGAATATCTACATAGTTTACAATATGTACAAATAAATATATGATGATAACATGAACCAATAAACTCAGAGCATCTCACAGACTTTGCATGAATATTTATATTTTCGTATTGAAACATTAAGTACAGCCTGTCTGGTGTCCTGCAAGTGTTTTAAATTCAAATTATGAAAATCAATTTGTTTGTTCGTGTAAATGCAGCATTTACAGCTGTGTTCTGCTGCAGCGCAGGAACAGATTAGTTAAAGTGAACGCCAGCATATCTTCATACAGGGTTCATTGTGAGACAGGTCGCTTCGGTCCATAAGGTAGATTCATGTTTTATGACGTTAATGTTTTTAGTCATGTCCCTGATGGCGTTTTGTTCATGCATCCTCTTCAGATGGGGCTCCAGAAGGAGCACACATTTTTCCTGTAAAGATAAGCAGCAGTTTTATTGCAGTGTCATTACTTTCTGACTTTGTCCACGCCGTGCAACATGAGCGTGGACAAAGCGTCACACACGACACAAACACAGTGCAGAGATATTATCACCTAGAGTCTGTGAAAACCATGCAGAGGAACATTATGTCTATCTAATATCATGGGGCGCCATTCAAAAAGGAAAATATCTTGTTTCACATTAATGGTGAAACATTTAAAAAATACAGAAATGAATATTAAAAAAACGTTACAGTAATACACTAAATGAATGAGATTCTTCTTCTATCTGTGACTGTAGGCTGGAACCGTTTCCTAAATGTGTGAAACGTCAGCTTACGTCTCTTTCAACATGTCTGAGAAGCTCAGCTGTACCTGCAGTATTTCGTGGCACACTCCAGCTGGTCCCTGCAGCTGGCGCCCACAGGCTTCATGCTGTTCCAGCGCCACAGGAGCGACCGCTTGGTCCGCTGGAGCAAACCGTTCCATTCTGCAGGAACTGGCAGGGAATCGACCTGTTCAGGCAAAGACAAGAGTCCCTTAAGATCAACGATCACCGGCAAGATTAATGGAGATAAAAACAAATTCCAACAAAAATCAAATGATCTTATGTTCTCTTTTAGCACAAACAAGATACAGTTAACCCTCAGGAAACGTACAGTAATGGAAGGTTATGAACGTACCTGAATGACACAGGTCAGAGTCAGAACAACTGACAGAACAATGATCTTCTCCTGAAGAGTCTTCATGGTTGCAGATGAAGTTCAAGAGAGAAGCAGTTCTGTAGTGCAGCTGCTGCGCTGTCCCATCGCCGCTTCTATTAAAGGCTTTAATTGGGTTGGGGAGGAGTTAGCCTCAGATATGAAAGATTAATTCTCCAATTTGCTACTTTAATGACTGAGGCTGAGGTTTGGCAGAGAAGCTGATCTCAAGTCACAACCAACGATGCAAACTGGTCCTTATCACTTTTATAATGGCAGCCAAAGTCAGAGTTTATCTGCAGGGAGTCAAAGTGCACTTTTCCACGTTGGAGGTGTCTAACTGAAACCTTAACATGTATGATGGACTGTAGAAATGTGTCCATCCACCAATGGGCATCACCCCCACAGTCTCCCAAGTCATCGGAGCTGCATGGTTTGGGATTGTGGAGGAAAGTGAAGGAAATCTTTGGATCTGATTTTCAGCATAGTTGTTGTAAAAGATGTCTTGAACACATATAAATCAGTCATTGTCGGGAATTATTGAGAAACATATTTTTATAGCACCTCATATATTCAGTTAATCAGTTATTAGATTTCTTCTCGGTTCAAATGTATGACTTTTACTTTGAAATATCTCTTAATTTGTACAATGGAAATGTCAGATTTTCTGTATGTGTGGAGTCAACGATGCCTTGATTCCATATACATCAGTCATTGTGTGGAATTATTGAAAAAAATATTTTTGTAGCACCTTAAAAATTTCAGAAATTTGCCATTTGAAGATACAAATTCAGTTCAGAGTTTTTGCGTAATAAAATATCTTCGTTGACTGTCAGTCAGGTATTAGTCATTTTAATATCTTTCCAGATAAAAGAATAAAGACACTTCACACACAATTTAGGTCTATTTTCCCTTTTACTCACGAGATGCAGGTAACAATTTTTGTACTTAATGTGAATATAATTCATTTAATCTTATTTCCATTATGCAATATGTATACTTTGTTGGCATCTTATTTTGAAAACTGGATGTTCATCTGTAGAAAACCAGACGTTGTCTCGCGTTAATCTTTCCGCTAACTTTGCAAAGTCCTTCGCTCGTTTGAATGCGTTTACCGTGATTTCAGCATATAGGCGCACTAAAAGTTAAGTGTCTGCTGAGTTGACCGCAGTAGACTGACGTCACTCATATCTGTACATATGAAGCTATAGTCAGCAGACAGGGAGCTTAGCTCAGCACAAAGACTTCCTTTGTCCAAAAGTTAAAAAAAATACACCGACCCCAATGTCTAAAGCTCGCTAATTAACACGATATCTCTATGAAAACACACATTATTATCTTATGTGGAGTTACTGCTGGAAATACTTCTTGGTGTGGAGTTAGTCAGAATTGAGATTACCATAAATCTGTAGCCGCTCCTCTGCTTGAGGCCAGCAGCTGCTAGCATAGTTAGCATTGTGGGTAACGTACACGCCGTACAGTAGCTACTCATGTTAGGAGAATTCATGAGTGAAAAAGCTAAATGATATGAGTGTAACGCTACATTGTTGGAGTACTCTACTCTGTTAGTTATGAGTTCACAGAGGAACATTTTATGGTAATTGAACTATTAGTGAACTATTAGTGAACTAGTTAATAGTTCAACTATTAGTTGAACTATTGAACTATTATTAATTGAACTATTTCATCTGTTGAAATCAAGAGGTGTGTGTGTGTGTGTGGGTGTGTGGGTGTGTGTCAGTGGAGTTACTCATAAGGCGATTCATGCTTTGCTGGCGAACTTTATACAAACTATTCAACCCTTTATCTAAACATTTTGCAATGTGTGAAGGAGGAAATGGAAACACACCTTCAGAGAAGGTGAAGCACACCAGGTTTATTAAAGACGTAGCAAGTGGCAAGACAATGTGACCTGTTGAGAGCACGTAAACAGTGGTTACATATTGATTTTACAATGTCGGAGTAGTATTGTAAACAATAATCTCTGTTGCACATTAGCATATTGATGTGTGTGAAATAGTGTTTTTCAAATTACACTTTGTAGTCAGATTCTATGTAGTTCTGGAGAACAGAATCTATTTCATGTTAATCTAATCAGCAATGATGAAAATGAAAAAAAAAAAAACCTACAATAATGTGATCCAAGGCTGTTAAGCAGTGCAGCATTAACCATAAAAACCACGGAGGGTTGCTAGTGGTGAAAAGGAACAGCAACATGTTCTATTCGTCAACATATCTGTCAGTAGTGTCACTAGCATGAGACCGTTCACTCATGATGTCACGATCATATCTACACAAGAACTAGTACTGGAATTAGGGAAAAGAAGATATCGTACTGTGCACCGAATAAAAACCTTCCCTTTATACTGATATAGTTTAATACTTTTGGATGTGATTCCATATTATACCATTCATATGTTGTGGATTAGATTCATGGCATCAGTAATACAACATGATGCACTTGTTTTGCACAGCTTACACTTTGCTTATGTTTTGCGAACTATACAAAAATGTGAAATGTCGACGTGAAGAAAGAAAGGTTGCATAAAACAGCTGAATCAACTTCCTTCTTATAGTTGCATCAACAATCTCACCGGACCAAGCTGAAGACGGATCATTGGCCCCTTTTAAAAAACACGCTGAAAATATTCCTTCGTCACCATTTCAGTTCTACAGCCATTCATCTCGTGGTCTCACACACACACACACACACACGCATACACACACGCACACACACACACACACACACACACACACACACACACACACACGTCGATTTAATCTACTCAATTCACGTTTCAATCCAAAATCCCATAAATTATAAAATACAAATATTTAAGATTTCATTTAAAAAAAAGGGGGTATTTTCATGATCATTACAGCTGTAATGTAAGGAAAACATGAACCCCACCCCTGTAACAAACCTCTTCACTTTCCTAAAACCAGTGGATTAAAACAACCTGATTAAAATGTGGGATTGTGACTCATTGTGGAAACTATTACTTGGGGGGTAAATTGCAAAAATGGCCGATCCATTGAACCCATGAAATGTGAAATTCTACTGCAAATATGGCAACTTTCCTTCTGGTTACATCCTGCTGACCACTATGACGAGAGCAGGGGCTGTCGCTCAGCTGCAGTGCTCTGAAACATGGAAACACAAGGAGATTACTAATGAACATACTGTACAATAATACATATTTAACATTCAATTAAAGCGATCGATCATCAGCATATCAACAGTTAATTAGAGACACGTAATCAACAGATTGATGGATAGTGACAGTAATTGTTAGTCGCAGCTCTAATGACCTCACAAACCCATCAATGTCCGTGTGAAACACTCACCACGGGGACCTTCTGTCGACACATCAGGAACATGAAGACTCCTCCCAGAATGATGCCGAGACCGATCAGCATGAAGGGAATGTTCACCACCACGTTCTGCTCCACCAGGATTTTCCGCAGCTTCGCGGCAGACGCGTCGTCAATGACGACGCTCTGAGGAGGTTGTAGAGGGAGATTAGAGCTTCGCTTTTTACTCTGATATTCTGCCGTTTCATGCATGTCATTTATGACTGAAAGACAAACTGGTGTGTTCGTACCTCATTGAGATAAACCACAGGAAAAGTCACTGTCCTCACATTTCCTGTTTGACTGATAGAAAAATAAGATTATTGTTATAATCACAATGTTTGGCCCACTATCATCATTTTATTATCTTTATTATCTTTCTTAGTAATCAGAAAAATTCACCTATGATTAAACGTATAAACGGCAAAGAGACACTCAGACAGCTGCTGTTGTACGTTTAGCTTGTCCACATAAAGTTCTGATCTCAAGATTACATCAAGATTGTTTGTTCCTGCCGATGCCCAGGAGATGAACAACAAGTGAGCCACGACTGTCCAAAGGTCCACTCGTACGGGTGATGGTGGCACGACTGCTTTACAGTCACCTCGCTGGCAACACTTCCCAGACTAACACAGTTCAATTCAAGCCGACGTGTCGACGGGGGGGTTGATGCCAACAGGTGAAGCAACAAGAGACTGGTGAAGGGAACGAGATGACTACCTGAAGGTGGGGAGTTTCTCCACAAACACGTTGACCTGGAGCCGCTTCGCTGCTTGTAGGATGACTCCTGTTAGCTGCAAAACAGAATCAGACTGTGTTTGAGGGAAACACTGACCAGCACTGATCTGTGTGCAGATATATACTCTGAAGTGTGAACATTTATGCCTCGTTAAAGCACATAACGAGGCATAAATGTTCATATTTAGATCTGCAGGCTTGCTCTTCAAATATGACCTCACTTCCATATATTCATGATAAATGCACTAACTCTGCGTCGTCCAGCTGCACATTGTGCTTCTGGACGTGTTTGTCTTTGTTGTCTGCTTCTCTTTATTACTGTGTATATTCATCTCAGGCTCAGTCACATTATCACACATGATAAGAGCTGTTGGAGCTTATCTTTGGTGACAGCTCCGTTCCATGTCTGCTTTAATCGTTAACTACTGTTGACCACTGCTCTTCTTAAGGTCACCAGCAGTCACAAAGCTGAGATAGCTCGCCATCTAGTGGCCAACATGAATGTCACCGTCTGTGTTTCAGCTGAACGTTTTCATATCAGATTCTCCACGGAACACAACGGTATAAAGTAACTTGTCAATGAGTGTAATTAGATGACTAGATATAATTTCTTCAACTCGTTCATTTAACTTTTTTAGAGGGAAAAATTATTATTCCAAACAATAGTTATATACGTCCTGAAACATGTTGTGGAAGCATTTTTAAGCATTGAAGTTGAAAGTCCTACCGGATTGATGTCGATCGCAGTCTGATGCTCCTCCTTCTGAGGCCTCATGCCAAACACAGCCTGGATATATTCCTCATCTGCCTGGTAGAAGTGTGGTGAAGACATGATGATGGGAGCGCCTAAACACAGCACATTCAGATAGAGAACCATTGTGGAGACGATGAAAACCGCTTCCTAAAGGACAGGGTGACACAACGAAACGCTCTCCTGGCTTTTCACACCTCCTACCTTGTTTACATAGGCTGACGTTCAGCACACCAGAGCCCAGGCAGTTTTCAGCCGGGACGCAGAAGCCTGCGTTGGCTGGGTTCACGGTCTTATTGGCGAAAACCTCGCTAGGGGGACTGAAGCGATACCCGGGGATCCCCTTTACCGTCACGTCCTCCTCGTACAGAGTGTACAGGGACCTTGCAAACAGAGTCAGATGCTGGTTAATCTTTGCAGACACAGATAAGTTCTGTGAAGCTGGAAGTGTAACAAAGGAGAGGAGGTTCTGGTGGGTGAAGATTGTCTTGCAGACATCCTCAGACCATGACTTTGATCAAGCATGCAAGTTTGGGACAGATTTGAGCCAGTAGAGTGGAGTTACATCAGCTTGTTGTTTGATGGAGAGTCACGCCATCCCAAACGCTTTTTGATAACTGGCCACTGGCTTTCTTTTCCAACTTCTAGGGGGCGCTAGCGAGCAATTATGTCACACTCGAGCATGGGACCCATCAAATACAAACACTTCCACCAGTCCTGAGTGAGTTTTGAGATATGCTTTTCTAGCAGCCTGTCCACTCACCTGCACAGGTCAGAGGCGAACATGTAGAGAGTCTCGTTCTTGGTGACGACCGGATGGAAAGATGCTCCGTTGGTTCCATTGATCATATTGCATTCATCAGATGTCCACCAACTCAGCGTGCTGCATGCATACACACAACAAAACAACGTCTGATCAACGCTTCGTATCAAACTGACAGACAAGAGAGTCGCATTCAAATCTATGCAAGAGAGCAAATAAGTGTTATTGCTACTGTTAAAGCTAGCTGGCCAGCAAGTCCAGTGTGGAGGAGCTGTGTGATACCTGACTGATGGACACAACAGAAGAGATGTTAGGTCTCAAAAGAGAGACAAAGAAAGAACATCTCCAAGTGTAACAGAGAGGATTAGCGCTGCTGTAGCTTGTTGACATGAGCTCTGATGAAGGACTGAGACGTGACGATAGCAGGACAAACTCCTTCATGTCATCAAACGGGGTGAAACAAGCATTGAGCACATGTCTTAGTGGTACTGATAGAGTGGCTTGTAAACTGCATGCAGTCGATGTTTACTCACTGATTGGATTTACAGAGCCGGAGAGATAATTCTCATTCATTCACTGTCATTTCTTCTGCTGGAGGTGAGTGGAGACAATTACCTGTTACCGTTCCACGTGTCCACTCTGGCAAAGTCCTTGTAGTCTTGCTGACCGGTGAAGAAGACGTATTCACCATCGTGTGACGCATTGCTCTGTACGGGGGGGGGGGGGGGGGGGGCAGAATGAACAACTGTTCAACTAACTTCTCGTGCAAGAAACGTGATTTTCTGTGATTCTAATAGAATGAATATGCAATTATCTTATAGATGAGTATGTTTTATTATAAGTCTTTGTGAATAAACACTCCAGTCTGAACAAAATGCATATTGATGTATTCTTATGGTGGAATGAAACCTTATAGAAGAGTCCGAACACATCATCCAGGTCAGGCTGCAGCGTTCTGAGAGCTTTGAGCAGGCCGTCTTCATACCCCCACAGCAGCTCTCCCACAGAGCGCGTGGTGAACAGACCCACACCGGTGCCCCTCATGTAGGCCGATATGAAATTGGATATTAACGTCTGGTCCTTGAATTTCTCCATCACCGTCTACCAGCAAAAAGAAAGGGAAGACAAGCTGCTATGGAACAAATCATTCACTTAAATAGAACGTTTTTAATCTTTACGAGAGTTCACTATACAGTAGCACAACATTGCATGTTATCAGTCATTCACTATATGTTTGTAACCGTAAAAGGAAAATCACATCTAATAAAGCAAAGATAAATGTTAAAGCTGGAAGGAACAGAATAAGATTATTCAACAAAAACAACTAGACGTGTACCAAACTCTAAAGTGTCAAATAAAGTTTAATAATCAGTAGAAGCTGGAAAAAAAACCTTATGAATTCTCAACATCAGAAACATAATAACAGTTTCAAACAATCATTTGACTCTCTTGTTGCTGCCTTACATTGGGCCTTACAGTCGGTGATTTATTAAATATTATGCAATAAATATCTTTAACCTGTGACTGTTGTTGTTACTCCTTGTTCCAACAGTAATGTTACTCATTTCAGTTACATAGAAGACATCGTTATCTATTGATCTTTCATACCTTCAAATATTATGAAGTACTAAATACTCATTAAATGTGAATACAACACAACTTCCTTGTTTGTATGTTGCTGCCAATACAATAAATAAATACATAAAACTAGAAAATGATTCTACCGTGACACAGTATGATCAAACCACTCCGGTAGTTCAATGATTGCTGTGTCTCACCATTGCTGGGATGTTGACCGTCCTGATGAGCTCACTCTCTGGACCTCGGGACATGTTGCGCTGAAATATGTAGGTCTTCATGTTGACAGCGGAGACTTTAGTGCCGTTATCATGGAAGTCCACTTGCTCCATGGGCCGGTATTCTCTGTGCAGGACAATACAACAACCGGGTCATAATAAGTCACCTCATGAGAGTCCTTTGTTACAGTGCTGCAGAAGCTGCACCTCAGACTGCAGAGACATTACTATTGTTAAATAATTATAAAGTTCTGCATGGAAAATTCTACAGGTGTGTATAAAGATCACAGGGTTCTTTCGGGGAATTTATTGCACAAATAAAACTGTTGAGCTGCCATCATGTTGAAGAATTGCCTTTTGGCCCAGTAAGATGCTTTCTGGCAGAAAAGAAGGAAGTCAAAATTATAAATATCTCAGTGATGCAACTCTTAATTCTCAGCTGGACAGTTTGACATCTGTACAAAGCTGCTGCGTCTGTCCAGAGACCAGAGACCAGAGACCAGAGACCAGGCTGCACACACGTCTCCTGCTGCTGCCGCCACCATTTCTGACAACAATGACAGAAGTTATGGTTTTGTCACTTTGTCTTACTGGAAGCACAAACCGGAGGAGTGAGAGGGAGGATTTCACAAACCATGCAGTGTAGTCAGTCACACCATTTATGTAAATCTGAATGTACCATCGGAAAACAACCCGTGTTGCTGTAACTCATTCCACAGCTTCAGGGTGTGACCGTCAGTCATTCAAGTGAAGAATTATTCAAATAATTTGACGTTGAATGGTATTCAGGAAACGTATGCTTTGCGTTGTAGACTTACTGCACACACTGTGTATTATGGGATATAGCGGATTGCTAATGTGTGTTTTGCTGTCATGTTCAACGCTGCCGTGTCTCTTCAGGTCCTTTCTTTTGTTCCAGTTAATCTCATCATTTATCAGCTATTTGACACCTTTGTCCCTTGAAAGATGAGAGACTCTGTTTCCATTCTCTGATCTACAATCAGTTGGTTTTGACATGTTTTACTGAATTGACTCGGCTTCTTTCATCATAATCATGTATTTCACTTCTGCTTGATTTCACAGACGGCTGGAGACAGGAGAGGAGGCCTCTGTCCTTCCCCTCACTCACCTGTAAGTGTATGGACCAATCTCCAGCACCGCAGGCCGGTCCCCGTCCAGCACCTCCATGGGGTTGGTCACATTAAAGAAGTAGAACTGCATGTAAATGGGTGCCGGTGGATCCTCCCAGGCCTCAAACGCCTCCGTGCCATTCTTCAACACTACTTCCTGCGGAGGACAAAGCAGTGAGTTACTTTTACTGCTGAGAGAGAGAAACACATGCAACTTCAGACCGATGGTCTCCTGCTGACTAAGCTGTCCTCGCATCATATGACAAACGCTGCTGCAAGCGGTGACGTCACCACTATTTAGACCATTTAATGCACTTTAAATTAGGCCAAAGAGGTGACGATGCCACAAAGCAGGATCAGACGATAATAACTGTGCCATGTAGGGGGTCACGTCAGATTTTAATACGTAAAAACCTCATAGTAATGATGTGAACGAGAGTGAAAATACAAAAATAATCAGATCAGATACATTTTTAAGTTTAAAGCAAACTGATATAATACAGGCTACCCCCCCCCTCCACCACCACGCCCCAAACAGCTACAGACACAACGTACGTCAGCCGAGTGCATGGCTGAATACTCGTCTATTACAGAACTGTCAGAAGCTACAACATGTCTATTACATCGCATTCCTAAATGTAAGTCATTAGTAACACATTCAGCTTCATAAGTCAGCTAAAGAACCAGCGTTAAAGCTTTCCCACAACTGGTTCCATTATGGAACTCAGAGGCGGAATCGAAACTAAGCAGCCTGTGTTTGATGTTCGGTTATGATCCAGAATCAGATGTTTACCTTTTCAACCACCGACTGGAGGAGCCGTTGAAACACGTTAGACAAGACCAAAGAAATCCCCGAGATCAGGAGAAGAACAGAAACAACCCCGACGCTGTAGATGCAACATGATTTCAGTAGCATGGTGACCCGCTGACTGACTCCTGACGGCAGCAGCTCTCAGGGACAGACGCTACTGCCTGAGTGAGACTCCTGCTTTTGTTTTGATGGCCTCGGAACCTTCTCGGTGGAGCAAAGGACCCACATCCGCAACGAAACACTTCCCCCGTCGCCACTTCCGCTTTCTTCGACAGTCGACGGCTTCCCGGAGCACGCAGCCGTGACGAACACACTTCAGGTGACTTTCAGAAAAGCCCGTTCAACGCAAATGAGCTCAGAACATGTTGAAATGAGTCAGCGCATCAACATCCACACGATGGTAGACCCAACTACCCCCCCCACACACACACAGTAGCTGGTTGTTGAAGCTGTGGGGAAAATATCTATCTTGCAGATAAATACTCTTTGTTTTTAATCGCATGACAATGACGTCTTTCATTAAATCTCAGTGTTTTCTAGGTCATTCTGATACATTCTGATACATGTATACATTAATATATACAGATATGTGGAAAGAGCCTTTGTTTGTGCGGCTTGTTTTACACTTTTAACGTTCACCTTATTATTATTCATAATACAGAACAATGTAGTACATAGATCATCCACTAGATGTCACTGTCCTGACAGATACAACTTCATGCCACTGCAAACGTTCTGTGTTGCTCTATAAACTGGAGTCTTACCTGTTGAGTCAACATGTTGAATACAGGGGGCCACACCTGGGCTTAGCAGACTTAGAGCAATCTTTTTCCTTTCCTTGATTATTTAGACATCAATATAAAAAAAATGACATAATTTCAAAGATTCTGTTCATACTTATTTAAGAAATATATTCAGATAGGACAACCCGAATAGACCACCACATACAGTTAATGAACGGTATATACTGTAATGGACATTGGCTGTAAATGAAAACAGTTGAATACTTGCTTTGAATATTGTTTTTGTTTATTATAGCAGACACACAGACCAGGTAACATTATCCCAAACATCAACAGCACAACCTTACAGCCCAGACACGTCCTTACCTGCTGTAATAAGTTGCTGTTGCGACATATCATCATAAACGACTCGTTTCTCAACCTTTGAGATGATGCACACCGATTTTACACGTAAAGACCGGTTCACACGTTATGAGTCGGCTGCTGCATAAAAGCAACAGCTGGATCCTCTGTGGATCCACAGGAGAGCTGCATTATGGGACATATATGACCCAACGTTTTGGAGCTTGGACGTCTGAAGTTAGTAGGTCATGGGAGTTCAGGGGTCTGGTTGACAATCTGGAACACACACTGCGGTTAATACACAAAAAGTTATGTCAGCAAAATAATAAGACGCGTTTTATTATATTCACCTTCACTGTATTCTAGCTGTGTGTGAGTTGTGTGGGAAATACCCCCCCCCCCCTAACCAGGACGTGAATGGGGCACAATGGAGAAAAGAAGAGTGCTCGTTCGCTCGCTCGCTCGCTCGCCGCGGTCACGAGAGCACTGGGGGGAGTGACGTCACTTTCCTAAACCGGGCAACAGCTTTTTGAGTTGAGTCGCGAGCGAGCGAGCGAGAGACGGGCAGGAGTAAGTGAACAACTGTGAATGTATGCGGGCCGGTGTGTCGGGGCGCGCTGTTTTCTACTCCTTCATGCATCCTCCTGCTCGACAACAGCGGCTCGCCCGTTTCTCGCCGGTTCCGTAGCTTCTCTGTTTTTGGCACAAAACCGTTTCTTTGATGTTGTCCAGCCCTCCTGCGACTCATAACTGGGTAAGTGTGTCCAGTGATTTCACGTCATGTAAGTAACATTAGTTTGTTGGTCGTCTTTTTCTTTTTGTTTAAAAGCCTCGCAACTAACTGATGGTAAGTCTCTGTTGAAAGTGAAACGCGTACAGCTCCTGTTACAAAGTGCCCAATCCGATTGTTTGTGCACAATGATGCACGTCGCGCGCATTTGATACTTTTTGTGCTAAACGAGTTGCAGCCTCATACCCATGTTTGTGCATGCATTCACATAACTTCCATTGTTTGAGGCGCAGCATGCAAATATGCGCTAGTAGCTACTTGATAAACTGTGCTGATAAAGTCGACTTAATTAGGTCGAGTAGAAGGTTTAACATTGATTCAGTAGTTAACTCAGTCTAACCGTGAGACAACACATTTGTTTGACGTCTTGACTTGATTGACACGTGATACGTTCGCAGTCCACCACCTCTTCTTAATTGCTGTTTTCAGCTCATTAGCGGGCAGCTGGTATGTTTTACACAACATGAAGGTTTGCACGCGGACGTATGTTAGTCTCGTTGTCTTGAATGCTGCCAGAGGAGCCGAGACGTGGCTGTCCTTGATGCACCCACCTACAACCCAACCGCAGAACACATCAGTGTCTGCCCATCGGAAGAACTCTTTCTAACGTCTGCAACAACATTTATGAATGCATACATTTTTGTTGAATATTATTTCTTCAGGACCTAACAGCCAGTTATCAGAGGCTCAAGTTGCTTGCACGGTTCCCTTTGGTTGAAATACAAGCAGACACAGAGGGACCTGGAAATAATAATAACAATAATGAAGTGAGTGAGTAGACTAATCTTGCCTGGAATGCTATTTTGATATTTTGGGAGTAAATCACTGCCAAATTCATTTCAGGCATGAAAACTTGGAAATGTCTTGAGGCAGTTAAGGCGCAAAAATACAGACATCCCCAAGAGGTTTGTGGTGATTTAAAACATCCTTATAGGAAACAATACAGAGCCGGATATCATTTCCAACAACAGGTTTAAATTAGAATTCCATGTGTTACACAGAGTCCATTCCCAGAACGACCCATTGATTGGAAAGGAATCGTTGAATGTAGAAGTGCTTCAGATTCGTTACAGATCAACTGTAGAGGACTGTGACCATCACACTCACCATGGAAACGTTGTACACATTTGCTTTTGACAGTCAAACGGTTGATTTATTGAGGCTGTAGACGACTGCCACGGTAAATTCCTGCTGCTGCTGCTGCACATTTGCGCCTCATATTGAGTGTGACTTGTATGGATATAGTGTCACATAAATCATGTAGTTTAGTCTTCCAGAAACACAAAAATCACCAAGGTTGAGTTTAAACATCTGTCTTTCTTCTCTCCACAGCCTTGACTGAGTGATTGAGCGTGTGACTGCATGGACCGGACTGAACATGAAGAGCCTCAAAGCAAAGTTCAGAAAAACCGATGTAAGTACTGTAACACTTGTTCGTGTGTGTGTGTGTGTGTGTGTGTGTGTGTGTGTGTGTGTGTGTGTGTGTGTGTGTGTGTGTCTGCAAGGCTGAGTCAGTGTCTGTGTAGTCATGCCTTGAGCAGTTGCGGATGATTTATGGCAGATTTCCTCAACCTTTGGTCAGCAGCACCCTATTTAAGAAAAACAAATGGGCTGGAAAAATATAATAAATAGATTTTAATCCCAATGTCTGTGTAATCCATTTAGAGCTTCCTCCCTGCTCCTGTAAACAGAAGAAGTATGCCTTGCTCAATTTAACACAACACTTGTCAGCTGTGATTGCGGGTGTCATGAGAATTTAGGACCTAAAAACGGGACCTTGAGCTTGAGAAACCGTGATAAATGGTGTCGGCGACGTAACACAGACCTTTATTCAGACACGTTGAGTCACTTTGGAAGGTGATCCACATGTGATGCAATTTTTCCTACAAAGACCACAAATATCCCGAGATCCTTAAAATCTGCATCGCTCCAGATGAGGAGTTGATCCTGCTGACTCTGAATCAGTCTTTAGGGAGGACTTTAGTCTTCAGTGTCGGTTCGGTCATTCGTTCGCTCAGCCTATGATACTCTACACTCACAGGAAGTGAGGCGTCTCCACGGCGTCTGACTCATCTGTTGTCACAGTGACCGTAATGACACAGAGCCAAACGCCAGACAGGAAAAAGCTGGAGGCTTGGGATGAATGGGATGCATTTTATGGGATGAGGGAGTGTCAGAAGTAGAGAAGTTGGCGAATGGAGAGAAGAATGCCAACTGAATGAGATACTTGGTTTATGTGGGCGGCTTCCATGAGATTGGGAGTGTGTGGCAGGGCAGGGTGGTGAGCGCTGGTTAAATGTCATGCTCTGTTGAGAGAGATGCCGTCCAACAGAGGAAGCATTAGGTGGAGTACATCCCTGCTTTTACTCTATTATAGCCATCATATACTGCATAAGGCATAACTAGTGCATGGATGTGTGGAGAGCAATAACTCTGCTTTTGAAGAAATCATCATAGGCACGTTCAAATGTAGATTTAAAACTCTTTTTAAGGAATACAGATGCAAATAAGTGTCTTGATTTAATCTTTAACAGCCTGCCATTTTACATGGATCTACTGCCTAATATTAGTGAGTTATTGCAAATTCAGTCAGCTATGTGGGGGAGTACAATAGTGTCCATTGTTCTAGAAAATGTCGAGTCCAGAATTGGGCAGCAAGGCCGCAGTAGTTCCCCCTCGGTGCGTAACACGGCTCACCTTTACTGGGGTTTAGCAGTCAGAACCAGCGTTGTTCCAGTCAGAGTTGTAAACGGAGAGAGATGCTGTTGGAGTGGAATGCTTGTCGTCACTGAAATAGCCCGTCGTAGGCGGCATGAGAGAAGAAAGGGAAGAGCGGTGGATGTGCACGTTGCTTAGAAACACGACCGAAGCCATTTGCAGTCACGCATGTCTTTGCAGGACTCGCACCCACACACACATTGTCGCACTTTGACGCCTAATTATTTTTCGGTTCGTCTATGAATTTTAATAAATCCCTGTTTTTGTATTTGTGCATTGATACAATACTTTTTGGGGAAAGTAAACATTTGACTGTACCAGTCAAGTGGAGAGCAGGGGCCGCCTTTCAATCGGAGGGTCAGAGGTTAGATCCTCTCCGCTAGTCTCGTGTCAATGTGTCCTTGAGCAAGACACTTAGCCACAGAATCGCTCTCCACCTACGGTAGATAGATACTGAATTGTAAGTCACAGTTTGGATGAAAGCGTCTGCTAAATGACTGTAATGTAATTAAGTAACTTAATAACTCCCGATTATTTCTATTTAAAAGCATCTCTGCCAATTATGTTCTAAGTTTGGACGATTTACTCTTTTCGATTTACTAAGATCATTATTTTTCAATAAAAACCGTTTCATAGATATACTTTTATAATCTCTCAGTGAAGTACACATTCATTTGTGATGCAGAGGAAAGTAAAGCCGTGTCGGTACTGTAGTGCACACATAATGATTAAATGAATGGTCATGATTAAGATATGCCGAACAGGCCAGCATGTTTGTCCTCTGAGCCAATAGTTATTCCACTGCTTTTTATAGAAACCTGAACAACCATAACAGAACGCAAAAATGTCTGTGGTTCTATTTCAGGCTGTGTGTTTCAGTGACCGATTTCTCAGGAATGTTCCCCCCAAAAAACCCAAAACAGGCCCGTTTCTTTTTTTTAACAACAAAATAACAGAAACTTAATACCTTCATAAATAGCTTCACTATGAGGTAAAGACATTTCCACATAGTGTGTAATGGAGTCTCTGCTTGAGTGTCAACTCGTTACTGAATGCTTCACTCTGGGGATCCACCTCCAGCCCAGTGAAGTGAATGCATCAGGCAGCCACACCTTCACTCAAACACCTTCTGTGCAACATGAGGCCTGAAGAATAGCAGAAGAAGTGCTGTCTCTTTAATATGAGACAGGCGGCAGAAGCACTAACTGTTGAACCGGATTATATGGCCTGATAATAAATACCCATGTGAACTAGCCTACAACCGTACAGCCATGATGCAGACTCAGCAGAATGTGTCGCCAGGTGAAGGCTAAGGAGTGTGAAAACGCTGCCTGCTCTTAAGGTGCGCAAGCGTTTCAAACCTCAATCTTAAACGGCTTCATTGCTGCTCAACAAAGATTAGCTGAGAACTGAATGGGTGATTTTCTCACAGATTATACAGCAATAGTAATAACTTCTTTCTTCTGCACTGGGGTCATCATGGCTGTGTTGTGGTGTGACTTTTTCCTACATTCAATTTGTCAAATTTCTGTACATGTCAGTATCTAAAGTAACACCAGCGAGGGGGGGGGGGGGGGGGGGTGTTTAAGACAAGCAGACGCTGTAATCTGGTTTCTGGGAATGGGGTTGGCGATCAGCCACAGAGAGACTTGCAGACATTTAGCTTCAGCCATGTTTGAACAATCGGCTGTCGGAGATGATTTTGCTATGACCTGCAACAATAATGTATCAGAATGTTTCTCTCTGTCGTGTTCAGACTAGGGCTCATTTATTTAATGTTAGGTTGGAATACAAGAAGACGGAGATTTAGCGTGTTGACTGTGGTTTGGTTGGTAGTGAGTTGTCCAATAATGTTGCCCGTCTAAAGTCAACATTTTGATTTAAATCAAAGAAGTTGATGAGACTACAGATCTGAACGTTCAGTTCTAGCTTTTGGTACTTTTCACTACTTAATGCTACGGACTAAGAACAGAAAGTTATTGCGCTTTGATAAGCAGCCCTAAATAGCACTCCTCTGTACTACTTAACACGGAGTACTGTCAAACGACGGAAAGCCCGTTTTATAATGTAGAACATCACTCCACCAGTGAAAATCAGTTGTGTGTAATTAGTTTGAGAGATCTTAATTAAATGTGGTGAAGTGCGTCGACCCTTTGAGAGCACATTAACACAGCGTCCTGCTGTTTGAGCAGAGCTGCTCTCAATTAGTTCATTTGTTTACTCTTATCTTACTCTCAGCCCCTCACCACCATCCCCCAAGCGCGCGCGTGCGCGCGCGCACACACACACACACACACACACACACACACACACACACACACACAGAGACAGACACACACACACACACACACACACACACACACACACACACACACACACACACAGAGACAGACACAATTTGGGTTTGTGAGTACGTGTGTATTTTATTGTTCACAGGGGTTCTAGAATTAAACCTTCACCCGGCCCATCATACTGTCACACTACTTAAAGCTGCTCCCCCAGCCGTCAGACTAAGCAGGATTACTCAAGACACACACACACACACACACACACACACACACACACACACACACACACACACACACACACACACACACACACACACTTTCACATCCATGTGCATAGACCGGTATCCACAGCATATGCACACACACACACACACACACACACACACACACACACACACACACACACACCCTTCCCTTCACATGCAGTCTCTCTGTGTAATTGAAGTGTGGATTATAGTGTCTCCTCTCACTCCACACAGCTGTTTCATGGCTTCAATTCATCTGAGCGACGCGACACTGGAGACTAAACTGCTCATTTACACATTGTTTTCATTTTTGGCACTTATTAAAATGAATAGAATCTAAATGTAGCGATGTTAAATACTGTAGGAATGAAGTCCTTCTTATAATGGGTTGTTATGAAATGTGTCTGCTGTGATGACTTCAGCAGCACTGTAAAAACATGAAACCATATTTCCCCTCCTTCTTAGCACATTGAGGAACAAACCTTATTTAATCATCTCAGCACTATGTGACATCACATGAATCCTGATTCCTAAGCTTCTGCACTGCTTTGTGTGGCTCATTCAAAGGTATCAGAGCAGTCGCTGTCCTGAGTGCAATATGTCAATCTGGACATAAGCAGAAAATAAATGTCATCTTGCCAAATGTTATTTTTGACTCCTCCTCAGAACATGGATAGTGTTTTGCTGCAGAGTCCGGCCTCTATGGCTGTACTAGTTTAGCTTACAGTATGTAGTGTAGATGATCTACAGCATCAGCCACCGTGGTCAATTTTGATCCCAAGGGTTTCTAAATGAATGTTAAAAAAAACCAATTAAAGTTGTTTAAGTGAATCCCAGGACAGGCTGAGGAGCACGGCTTAGAGTCTGTTTAAACACGGATCCAATTAAAGCAGGAACCGCCCATTGGATGTCTCTATTCCTTATCGTCTGATACATGAACTACAGAAACAGTCAGGAAACCTGCTCGTCAGCAAACACATGAAGCACTGAGCATGGTAGAAGCAGGGGTGTGTGTGTGTGTGTGTGTGTGTGTGTGTGTGTGTGTGTGTGTGTGTGTGTGTGTGTGTGTGTGTGTGTGTGTGTGTGTGTGTGTGTGTGTGTGTGTGTGTGTGTGTGTGTGTGGACTTGTTTGTTTACTGGTGTGGGTGTGAGGACATGATGCAGGGTGCTCTCCTGCTGCTTTATGTTTATGTTAACGGTGATATGTTTGTGAAGATATATTTATCAGCGCAAGTTTAAAGTTCTTAAGGAAAGCTGCGTCTGTGCACCCGGTGCACCACGACTCACAAGACTGTGTGTGTTGACGTGGTTCAGAATCACACGCAGATGAAGTAATGGTGTGAGACATAACTAATCACTGATAAGGCTGACGGCACCAGAGAGAGACAGGAGCAGATGAGGTGGATGAGGGGAGTTCAGCTGAGGGGTTGGAGGGAGGAGTTGTGAAGAATAACAACAAATGAGAGACAAAGATAAAGGAATAATGAGGAACCAGAACCAGATAAATAAGCAAAGTGAGCGGGAGAGAAACCCTATATGAGCGTGAAGGTCAGTCCGGCTCCCCGCCCACCGTCGGGTTGTTTGGTTTGGCCTGCGCCGAACAACTGGAACAATATTCATGCTAGGAGATGGATGGAGGGAGGGTTACACTCAGTTCACCTGGAAAAAAAAACCCATGAGAACTTTCCTTCACGAGAGACCATCGCACTTCTTGATTTGTGGTGTTCCTCCAAGAGCTGCTTCTGCTCGCTTTAGTTCTGTCTGATGATTTAAGTCATGGAAGTTTAAAGCAGAGTAGCCAGACAGACTCTGTCTTCCTGTTTCACAAACGTTTGTCCCTGGAGCTCAAAAGACCGTAACTAATACGTGTCTTTTATCTGACTCCACTTGGACTCGTCGTAGGCTGACGTGTGCATGAACTACCTCTGTCCTGGTTCCTGACTGAAGTCAGGGCTACACTATATTTTTGCTCTACTCCACTGACTTTATGAGCAGACCTCCAGCGTAATGAGGCTGGTTGCTTTCCAAGTCCAGCAGTGTTTATTTATAGGGCAGGAAAGGCTATTTGTGTCAGGAGGAAGTGTTGCATGAGGGCTATTTTCTTTACCGGAGGTCTGCTTGCCCCCATAAATGTCTTATGCCAGACATTCGCATCAATTTGATTCAATGAAAAGAGCTGTGTCCAAATGTGTCCGTACAGAGTGTGGGACAGTGTTCACGTAGTAGGACCTGTTTCTTCGTCGCAGCCTGTAACGCACTAAGCAAATGTACTTTTATCGTCACAACCCAGGTCCTAGAGTCACGGTGGCCTCATGGCATTCCTGTAACCACACCAGTTGTTTGAGAGGGGCAGCAGTAGAAGCAGTCGAATAAGAGGTCGTTAGAAAAGGTCAAAGGGAAATGTCCGCTAATGGGAGCTTTTCAAGCTGTGTCACTGGGTGAGTTGAAGAGGGTCAGAGGGGCCGATGGACGACATGCTGACAGTTTTGTTTTCCTTTCTGTTAAGTCTTGAGAGAGAGAGAGAGAGAGAGAGAGAGAGAGAGAGAGAGAGAGAGAGAGAGAGAGAGAGAGAGAGAGAGAGAGAGAGAGAGAGAGAGAGAGAGAGAGAGAGAGAGAGAGAGAGAGAGAGAGAGAGAGACTTTTAAAACAATAACAAGTATCTTTAGTTTATCAGTTAAAACACACACACACACACACACGGTATCCCAATGCAGTGCTTCTTTGAGTCTTAACTACATTGCATTAAGCATTTACTTAATGGAGGAAAGTCAAAAAAATAACTGAATTACGGACTAAAATTAATCGTATAACATTTCATACATTATATATTATACACATACATTCTCCTTGGCAGTCACTGATGTTGGCACAATTGGTGCAAAGAAGCTCTCTTGGCAGACTGAGTGTTAACAGGGATGCTGTTCACCCTGGCTGTCAGTAGTGTTCCTAGAGGGGAACTCTCCATCTATCTTTAGTAGTCTTTGTTTAAAGATCTTTGAGAGCACACCATCATGTGAAAAATGTCCTATACAGGCTACAGTAGCCGCTACTAGCAGAACGCAGCCGGATCTACTGTTGACTGTTGAGTTGCATTGTTGGTAATAGTGTGCCTGGTTTTGACAAGGAAGAATAGATAAAGAAGTAAAACTATCTCTGTATCTGCTGGTGTTCATACATGGACAATATATCAACTGTACCAACGTTCACCCGTTTGAGCTTAGACTCCTTTAGTGCTGGGTTGAGGTTGAGGTGCTGGTTGCCAAATAAGAAAGAAACACTCTCATGATGTGAATGTACTTCATGACGTGTGGTCCAGGTCGGGCAGGATTGTGAAATACATGGCAGAAACTTTCATCACGAGAGCAACCATCTGGTCTTTGTTTAACCGTTCTGTCTACTAACGCTCTTATTCTGGGTCTCAGTTTCAGTGTCTAGTAAACTGTGTGTGTGTGTGTGTGTGTGTGTGTGTGTGTGTGTGTGTGTGTGTGTGTGTGTGTGTGTGTGTGTGTGTGTGTGTGTGTGTGTGTGTTACAGAGGGCAGTAAGCGGTTTCAGCTGTGGCCTGGGAGAAAGGATGTATTGTTTGAGGATATTTCAGCGTCTGCTTTGTTGCCGATTAGGGGTTTGAAGTTAACAGCCACTGCTGATCAAAGGGCAGAGATATTGTATATGTGTCAATCTGTCCTTCACTGTTTCCTTTCCTTCTTGTTCTGTACATTGTTCGCTCTCCTCTACTTCCTGTCTGTACTGCCCTCAACTGTCCCTCAAACAGAGACTGTTCTTGTCACTTGAACATATGTTATTCTGTCCCGAGTTGTTCTTTTTATCCTAATAATCTTGTGCTGCTTTTTTTGTTTTTCCTTTCCTTATTTCCTCTCCATGCTTACGCGTTGTAGTAAATCAGTCTCTCTGTGTATTCTCTTTAGAAGCACTACTTCCTCACTGGGTCACCTCTGCTTTATTTCCCCTCTGCTTCTCGTATCTTCTTAATTTATATCAAAGTTTACTCTGTCTGTCCCACACTTCAGTCCAGAGCACGATGTCCTGACAATTACTGCCCAGATCCCGGTTGTCACGGTTATTTTTCATCTCCTCAGTACCAGTGATGTTGGTGCCGCCGTCGGATCAAATTACCCTTAAATGACATCACTAGTCCTGGTTTTGCCTTTCAGACCAGGACAGATGCAGTTTATCGTGCCCTTTGCTTATCATGTCCAGCTTAACTTAGTTAAACTGAGTTTGTAGCACTTCATATGTGGACGTGAAGCTGCATTAGAACGACCTGTATGCTCACCGTAGTGAAGGCCAAAGAGACCCATGAAATCAAAGAGGACTGAACACCTTTTTATCTGTAGATCAATACACATCATCTTTTGTCTGTTTTGGAAGGAAATAGGAAAGCTTGACTAAAGTAAACATTGTTTCAGTTAAACTCCACCTGCTGAAGCGGCTGAGCTGTACAAACATACAGAATGTGATGTCGGGTTAACTGTTTCCTCGTCTTAGTTTGTTTTTCCTTCAGAGAACCGAGGAAGTTCAGAGAAGCAGAAAAACACTCTGAGCATGTTTAGGCAGAAAGCATTAGGTTAACAAACACTTCATCTGTTTTCTCTGCAATTAATTCTAAAACTGAAGTAACGACGGATGTTTGAACTTGTGATTCCATCATTGTTTTTCCAAGACTTTTCTAATGGAGAGAAATGAACAGATGTGAGGAGATGAGGGGACAAAAGGACAATGACTCATTACAACAAAGCAGCAAAGCAACACATGGAACATAAACAGTCATAATGATTTATACCAATCCAACGTTTCTGTTTGCCTCTCAGCGTCTCTCCCCATTCATTCATTGCCTTCTCTGTTCCTCAGCTCTCTCGCTGCGTCTTCTCTTGTCCTTGTCCTTGCAGACAGCCTCACGCCTGGACAAACAGGAAACACTTAGTGTTATCAGCGGACTCTTTGTGTGTTTTAATGAGTGTTGGGTTAAAGACCGAGAAACGACACACACACACACACACACACACACACACACACACTAGCGTCCGCACCCTGATCCCACTGTAAACACACTTATCACAGCACAAGAAACAGACGGAGAGGGAGAACCTGAAAGAGAGGAGGGCAGGCGGGGAAACGGAACCGAAAGCAAGGGAGGAAGTGAGATCCTTGTTCACTTCCTGGTGGTACACAGAACAACGGTGGTCTCGCTGGTTTATAATCACAGGATTAGTGACCCGTGACTTATTGCTGGTGCAAACCAATGTGGGCTAAATCCATGCTGTCCAGTGCAAGCCAATGTAGGCTAAGCCAGCAGTAGTCAATACGAGCAGATAATGTCCAAACGGTCATTGAGGGTGACTGTGCTGTACACTGCTTTAGAGGTACAGCGTTTGACCTACTCTCTGCTGTTCTGTGTCCAGATGTAACATCATGAGGGTCAGGACTGTAACTAACTATTGGCAGCATATTCTCACAACTGAGGAGCTGGAACTAGGAAGTATTCTTAAGGACATGAAGATTCTCTAAGAACAGGAAAGTATTCCTGCGATGTGCAGCTTTTCAGTGAAGAAAACTCCTGAACACTCTTTGTTCGATCACTCTTTGTTGGAGCTGATTTTGCTCCCTCTCTACCAGCACATGATTATTTCATCAGCCTCCCTGCGATCACACTGCTTGTGTGTATGGGACCGAACTGGAGCAGTGCATTCCGCTCCACTTAAACCTGTCCATCGCAATGTCCTGCAGTCTAATGCTGTCGATGTCGTGCTGCTCTGTCGTGGCAGCCCTTCACTTTTTTTGTTCAGCCTTTTTAAAATCTCAGAAGCCATTAGGCAGGATCATGTGATGCAGTACATCAGCGTTTCCCTGTCATTGTTTCTATTGGTGCTGGTTGGTAGGAGGTCAGAGACCGTTCCAGTTCCTCATGCAGTTCTTGTTAAAGAAAGCAGGCTGTATACTTGTCAGTTTTTGGATAGAGGTGTTTCTCTTCACAGAACTTGTATTTGAGTGTGACCAGCGGTACTCTTCAGTGTACAAAGAGGAAGTCCTGCTCAATATGAAACAAGTGGACTTGATCATGAACCCAGGAGACGGTTCACTTCTGAGACACACATGTGTGAAACGTGTACTAAAGTAAACAATGCGGTAGAACTGGTTCCTCTGTCGTATAAACCCTTTTGTGAAATAATAAATGTCATGGTGATAATGGCAGCAGCACTACACATGTCTGACTGACTGTAGACTCAGTGGAGGTTCAGATGAGGTGAGAAACCGTTCTTTTCCTGAGGTTAATGCTGTAGTGGAGCTCTTAAAACGTACGGCGCTGCATTTTGACCGTTTCTGTGTGAGATTGAACTTAATGCTGTTCAACAGCTGAGCACTGACCACATCGGGTAGTCGTGAGAAGACAAAGGGCAGTGGGCTGCAGGTTCTTGATGCAAAGCAACTGACAACCAAGCACAGCATGAGCAGATCTTTACTGAAGCGAGTATGCAGAGACCTGGCTGTCTAGTGTTACTGTCCGTGTTTTTAATGATGGCAGAACGCCCTGAACCGAGAGGATCCACAGTACAGACCCCTGAGCTACGTCTATGAAAACGCTGCACTAGCTAATCCCTTTTGTTCTGCTTTGAATCACACCCTAACTTACTAATCACCAGGCTGCTCGTCTTACTGTCCTCTGAGGTTGGACATATTTTTGTGGTTGACCATCTTTCATATTGACTCTGCCCTGTCCCCTCAGGGTCTGTCTGTGAATTAGGGGTTGTTGCATCTTAAGGATAAACACTGGTAGTTGTTTCATGGCATGCTGCATTTAAAAGCCTGTATTTTTCCAGCATACTTCTGTGTTAAAAAATAATACACTTCTATTTAGGCATTGCACACGTATTTAGACTTTTCAATATCATTCTTTGTCATGTGTGACATGCCACTCTGGTTAAGCAACTCTAAAAATCATTTCATACTCGAGTGGAAAACGTATTGACGTCAAATACCAAGGGGGAAGTAATAATTCCTGTGTTTAGAAAACTTCCCAGAGATCAGCATCATCAGTTATTTGTACACAATACAGCCGGACTTGGTAAGGTTACAATACGTTCAAATGTATAACTAATTTTTAAGAAAAGGTACAGAGACTGGTGTGATCAGACGTGACGCCTCACCATCTGAAGATGTGACTCTGCTCTCGTCGTTCCATCTGTCACCTATAGGAGGCGGTTTGTTTTGCTGCTGTTTCCGGATCATAAAGACACTCAATTACAGTAGCGAGTTCCTCCCTTCCTCATGTCCACAAACATGATAAGAAGAGAACTACTTAGTAACTTGTCGAATTACATCAACAAAGAACTCTCCAAGTTCCTTTGACATTTTCTTTGAGGATTTTGTTAAAACTCGGACACATATAAAACATATTTCTTTCTGTTTCCTAGTTATGCCTCAGTCGTGTATTTGCATCTTTCTCCATCTGTAAAGTAGCTATTTTTAGTAGTTGCCTGCTTCAGTGCGCTGCCTGCTGCTTGAACAACACATGACTGGCTGTACGAAAATCACGAGACTCTTCAAACCAGCGTACTGAGAGGAAAATCAGCTCACCTCTGTGAAAATGAGGAATCCTAAACACTGCTCCATGTGGGACATGTCCTCTCTATAGCTTCAGTTATCTCCTGCTGTGTCATGTTCCGCTTCACTTCAGTCACAGCTGCAGAAAGAGACACCTTCTGTGACTTCTCTGTTCACCTCGACTTACACCAGAGCACCTTTACTGAAGGATCTGCTCCGCAACACCAGGTTTTCTCATTAATAGTTTAGCAGAGGCGGAAAGCCACCCAGGTCTGTATTCAGCAACATCAATTCAGTCAGTAGATGACAGTCTAAGCATTTGCTTCACTCCTTAAACATATATAATTTGCTGTGTGAACCAGCTCCTCTGTGCTTTTCCCACTGAAGGTTAGGGTTTTATTTTACAGAAATCTATTGTTTTTTAATGTTTGCAGAGCCTTCAAATGTAAAACTCAACAGAAAGAAATCAGTGCAAAATTGCCAATATAATGAACCCTATTGATGCATGACCACATTAGTGTGTTGTTTTCACACATGCCTGCACGCACACTTTTTGTATTTATTTTATTGAAGAATAAAAGTACAGTATCTGAGTCATCAATGTACTAAACGTAAAGCTGCCCTGAGGAGTTTCCTTGTAAACAAACACAAGTTATTCTTACACTTAGTGTTTCTCACCAACACTTCTGTGTATCCTGTAACCTTAACAAACGTGTCAAATGCATATTTTTTCCTCCATACATTTGTTTTTTATATTCCTGTGTGTGCAGCATATGTTTGCTAGCGTCTTCTTAGTTGCCTTTGTTGGTGCGTTGCTACCCTTGGACATCAGCTGCCGATCAGTTGAATAACGTGTAACCGGCTGACTGTATTTCACATCGCCTGCTGCGTGTGTGTGTGTGTGTGTGTGTGTGTGTGTGTGTGTGTGTGTGTGTGTGTGTGTGTGTGTGTGTGTGTGTGTGTGTGTGTGTGTGTGTGTGTGTGTGTGTGTGTGTGTGTGTGTGTGTGTGTGTGTGTGTGTGTGATACAAACTAAACTGAGACTCACTAGGGAGCACATTGCTCCACAGCGCCGCTTGTGTTCAAAAACCCCACAGGGTGCTTTCTAACAAAACATCAGCAAATGGATGAAAGCTGAGCAAATGCTGTAAGCCAGCAGTTTCTGGGGTATTCTGTTGAGCACGCTGGTAAAGAGTGAAGAGCTGCTGCTAGGTGCATTTCCAGTGTCTTCAGTAAAACAGGAATTATGTAATCGGACTGTTAAAACTCACACATTAACTCAGATCTCAGTGTGTTGCTGACATTCGTACCACCGTTCATTTGTTCCACAGCAAGGTTTTCCCTGATCCTGCATTTATTTTGTAGTAACTCTAAACTGGTACTGGATATTTTTGGAAATACTTGAAGTATCCTCATCACAGACACGGAGAGGCACCTGGTAGATTCATATATCTTTTTCACACGTCTGTGTTTTTTATATCCAATCTGATATTTCCAGTCTGTCAGAGAACTTTCTCGTCTTACACCACCTCCTAAATAGTATCACCTCCTGCTTTTGAAGGGGTGTGTGTGTGTGTGTGTGTGTGTGTGT
Source organism: Cebidichthys violaceus (assembly GCF_023349555.1). Classification (NCBI taxonomy): domain Eukaryota; kingdom Metazoa; phylum Chordata; class Actinopteri; order Perciformes; family Stichaeidae; genus Cebidichthys; species Cebidichthys violaceus. The sequence goes on from NW_027176285.1 coordinate 773,928, forward strand.
GTGTGTGTGTGTGTGTGTGTGTGTGTGTGTGTGTGTGTGTGTGTGTGTGTGTGTGTGTGTGTGTGTGTGTGTGTGTGTGTGTGTGTGTGTGTGTGAGATTTTCCAGAGCTCCTTGCCAAAAAAGCAAGACTCTTTCTCTGCCATCAGTCATTTTGTATTTTAAAAACTCCGATCCTTTAGTGTTTTGCATTGACTCTCTGGTCCACAGTGAGGCATCAGTGGCTAAGGCTGCAGAGCTCAGTGGTCATCCTAGCTGTTTCAATGACAGAAGGGATTTTTATAGCCCAGCACTTTTCCACCAGCTGTGCAAAATGTATTGCAGTGATTGCATTTGGGTGTTTGCCACTGAGGCTATTTACACCATGTATCGCTATGTCGGCGTATTGCTCTCTCTGAAAATAGAGCACAGTTTGCCACCACAAGTATTTCAGGAGTCAGAGAGTTCAGCGGGCTTATCAGGCGTAGGTCAGTAGGCTATCGGGTCAAATCTAATACTGTGCAGCATCCTGATATGCACAGATGGTGGCGGGGAGCGCTGACTGACCAACCTCTGCTGCCAACATGTTAGGAGGTGCACAGGTTTTGCTCTGCCCCGTTATATTATTATTATTATTAGTTATAAAATAAATGACTGGTATTACATTCTTTCTTAGAATTAAAACCGTGGATACATACATAACAATGTCTTGATAATAATAATGATGTTTTTTGTCTTTCTTTTAGGTCAATGAGTGGAACAAAAACGACGAGCGGCTGTTGGCTGCGGTGGAGCATGGCGAGGTGGAGAAGGTGGCATCACTTCTTGCCAAGAAAGGTGCCAGCGCAGTGAAGCTGGACGGCGAGGGCAAATCAGCGTAAGCATTGTTACTGTCATCTACAAGAGAATAAAGTGAAATGTGGTACAGATATAGCATCAAGGAAATGAATGACTCTAGTCTGCTGTGGCTTCTGTAGGACACAGACTGTGAGAGCGTGGGGAGAGCAGCTGTGATCAAAGATGAATTAATTTAATTCAGATCCGCTACACAGAAATCAGTGTGGAATGAAATGTCCTCCTCAGCTTACAGCCTGGTTTAGTAATATCTGACTAGTAAATATAATAAGTGCAGGTTTTCAGGTGTAATCTGGGACTTAGCTCACCCTTTAATAACTAATGTGTGATAAGAAACAGTGTGATTGAGGTCAAATGAAAATGGGCGTGTTACATCTTAGGCGAACATGATCTCAAGTCATGATCTCAAGGCTCCAAATCTCAAGTCTTGGGCTTATGTAACTACTCTCCCGCTCCACAGCACTACGTTAAAAATGAATGGCCAATCTAAAAATACAGCGTTTCTTCCTTAGTTCCTGAAAGGTTGAGATCTTCAAACATGAATTCAGCCTCCCTGACAGTCGGTGCTTTTGGGAGTTCACGTCTGCCGAGGACGTGAGGCTCGCTGCCTCACCGGTCAGGACTGTTGATAACACAGTGGCTCAGTGTTAATATTTGACCTCCTTTCTTTTTGTGGAACGCAACACTCGCTGACCTCAATGTGTTGAGTGACTCATGCAGAGCCAGGAACACCGAAACACAAGAACCAATGTGAGGATTCTCACATGCTGACACAAACACACAGGTTGTTGTTTTGTGTCCCATCAGTAGTTCACATCCTTGACCTTTTTCTGTTTGTGTGTGAGACTAGAATGCAGAAACACACACACACACACACACACACACACACACACACACACACACACACACACACACACGCACACACGCACGCACGCGCGCGCTCGCATCCTCACAGCCTTTGTAAATCACCATGAATGTGCTAGTTTGGGATCTCAACGCTCCAATCTTTTCAGGACTCACAAAGGAGGAGTCTACAGTATCTCTATGGTGATACAACCTGACAGAAAGGCATGTGGGTGTAGTTGTGTGTGAGTGTAGTTGTGTGTGTGTGTGTGTGTGTGTGTGTGTGTGAGTGTGTATCAAGTACAACACAAACACCAAAGGGAAAGCTGGGCATGTAATGTTTTTTTTTTCACTCTGCTCGCTGAGCTGGAAAAAGCTTGTATTGATTGCCGACTGCACACAAAAGCACAAACGGACAATAAGGTTTTAAGAATTAGGAGTTGTGATTTTACAGTCTGCTGTATGAGCAGGTAGATGCCACCAAGTTCCCCACGTCAGGAGATGTTTGATGTTGCTCTGAAAGCTAGCAGAAATGTAAAATGTCTGTGGTATTAAACTCTCTGCTGTCCTAAATGGAGTGACTGGTAGTGACTGCGTCTCCTAGTTGTTCTCTGCTTTGGGTTTGTCTCCAGTCTTCATGTGGCAGCGGCGCGAGGACAAACCGACTGCCTGTCTGTCATCCTGTCCCATGGAGCTGACCTGTCAATCACTGATGCTGCAGGTATGGACTGTAGTTGTGTTCAGTGTCGATGGAACATTTCAGGGATTGATTAGAATCTGGATTTCTGCACAATGTTGTGTCCACACACCTTTTAGTGCCACTTCTTGAGGTCGTCTTCTTTTTCATTTTATCCTATTTGTCACTAAAGTCTTTGGCCTAATGAGGTTCTGAACTTTGGTCTTTCTTGATTTCTGGTCAGGCTTCAATCCGTTACACCTGGCTGCCAAGAACAATCACACCGAGTGCTGCAAAAAGCTCATTCAGGTAAGATGGAGGAGATATTGAGTGCCCTGAAAATCATCTATCCATCTATCAAGCCATGCTCATTTTACTTTTTATTACTTGGACAGATTTCATGTTTAGAAAGTCATTCAGGGGAATGTAAGCATTTAATAACGGAGCTTTTCTTTCACAGTCATTCATACTTCATGTGTAACATTGATTTACATGTCTAACAATGTCTGTCTGTTTCCCCTCCAGAGTAAATGTCCTGTTGATGCTGTAGACGGTTCAGGAAAGACGGCTCTGCATCACGCTGGTGAGTGTCTCGGTGGCCCGAGGGTTAATTAAACAGAAGTGCTTTTATTGAAGATTAGTGTGCTTGGACAAAGACGTGGGAAAATGTCTTGTGAGATTAAGTTAAACCTCTGATTTTATTCAGAGGAAATCTGCTACCATATTTGGAAGTACGTGATTAAATGTGATTCCAGCCCAGTTAGTTTAAATTAAAAGTTCCCATAATAATCTTTCATTCAAACCAAACACTGTTAGTGACGGGAACTCACAGACCGCATCCTCTTTTCATGAAGCTCTGAACAGAAACGTTTGAGTCTCTGTTCAGTTTACAGATCGTTGACAACTGTTAAAATACATAATTGCATTGGTTTGTCAATGTTGCCCTTCTAAAGTAGAGGCAATGGCTCACGAGCATCATGTGTTTCAACAGTACAACTACCACAAGCCAATCATGTTTGGTCTTTTGGAAATTAGAGAGGGGAGCAGATGAGATACTCCCTAAACTAAATCCTAGAGCTAGACCTAACTGATCCAGACCACACTGCTATCTCTGAACTCCTTTATCCTTCTTTTGGTGCCATAGACCAGGATTCCTGCACATACAAACACAAACTATATACGTCTCACCCTTGTCTTGTAAAATAAATAAATAACATTAAAATATTTATTTTTATTTCATCTTCAGCTGCCAGTGGAAACATCCAGACTGTCCAACTGCTGTGTGAACTCAGAGGTCCCGTCAACCTGAGAGATGCTGTATGTACTCACTATCACTCCCACTTTCTTTCTTCCTCAGAATTTATTTTCCTGGCCGCGCATTAAGGAGCCATATTAATGCTCCATTCAGTCTCATTCATATCATCTTCTACTGTGTCATTTCCAGAGAGGGATTTGCTCTCGGAAGGTTGATCCCTGTTTGGATTTTTGTAAATATTGACCTGTCTGTTGGTCCTGTGGACGCTTTTTATTTTCTGTCCATCATTTCATCTCCCTGATTGTAGTTTGGTCTTTATGTGCTTATTAATGTGTGTTAAGAGAGCATTGATCTCTCTATGATATGAAGGATCCTCACTAGCTGACGTTTCCTCATGTTTGTCCTCCTCCGCTTAATGATTGATTAATGTACATTGTGTGTGTGTGTGTGTGTGTGTGTGTGTGTGTGTGTGTGTGTGTGTGTGGTAGGGGGTCAGTTTACTGTGGGAACTCGGCTCTCAAGCCGCAGACATGTGGTCTCCATTGCAGTGACGCTCCATGCCTGTGGTTTTTACCCGACTGGTGTGTGATATTGTGTGTGTGTGTGTGTAATAGAAAAAGAAATGGAGAACAGAATGTGTTGCCCATTTATTTCCCTGTTTTATTATCACGCCACAGCTGGCCTGTTGCAGATAAACACGTTGCACAGAGTGATTCTCTCAGCCGACTAGAAGACGCTGTTTATGTCTCATTGAGATCCTCATGCATTTCCTCCTCAAGTTGTATGTTGTGACGTTTAAACATTGTTCATGCTTTGTACTCCTCTAATGGGTTTAAAGCTAAAGTATAGTGTTCATGAAATCCTGCTACAATTAGAGCAACAAGACTTTTTAGCTTTTCTGTGACTTTTACTTGTGGTCTTTAAATATTTCTTCCTAACCCAATCCAAAGCTTGTTAAGCAGCATGCAGCATAGCGTGTACCGTTAGGAAACCCTAACCTGCAGGATGGAAGGATGCTTTTCACTCAAAATGTCTCATCAAACGTATATTTATGTAGACGACAGACCTTGTTCTGGAGCTGAAAGACGGAGCTTTAGTGCAGTTTTTCCGATAACAGGAAGACAAAATGTGATCAATTTACTCTGTGTGTGTGTGTGTGTGTGTGTGTGTGTGTGTGTGTGTGTGTGTGTGTGTGTGTGTGTGTGTGTGTGTGTGTGTGTGTGTGTGTGTGTGTGTGTGTGTGTGTGTGTGTGTGTGTGTGTGTGTCGTGAGCGGCTCTGTTTGCTGTTAGAGGACACAGAGACCGAGAACCACAAAGTCGTCTGGAACATGTTTCTGTTCTGAACAGAACATGCCGTCATGAACACACAGCAAGATGTAGAAAGAAACGGAGGAACATCTGCCAACATAGAATGTTTATAGAAAATCAAGTAAATGTAAACTCTGTTCTGAGACGGTGGTTCCATGCAGTGTAAATACTTCCTCATGTTTTATATTTCTCTGTTTCTTTCAAAGAAAGTTGGCCTCGACACGACTCACACATGTAATCGTTTGGCATCGATGCGTCGGTTTGAGTGGGTCAAAGAATGTTGGAAGACAAAAGGAACAGTTATGTAGCTGATGATATACAAAGTACAGTCGTCACAATACTTGATGTTTGAGGCTGATGCTGACATCGATATTTGGAAGTTTACAAAAACCCATAAAGATATGTCTACCAATAGTATATTTCTATTAAATGTATAAACACAATATAAGCATGTTCATATCTGCCATAAGCTAATATTGGTTGATTTATTATCTGGTTAATATCCATGCAGCTCTACTAAAGAGCGGTGAATAAATATGAAAGAAAGAAGAAGTCTGAATATGAAACCGTCTAAAATGTGACGAGGAATGTCGTGTGAATTCGTAGTCAAAGCTCTACTCCACATGTTAGCTCAGCAGGTCGTGTAGCTCAGCGGACTTGATTTCATCGTTTGTGTTAATAACAGTTTGCTGTAGTCAGATCGTGAATCATATCCTAAAGACTTCTACAAAACAGAATGACCGTCTGCTTGTATATTCTAGGTTGTCTGTAGACATCCACATACCAGGAAGTAGTTTGCTGAGTGATTCATTACTGTCCCCGGCACTGAAACACGGGTTTATTCAGATGGAACTTCTAGCAATGATTCCCAACCTGGGAGTGAGGACCTCGTTCAGCGTTTACACAGGATAGGAAATGATACATATTTCAGACTGTTATTTTTCCCCCCAATCTTTGGTCTTTCATGAACACTATCATCGCTTCAGGCCTCTGTAATTATTGAAATGAATGCGGTCACTTTTTGTTTCAACAGCTCACAGACGTGAGCAACATGAGGAGGGGTCACCAATAGGCCCTGCTTCTATTTACAGGGCTGCATGCTGAACAGGTTCATCGTCTCCCTCAGCCTGCGCCTCATTAGAGCTAGAACAGCCACCGCTCTCTATTCCACTCCTATGTCCTCTTTCATCGGTCAGAGGTGGTATCAACAAAAAAAAGCCCTTTCTAAAGTAGTCCGTCACATGTTGTACTTATGAAATATTAATTCACGTGTCTGTTAAAAACACAAACGTGCTAGTGTGTCTGTGTGCAGTGTCTGTGTCCACATCCAGTGGCATTCACCTCAGAGGCTTGTTTATTGTGAAGGCGTGTGTTGAGCTTTAAACGGGTTCACGTCTGTGTGCCTTCTCTTTGATTGACAGGCCTCTCAAATGATCACACTTAGCCTCGGCTGCAGCGCTACGTCAGCTCCACCGAGTCTTTACCTCGCTGCCCATATTTGGTATCCTGGCTTTAAACTGACAAGATGGCAGCGAGTTGTAAACGTAACTCAAGTGTAGTCAAACATTTGTACACCTGTGTATCTCACGTACATCGACACGGACCCTGGATCTATTAACCCCGCGGTGCAAACCGTATTCCTGTGTTTTTAGATTCCAGAAATCGGTAGAAGCACAGAGTGAGCTGAGCTGAGCAGAGCAGAGCAGAGCAGAGCAGAGCTGCTGAAGTCTTCAGCAGAGCTCAGAGGAACCCACAGCATACTTTCGTTCTCTGTGGTGTGTCGAAGCAGCAGCCTTGTAATATAAAACACAAAGCTCGGCTGACACACTTCACTGTTTCTGCTTTTTTTCCAGTTGGACATGACTTTGGATTTTTTTCCCCCTTCGTTTAAGATATATGAACTGTGGGGATTTCTATTCATACAGTTAAACATGGAGTTGTGATGTCATCTTAGTGCAGACAATGTGGCAGCAGCAGCAGCTCCTTCCAGGCTGCACTCTGCCCTCCACAAGCCCAGCCAATCAAATGCTCCGGTGAGATTTAGGTCACAGGTGGTGAAGGTTAGGTTAAATGTCACGCTCGTCATGCTCGGGGGTTAGGATCTGTCAATCCTGGTGTAAAATATGGGATTATGTTGCATAAAATGCTGCCTCAGTTTCCCAACACAAGGTGATAAACTCTGCTGAGTCAGCCCCTTCAGTTACAACTGTAAAGATATCATTTTTGGGGATTTTTTCCAAAAATCTACGCCTCTCCAGAAAGTGGAACAACTTTCAGTTTATCTGCTGGGAAATTCATTCAGGAGACATCCAGTCCTCTTTCACATGGATCTGAGGTTTATCTCACCCCACAACCACTCGCCATACCTCAATGTCCAGGACCACGACCTGATGTCCCAAGAGACAACGTGTGTGTGTGTGTGTGTGTGTGTGTGTGTGTGTGTGTGTGTGTGTGTGTGTGTGTGTGTGTGTGTGTGTGTGTGTGTGTGTGTGTGTGTGTGTGTGTGTGTGTGTGTGTGTGTGTGTGTGTGGTTCGTGGTCCCTCCACAGCATGATTGATTGCGGTCTTATCTAATGTGTACACTGTCTGTCTGTTCCAAAGGACGGACTCACCGCTCTGCTGTTGTCAGCCAAACACGCTCATGCTGAGGTGAGCAGCGCGTTGCTGGACTGCGGTGCTGAAATCAACACTTCTGACAACAGCGGCAGGTACAAAGTCAAGACGCACAGAACATGTATAGACAATGTGTGACAGTAGTGATGACTAGTTAAAGTAGCTGCATTTGACATTCAGAGCGTTAATGGAGCAGAAAATGTCTACTTGCAATGTAGAGATGAAGTGGAGTAATGTCTACCTAATCAGAGAATTGAGTCGCTCCTCCTTTGTCTTTGTCTTCAGCTTGATATCCAGAGAGAGAGAGTTGGATGATGGTATAGATGTTGCGTTGGTATCGATACGTGTCGTGTTCTGTGTTGCAGGACGGCCTTGATGCTGGCTAGCGAGTCGAACGCCGTTGCCGTTGTTGAAGTCTTGGTTCAGCGAGGAGCAGATCTGTCGGCTGCAGACTCACAAGGCCGTGATGTGGAACACTACGCCAAGCTGCTGGGCAACGCTGAGGTCAAAACTGCCCTCAGTGCTGCCCTCAACAGACAGCAGGCATCTGGTAAGAGTCGCACACTCACTGTGTGAGCGTTACAGTTATCGTATTCAGGTTGAGGAAAAGAACAGCAGCTAACAGCCTCAACATGTGGTTATGAAACACTGAATGAAATCAGGGAGGACTTCTCTTTTTGATCTTGTGAAGACCAGCTGTTCATCCCGACACACACACACACACACACACACACACACACACACACACACACACACACACACACACACACACACACACACACACACACACACACACACACACACACACACACACAACAACGTGTCACTGGGTGGTAGAGATTTGTGCTGCTCTGGTTCCAAAGACAACACTGCCACCTGGAGGACGTCTCTCAGTAATGTCTGTCTTTTTGTTTGTATATGTTTGGTGTAAAGCTCCTCTCTATGAATGTCACATGTAGTAGAACATGTAAAGTATCTAAAGTCAAAGCTACACTTATCACTGCTATTTGATTCTGCTTGTTTAATGTTCTTCTTGACATTTTCTTTAACAGATACAAGGTCTCCTAGAAGTCCTCAGGTAACAATGTTTAAAATACTTTTCTTTAGAGCTCCTCACAAACAGGCAATCAGTGACTAAAACATCTGGATTTAAAACATCCATAAAGTAGCAATAGTCTAAATTAGGTTTTAGTACTATTATGTAATTCATAATGAAAAAGAGCCAAATTTGATCTACTTTCTGTTGTGTAGCTCCAACTCATGGACTGTAGTTTAGCATCATCTTCTCTTATGTGTTGATAGTAAGTTTCTCAGCTTGTAGAACATCTCTTACTTGCTGTGTTGGAGAACAGAACTGAGGTGTTACTGTAGCTCTTGTCGATGGACCTCCTCTTACTAACCAGCACTGAATCCCTCCTTTTCTCTTTCCTTTGCTTCCTTCTCTCTGCTGGCTCCTCAGCATGATCAAGTAGCTAAACTAAGTGATGAACGGATCACAACTCCCAAAAAACGAAAAGCACCTCCACCTCCTATTAGCCCACCGCAGGTAAAAGCATGTCTCTCCTCGTCCGCCACTCTTTATATTAATGCATGTCTGCAGCATATATTCACAGAGTCACAATAATCATTACTTCACCGGCTTATTGTACGATATTGCAGGTTGTCATTGTTGCATGAATGATTTGTTTTACGAAAGAATGTCGCTGACATTTTAGCAAATATGATGCCGGAATATTCCGCAGGGTTTTTCCCTTCATTATAAGATTTGGGAATTATGCAGACATTGCACATTTTTTGTGAACAGAGCCAGAGTGTCGGAATTATTTATGGTTTGGTTTATTTTATTTATTTAGGTCATTTTAAAATGTGTACATGCATTATTATGCTATTATATAATTATTATATTAGTAGCATAAAATTATCTCAAAATCACAATAATATATTTTGCTGCAATTATTTCTGGGACAGTACATCTAAAACAAAGTTATTAATATCATATTGTGTGACTGTTCTCTCTGTCAGTCAGTCTCATTAGTTTATGGTTTTTCAAAGGATAACAACGTGTTTATAACATATAGGATGTTCATTTAACTTTAAAACCTTTCTTCATACAAACATCTAGAGCACCTACTTCTTTTAATGGGACACTTTTACGATTCAAACACATTTCACCCATTTGTTTTTAACAAAGAACAAATGTTCACTTTTGAATCAAACCAAATCCTAACATGAGGAAGAATAATCCACAAACTAATCAGCTCCTCTCCTCTTCAGAGCTCTGGACCCTCTTCTCCTTCAGTCCTCACCTCCGCTGGGACCCCTGGATCCAACAAAAGTGACACTCCAAAAAGATTCAGCTACAAGGTACAACAATATATAACAAGATATGAAGACAGTCCACATAACCAATATAATGACCCCAATGAGAAGCATGGCAGACTTTATTCCATAAGATGTTTCATCAGCGCTTAAGAGTCTTATTTAATGAACTAGACATTTATCTACAATTATTTTATATCATTATTAAAATATTGTATAAACCCCAAACTTGCAGCAAATGTCATTGATCCTGTATCCGTAGTAATATAGTAGTAATAAGGAGACTCACAGGATCCTAGAGTAACTTCAATGTATATGAAAATTACAAATAGATATATATATTAAAAAGGCTTGAATACAACATAAGGTATGAGACATTTATGAGTTGGTTACATCTCAATAGAGTTAGAAAGAGAATCAGAGACATGGAGACATTGTGTTGATAGTTATCTTGTGATTTATATTACAGTTGAAGCTCATGTGCCAATCAGCTAAATACTTGCCTTCAACCTTCATACCCTCTTTCCTTGACCATCTTTTTCCTTCTGTCTCCTCCCACTCCTCTTTCCCGCCACTCCTCCTTTTCCCTCATTTGAAAAAGGACGATGAGGTTCAAGGAACGACACTGAGAGAGGAGGTGGAAAAGCTCCATGAGGAGAGAACCATGTTGCTGGAGACGATCGAGGACCTGAAGCAGTTGGTGGAGCAGACGGTGACGGGTCCCGAGCTGGAAACACAGGTGACTACATCTATGTTACAGATGAGCAGATCTGAAGACAGATGTTGTGAAGAGTGGAGCACATGCGTTGAATATAGTTGTTGGTGAATAAACATTTTGTAGATGAATCTTCTACCCAAACCAACTAAAATGTGTTTTTATTTTGAGTAAGAGAATTGAAAACCTTTGGGCTGAATATAGATATTTCTTTTGACACATTCTCAGCTTTTTTTCCACTGAAAGTCTTTCTGGTAGTTAAACCTTGAATCAACATTGTTGTCACAGTATAGTATTACACTCACAAAAGCAGACAGCTGTGTACCGCTGAACCTTTTCACCTTGGGCATTCTTGAAGGAGGTCTAACCTGAGCTTCAGACGTGTCAAAACTCGCTTTTGTTTTTCAGTAGGCAGCTAGTGGTCCTTAACGTTGCTCTTCTGTCTCTGTGTGTGTGTGTGTGTGTGTGTGTGTGTGTGTGTGTGTGTGTGTGTGTGTGTGTGTGTGTGTGTGTGTGTGTGTGTGTGTGTGTGTGTGTGTGTGTGGACAGGTCGAGCACGGTTTTACAGCATCTGCAGCTCTGGTTTGTGCTCTGCAAGCCAGGATCACTGCTCTAACTGTGGAGAATCAGCAACTTGCAGGCAAACTTAAGGTATGTAACTTATATGTAACTTATATGTATTATATGTAACTTATATGTAACTTATATGTAACTCCTTCAGTCACGCTCATGAGTTATCTATCTTATCCATAAACAATGAATGAACACACTCCAGGTAAGAGCAGTACGCTGCATTCAAGAGCCTAAACTACAGCAAACCGTTCACACAATACAGAAAGATAATGTAGTTATTAAATAACAGCAATAGTACATTAAAAGAATACATAACAGTAACATTGTAAGAAGAAAATACAAGCAAAAGAAATGAGCTAGACATATTGTCAAGTCTCTCTCACTTAAAACAATACTCACATGTTCATATGCATAAGTGATGAGGGAGGAAATCAACAGTTCTCCTGGAGGAAAATAGAATTAAAGTTTAAAATGTGAACTGAAGTTAATGAGGAATAAAACAAATACTTTATTTTCTTGATTAATCGCCTATAAAATGTCAGAAAACAGTGGAAAAGGTAAGAATTTCCCACAACCTAAAGTGATCCATCTATTCTCAGTCAGTGCAAAACCCAAAGACATTCTGTTCAATATCATATATGACAGTTATTCTTAGGATCTCTCATAAATTCCCTTCTACTCTTTAAGTCTATTATTGTTTATGAAGCATAGATCAAGTACAAATTAGCCCCAAACTGTCATAAAGATAGCAGCAATTATATTAATCCAATCCTCATTTGAAGCAATATTCAGATTCCCCTTCCTCATAAATCCAGGAAATTTGTTATTGGTCCTTCTATTTGATTATCGATTAATGATTTGAATCATTCATTTGAGCAAAAATGACAAACTGAATGTTTTTTCAATCCCTCACCTCACAGAAACATCCATCCTTCCAAGTTAGCGAAGACCTGCAGGACGACAGTCGTCCAAACAGCATGGCTTCCAACTCCTCCTTCCACTCCACCCAGGATGAGTTTGATCCCCAGCTACAAGTGGAACAGGAAGACGGTTCAGGTGGTGTTCCTGTCAGACGAGAGGAAGAAGAGAGTGAAGGAGGGAGAGGAGGGAGCAAAGAGGAGATGAGACTGTTGAGACAGGCGCTGGAGAGCGTTCAAGTGAAACTGCTGGAAACCAGGAAGGAAAACCGTTCTCTTCACGCCCAGCTGAGCCCCGAGCGAGGCCGAGAAAGAGAAGAGGACGAAAGCATGACGGAGAAAGGAAGAGAGGAAGAGCTGATGGAGAGTCTTGCGGAGCTTCAGGCAAAGCTGACCGACACTCAAGAGAGATACCACCAAGCTGTGGAGGAGGTGGAGGATTTGAGGGTGCAGATGGGGAGGGGAGGAGGAGAGCCGGTGGAGAATCAGGAGGTCCAGAGACGTACAGCATCCACACTGGAACATGAAGTGAGACAGCTGAGGGCCCTGCTGGTCCAGTCGGGATCCGAGCAAGAGAACGCAGCTCAACGCATCCGACAGCTGGAGGAGGCCCTGAGGAGGGTGGAGGAGGAAAGGTGGAGCGTAAAGGAGAAAGAGCAGAGGACTGCAAAGATCGAGGAGCTGTACAAGGAGGCGCAAGAGGAGATTAGGATGCTCCAGGTGAATATGGACCAACGGTTTTACACATCGAAGTCTGTTTACGGCTCTTGGGGAACACGACTGTAAAACTTTATTGCTACTTTTTCAAAGTCCATCCTGTCCATTGAGAGCACCACGACACTGGTGGAGTCCTCTTTGAATGTATAGAAAAGCACAGCTGGTATTGCTTAAACATTGATTCTCTAGTCATTGTATTCTAGTTGCTGTTCATCTCTTACTTTTTCAAACCGGTAAAATGTTCCCTTCGTTGTGCAGGAGGCTCTGAGGGGCACAGTGCCGGTTGAAGCAGCAGCCAAAGACTTCGAAGAAATGAAGGCCGAGCAAAATGAGGTCGTCGCCGGGCTGCAGCGCCGCCTGCTGGAACTCTCGCACTCCTTCAGTGAAACCAAAAGTCAGCTAAGCGCCGCACAGAAACAGCTGGCCGAGAGCAGCGCGGCCTCGCCTCCCTCCTCGGAGCAGCAGCAGCAGCAGCAGGTCCAGCTGCTGAGCAGCAAGGTGGAGGAGCTGCGCGCGCTGCAAGCCGAGACGGAGAAGAAGCACTCGGCCGCTCAAGAGCAGATCTCACTGCTGAAGCGGGAAGCAGAAGCTCAGGCACAGATCTCCGTGGCCCTCGCCGACCACACGCAGGTGATGTCATCGCTGGGAAATGCCATCAAAGAGTTGGAGAGCCAGTCAGAGACACTGAGAGAGCAGCTACACCAGAAGATCTTGCAGGTGGAGGCTCTTCAGAGCAGGTGAGGTTGATAGATCTGCTTATACTTGAGACTACAGCTTGAAGTGGAGATGGCGTTAAGAGCAATCAAAAAAGAAGTGGAGGAATGTAACTAAGTACATTTACATTAATGTCTTAAGTATTTGCATGTTATGCTACATTGTACTTTTTACTCCATAACTAGTTTACAGTCCGGTGAGTTTCTCCTACTGTAGTGATCAGGGTCACCATGACTGACTTGTGTCTCTGTCACAAAAGGCTGACGGCAGAGAAAGACGTCGCCCCCGACGACTCTGTCTCCCGCGCTGAGCACGAGAACACTCAAGAGCAGCTAGAGGGCGAGGTGAACCACCTGACGCAGCTCCTCCAGGGGGCCCTCAGAAAGCAGGACGAGATGGCTCTGGAGGCTGCTGACGCGTGGCAGAAGGTGAGAAGGAAACAAACAAACGTGGATGGATCATGATCTTTCCCTACCATGCTTTTCTTAAAACGTACCTATCCATCAGGCGCGGGATAATCGTGCCGAGTGGGAGGCTCTGCAGGAGCTGGTGATGTCGAGGGAGAAGGAGAACCAGTCGCTGACCACCAGGCTGGCCGAGTCCCAGGATGCCGTGTGTCAGCTCAAACAGCTGGTGGAGAACCACGTTGCCTCGGAGAGAGAGAAAAACAAGAGGGTAGGTATCGCTGCAGAGGCACCATCACAGCACTGTTCTGTAGGATGTAGAAACTGGTTCATTGTTTCATGAACTGCATGTTTGATGCGTTTCCCCATCAGATAGACGACCTGTCACGGGAGGTGGGGAAGCTGAAGGACGCCTTAAACAGCCTGTCACAGCTCTCCTACAGCGCTGGTTCTCCCTCCAAGAGACAGCAGCAGCTGGAGACCATGCAGCAGCAGATCAAACAACTGCAGTACCAGCTAGCTGTACGAGTTGGTCAACGTATAGCTTAGAACACACAGTGATTCACATGGAGTTTGGATTGTTCAATGTGTTTACCTGAAGTTTCTCTCTGTAGGAGTCAAAGAAGCAGCACAACGAGATCGTGTCGGTCTACAGGATGCACCTCCTCTATGCTGTCCAGGTACCTCCATCCGTTAGTTTCTACTGAAAGCCTGCAAGTGAAGGAATGGTTCACCTGTCTGTGTGTGTGATGTAATTTCCATCCTCTTGTATCACATTGGAGCCATCACAGGGAACAACCTCATGGTTCACCTGAGTGTGAGGAAATATATTACTTGCCACTGTGTGGGCTGTGAGAAATGATGGATAGATAGATAGATAGATAGAAACTTTATTGATCCTGCGAAGGGAAATTATTTAGTTACAAGCAGCAATAGGTTACAGGTATAAAAATCTTAATATTATATATATAAAAAAAAATACACATGTCACAATACACAATATATACAATTATAATAGAGTAAAGATGTTATATAAAAAATATATAAAATATGACGTTTTCATCCCTTAGTCATTTGAGTTCATGGTGTCATCTCTAGTTAGTTAATGAACCGGTGCTTTCAGGGTCAGATGGACGAGGATGTCCAGAAAGCCTTGAAGCAGATCCTGATGATGTGCAAGGTGCCAAGCCAAGCCAAGGAGGCCTGCTAAGACACGCCGGGCCTGGTTTCCTGAAAGCACGCTGTGGACGACGGCGAAGTGATCGGCTGCCACCCCCACCTCTCCCCCCGTCCCGACGCACACGCTGCTGGTGCTGATTGCAAGCCAGGCCAACACATGGTGCCTCTGGATGAACCTCGAGTACGTGTTACTGGGGAACGGGTTTACAACCGTGTTCATTGCCTTTTTGCTAATGTGTAATTTTGACCGACTATCATCAATCTTATGATGGAAAAATGCTTTTGGGAAAGCCCAGCACAAAGATACTGTACATCAGCCAAGTGACCGTTCAAACGAACCAAGTGGTTCCAGCCCAACGTTGATCTCAGTCTGTGCACGTTAACACTACAGCGCCCATGTGCAGCGACCTTAAGAACCGTGGATGTTTGTTCTAATCACCAGTACGTCTCATGTGGTTTGTTTTTGTTACTATGTGCTCTTAGAGGAATAAAGACTCCCTGCTGTTGGTAGTATCCGTTTTATGATACAACAGTGTTAGTATTATTTTACTGGTCTAAAGGTTTCATGGTTGTTTTCCTGATAGTGTAAATTATTCCTGTCCTCTTATTAACGCATGAGACTTTGCTCAACGCCAGCCCAGAAATCACACACATGTGTTTTTTCTGGCCGCACTTCTATGAAGAAAAAGCATGATACTGTTTGTATTGCTATTTTCATATTAGCACAAATTAAAAAAGAAAAGTACTTTACTGAATTGTATTACATGCCATGTTTTCTAAAATACTGTACCTTATTGAGGTTTGATAGCTGTATTTTTGATGGCCTTCGTTTTGTGTTTTCCTTAAGTATAACGACGCACTATTTTGTCTAGTGACACCTGAATTAGTCTATTTTCCTGTTTTTATTCATATTTTACATATAAGGGGTTGAACATGATCGTCATTGGAAAACATTTCAGTTGTAACAAACAGTATGGCTCAATATTGTTGTCTTTTTGACTGAAGGAGAGAGTCTAATCTCACACGCTGGCCTTTTGTTCAGCAATCACTAACTTGAAAAGCAAAATGTGTTGAAAAGCAAAAATGTGTTGACTGACAGCCAACGGTTGAGTCCGCTGTCAATTCCCTTAAATATCAGTAGTTATCAATTGTGAAAGATGCCAATTTCACCCGGCTTCCTTATTAATTTATTAACATTTACCAGGACTGTTTCCCGTCTGTCTATCTGTGAGACTCTCCTCTCTTTCAGTGGTTCTTTGGTACAGATCGACACTGAACTCAATACATTTCTTTGAATGCGTCTCGTAGCTTCTGAGCTGTTCATCACGCTGCTTTGCCTCAGTACTGTATTAGACGTCATCCTTCCTCTGATCAGTGTTTAAGACTGTTGAGAACACTCCCAACACTAACCTGGTAGACTTTAGTCCGATTACATATTCCTTTGTGTATGACTGACTGAACCTCCCAGCCTCGATTCTCTCAGGAGCTTCTGTTGTTTTCTACCGGAGGTGATTTAATCCTGAGGGAGGTTTCTTGGAACCTGATACAGCTTTAGCTTCATTCATAGGTTGTAGGATATACCTATATAAACGACTCTTTCTCTCTAGGCCTTGACTGAAATGTTTTGTAACAAGAAAGGGAAAAGAAATAAACTCTTTTGTCAGTTGTTTTTGAACTGACATGAAAAAAAAGACTTGTTTGCAAACTGCTTTGTTGCCCACATTAATACATCTTCATTTAAAACATGCATACTACAGTCCGCCCAGCACTAATGTGTTCACACACACACACACACACACACACACACACACACACACACACACACACACACACCTTCCTGATTCCTTCTGTTTGCATGAACTGTTTTAGATCTTCAAACATTGGATATAAGACAGACAACCTGAATAAACACAAAACATTGTTTTTAAATGATTATTTCAATTATTAAAGGGAAAGTAGTCCAACATCTATCTCGCCCACGTGAAAGAGTATTTTCCCCCTTAAACGTAATAACTGGTTGTACCACCTTAAGCAGCAACAACCACAACCAGACTCTTCCCATGAGGCCAGTCTTTCAAATGGCTGTGGAGGAATTTTGGCAAACTTTTCTTTGCAGAATTGCTTTAATTCAGCCCCATTAGAGGGCTTTCATGCATGAAGCGTCTGTTTAAGGTCCTGCCACAGCATCTCAACTGGTTTCAGGTTTTGATAAGAAACCACTCCAACCTCCACTTCGTCTCTGTTGAGCCGTGCAGAGGTGGACTTGCGCTTGTGTTTCCGTCAATTACGGCAGGTTGACCAGGTCCCGAAGCAGCAGAGCGTCCCCACACCATCGCGAGGCCTGCAGGTCCTACACTGTTTCTGCCTGGGTTCTTGTGGGACTTCCTGTCGTCGATGTCCTCCCAGAGAATGTTTTTGTGGGCCGGCCACTCCTGGGAAGATTCCCCACTGTTCTAGTTGTTCTCCATTGCTAGATAATGGCTCTCGCTGTGGTTCGCTGGAGTCCCACAGCCTTACAAATGACTCTGAAACCCTTTCCAGACCGAGATATTTCCTTTGAGTGCTGAATGTTTAGACCTTTTAGCTAACTTCCCACTGCTGGATAGGTTCTATACAACAGATGTTTAGATTATTAAAGAGTCATTTAGAAACTTGATTTTGTGTTTACTCAGGTTGTCTTTGTATGATAATTTAATCCTGTTGAAAGATGTGTGACACGTATGCAAAAATAGAAGAAATCAGGAAGGGGACAAATTCTTTTGTATACATTTTCAAACAACGCTCCCTAACAACTGCTATTAAAACCTCGTGCACCCGAGCGCCCCCACCGGGGGTGCCGACGCATTCATCCAAAAATTCATCCACTCATAACGTGCGCTCATCAGTAACGAATATAATGATGCCGCATAGCTGCTCAAACTGCAGCTCCTGCACTACAAAGTCATCTCAGCTGTTTGTACGAGCTCCAAACACAACATATGACAAAGCTACGTATAATACCAAGTAACACAATCCATACAGCGCCCCCTAGAAAGACCCACTCGCCACATTTATGCCAATAACGTTGGATGTAGAATGTTGGACGTCAACAAGCACTGCACCTCATGTTAACCAAACCAAAAGACACGCACCTCAGGTCTTCTGTCAGCTATTTGATCAGAAAGGGTACTCTACTGTTTGGCAGAGCTTTGCACGTTAAAGTGTCACTGTATCTCACAAGGGTTGAACCCATGAACCCAGGTCCTGGGTGTGACAGAATCGATGGCTCAGGTTGATAAACGCTTGTATTGAAAGGCTGTAATTTTCAGGCTTGATCCTAATCACGTTCAGACTGTTTTGAGGCCCGACATCAAATCACAAAGTCAAAAACGTGTCGAGACGTAACTCAAGGCAGATGGGTTCGGTGCTAGGAGGCAAGAAGTTGTGGGTTTGTGTGTTTTAAAGGTCTGATAACCAATCAAGAAGTCAAATACACCAAGAAACCTTTGGACTGCGTCGGGTCGATTAGCTCAAGGTAACGGCCAACTGGCTAGAGCCCCCAAGATTGCGTGTTCGATCCTTATCGTGTTTTGAGGTCCGACATCTAATCACAAAGTCAAATACGCGTAGAGACATGCTGGCAGTGTCAGGGCAGATGGCTTAGGGTGATAGAAGCGTGGTTAGGAGACACTAGGTTGTAGTATTGATCCTTATAAGGTGCAGTGAGTTTTGAGGATTGACGCGCAATGGCAGAGTCAAATACGACAAAAAAAAATTTGAAGTGTGTGGCGTGGATTAGCTCAGGTTGATGGAGGAAGGCCTGGAGTCTCGGAGGTTGCGAGTTCGATCCTTATAAGTACCGAAAGGTTTTGAGGTTTGACATGCAATCGCAGAGTTAAATACACGGAAAAAAGTGTTCTGTATGCGAAAGAGACCAGTAGTGTAGTGGTGGCGTTCGTGGGTCAGCAAGCGTAGGCAACCTGCAGCCATGGACTAAGTGGGTTCGAATCCCACGCGTCTATCTAAGTCTCTAGTGCGCCACCGCGGAGGTGGTGGTGGGGGCATAGTCCCCACCTGTGGTTTCGGTGAGATGTAGCCAGGGGGTTATGGGAAAGTAGATGATGACCGGCAGAAATTTAACTTACTTAATGCTACTTAACTTACTTATGCTACTTAACTTACTTAATGCTACTTATGCTACTTATGCTACTTAACTTACTTAATGCTACTTATGCTACTTATGCTACTTAACTTACTTATGCTACTTAACTTACTTATGCTACTTAACTTACTTAATGCTACTTATGCTACTTAACTTACTTAATGCTACTTATGCTACTTAACTTACTTAATGCTACTTATGCTACTTATGCTACTTAATGCTACTTATGCTACTTAACTTACTTAATGCTACTTATGCTACTTATGCTACTTAACTTACTTAATGCTACTTATGCTACTTAACTTACTTAATGCTACTTATGCTACTTAACTTGCTTAACTTACTTAACTTATAAAAGGATTCCATAATTACAAAAGGATGTCCTACGGTATGGGACAGTATGGGATGTGAACCAGTGACCTGGTGCATAAGCCAACATCTTCTTTTGCCACCCTTGTATCTAGCAGAGCCATCAGTTCCATCAAACTGCTATGTTCTTTGAGCATATTTGTCTTTTCCAGCTGAGACATTTCACCCAAAATGCACTGCAATAGCACCGAACCGCACCAGTATTGAACCTACAACCACCTGTCTCCCAACCACTCCTCTATCTCCCCACACTATCGGCGGAGACAGACAGATGCCTGGTCTCCGGGCGTATTTGTCTTCCCCGCTGAGGTTCAGTAATTTTTTTGGTCCTTTTCCCAAAATGAAACGGTCAAATACACAAAGAAAAGCTTCATATGTGTACTTGCATTGGTGGCGCAGGAGGTTTGTTCACGACACGAAAGGGCCCCGTGTCTGGTTCAAGACCTCCTCGGTACTGATGCATGTGCAACATAAACAAAATAGGAATAGATGCCAAAATAGAAATAAATGCCAAAACAGAATAAATAATTGCGTCAATAAGGTAAATAACAATAAAGAAAAAAAAAATAGAGATAGAAAGATAGTTAAGGAAGTAAATATAAAAGGTAATATATCCAAAACAAATAAATGACACTTTATTTTATAAATATTTTTTCTGTACATTTACTTTTTGGGTGAAATCTCAGAGAACAAGTAAGTATTATGTCATCATGATCTGAATATCAAGTATAGCATGTTGAAAAAAATATGCCGTAAAAAAGCCAAAGAATTTACAAAATGCTTTAAAAAATTCTATTTTATTTAAAAAATATATTTATAAAATAAAAAATGTCATTACTTTTTTTGGACATATTACCTTTTATATTTACTTCCTTAACAATCTTTCATTCCATTTGTTTGCCTTTAGGGTTATTGATGTTATTGTTATTTACCTATCCCACGCGTCTAAGTCTCTAGTGCGCCACCGCAGAGGTTGGGGGTGGTGGGCGCATTGTCCCCACCTGTGGTTTCAGAGAGATGTAGCCAGGGTGTTATGGGAAAGTAGATGATGACCGGCTGAAACTTAAAAATTAAATTTTATTTAAATAATATATTTATAAAATAAAAAATGTCATTAATTTTTTTGGACATATTACTTATATTTACTTTGATTCCATGGTTTATGTTTACATAGTATATTGGTTGCGCACATGCATACGATTGTGACTTTTGGGTTATTGTTATTTACACAGCTATTTATTTTGTTTACGCAACTATTTTAGCATCTATTCCTATTTTAGCTCCTGTTTTAGCATCTATTCCTGTTTTATTTATGCACATGCATCAGTACCGAGCAGGTCTTGAACCAGACACGGGGCCCTTTCGTGTCGTGAACAAACCTCCTGCGCCACCAATGCAAGTACACATATGAAGCTTCTCTTTGTGTATTTGACCGTTTCATTTTGGGATTGGGACCAAAAAATAACTGAACCCCGTAGGGTTTGAACACACAACCTCAGGTCTTTAAACCCGCATCATATCACTTTGAGCTGTTTCACCTTCAACACTTTTGGCATGTTGTGCCAGAAGTTATGAATTTGTTTAAAGCAGAAAACCCATGCTGTTTTAACAACTATAGACCCATATCTATACTACCTATAGAACTTAATTTTCTTCTTGTTTGGATGAATTTCAACTTTGAAAATAAAGAAATCAACAAACTTTGTTTGTGTTTCTCAAAACTACATACACTACTACTACTACACACGTTTTAAGATATACTATGACCATGACTTTTGTTTTCTTTTTTAATGACATTATAGTGATTATAGTATCGTACATCAATACTATGACTTTTTTTCAACATACTACACCTTCACATTTTTCGACATGCTATACTATGATTTTTTTCGACATACCATACTATGACTTTTTAACACACTTATTCAACATACTACACACTTCGTTAAACTTTTGTTTCTAACATCATTCATCGTGTTTGACTTGCCCTGAGCTCGTCCAGCTTCATCGACTCATCTTGGAGGCTGAGCAGCATCTCATCGGCCTCTCTGTGCTTCATCCAGCGCTTTCTGGAAGACAGAGATGCAAGAAACACTCAGTACAGACAATCATTCATATTTCATCATCAATCATTCATCGTTCTAGAGTTCTTCTCAAGGCGTTCGTAGAGTTCATAACAAACTATACTGTATACTATGACATACTACACCAAGTCGATAAATAAAGTCTATATGAATTCATCACATAGGGAACCTATTCTGTATACCCCAGTGTGTATTAAATACTAGAGAAATAAAAAGGATTTTCTCATTTTATTATGAATTTTAGTGCCAAATGCTGTTTTCACCCTCGTAACACTGAGAAAAGCAGGTAATCTCCAGATGTGTATCATATGAAAGTGAATATCTTTGGGTCCTGGACGGACAAAACAAGACATTCAAACAAGACGCCAATTCGGACTTTCAGAAACTGAGATGGACATTTTTCTATATTTTACTATAATGTCACTGTGAGGGATCATGTGGATATGAGTTACCTTTTGGTATGAAGAATATCACTTTATTCAATCCATCTTGGAGACACTAGGTAAATGTTAAATGTCAAAATGATCAACAGAAGGCTAAATGTTATTTCTATTGCACTGATTTGATGGACAAATGTACAGTATAGTTTTATATATGTATATATATATATACATGTATAAAACTATACTGTACATAAATTATTAATATATGATGCAATTTATGATAAGTCATTGATTCTTCCTATTCATTCAGTTAAAGTTGTGAAGCTTGTTGGGAGCATGATGTCATCATATACTGTGATGTCATCATGTACTGTGTGTTGTCATCATGTACTGTGTGATGTCATCATATACTGTGTGTTGTTCAAGGATAAAGTGTTCATGGAATTCATTCCCACAGGAGAGGCGTGATCAAAATGTTCATTTCCGGTCCTGAAACGTCACTCCGACGACTCATCCGTCTCACACACCTGGACGTCACCAGTTAATTAAAACATCAATTAAACCTGAATCCCAACAGCCACGGGACGACCTGCTACAGCGTCAATATAATGCTATGTTCACTAAAAGTGCTTGTTTTTGCCACCGACAGTCTCAAATTGTTGTTAAGTCTACGACTAAATGAGTGAAAGGACACACAGAGAAATATAACGTGTTCCTTACCCTTCCCGGAAACTGAATATCCACGTGCTCCGGCTCAGATACAATGTAAAGACCTCCAACATGTTGTCCACTCGTGTAAATATTCGTCCGGGACGTTGAAAATCTCTTAAAATAACAATAGTCTAAAATATTCTGTAAACAAACAAACTGTTTGGCCGCAACTCGCGTCACCATCATGGCTGTTTCCGAACAGACCCACGCGCGTGTTCCCATAGTCCCGCCCTGCTGCGCTGTGATTGGCTAGCCCTGGCTCGCTCCTACAGTGGTGTGATTGGCGGATCGCGCGGCGATCGCAATGTGCGTTCTCGCTACGATAACAGCGCGTGTGCTTATATTTAACACAGGTTACTGAAAAAGAAGAAAGAGAGTTGTCTGGCTATCCTGACAAAGTTCTCAGTTAGGGAAGAACTCAATAATTCTTCATTAAGAATAACTTCATTAACTTCATTATTAGCTTATTAGTTAAGTTACTCATTAACTAATGGTTCACCAGCAGGTCGTTCCTCGTTCATCTCAATTCATCACAATTTATAGGTTTCTGATGGACAAAAAAGATTTCAACTGGGGGGCGATTTATAAAAGATGTGTGTGATTTCTATCATGACGGAATGATGTCCCCTCTCACCATAATGGCCCCTCCCAGCATGCCTTGCAAGGGATTGAGTCAGCTGAGCTGCAGGGAGGACTATGTCCTTTGAATTTAGTCCTTTGACTATGTACTTTGAATTTAAAAAAAAATTGCCTTAAAAATTTAATTTTATTTAAAAAATATATTTATTAAATAAAATATGTAATTTATGTTTTTTGTGACATGTTATCTTTTATATTTACTTTCTTAACTATCTTTCATTCCATGGTTTATGTATGTGTTTACATAGTTCATTGGTTATACGCATGCATATGTTGGTGACCTATATTTTATTTGTTTTTATTGTTACTATTTATGCAGCTATTTATTCTGTTTACGCAACTATTTTAGCATCTATTCCTATTTTAGCATCTGTTCCTATTTTATTTATGTTGCACATGCATCAGTACCGAGAAGGTCTTGAACCAGACACGGGGCCCTTTCGTGTCGTGAACAAACCTCCTGCGCCACCAATGCAAGTACACATATGAAGCTTCTCTTTGTGTATTTGACCGTTTCATTTTGGGATTTGGACCAAAAAAATTACTGAACCTCAGCGGGGAAGACAAATACGCCCGGAGAACAGGCATCTGTCTGTCTCCGCCGATAGTGTGGGGAGATAGAGGAGTGGTTAGGAGACAGGTGGTTGTAGGTTCAATACTGGTGCAGTTCGGTGCTTTTGCAGTGCATTTTGGGTGAAATGTCTCAGCTGGAAAAGACAAATATGCTCAAAGAACATAGCAGTTTGATGGAACTGATGGCTCTGCTAGATACAAGGGTGGCAAAAGAAGATGTTGGCTTATGCACCAGGTCACTGGTTCACATCCCATACTGTCCCATACCGTAGGACATCCTTTTGTAATTATGGAATCCTTTTATAAGTTAAGTAAGTTAAGCAGCTTAAGTAAGTTAAGTAGCCAAAAAATAACCGAACCCCGTAGGATTTGAACACACAACCTCAGGTCTTTAAACCCGTATCACATCACTGTGAGCTGTTTCACCTTCAACATTTTCATAATGTTTCTTAGAAGTTTTGACTCCTCCTTTTCTTCCTGAATATGTTTTAACATGCCACACTCGATGACCACAGGCCCAACACCAGAGCTCAGCTAGGCAACTATGAAGACCTTTGGCCTCTAGATAAAGAGATACAACAAAAGATTCAGTGCTTCAGTCAGATGGAGATGTTGGTTTCATTAAACCTCTGCTAACAAAGACAGAAGCTGTTACTCAACTAGCCAGAGATGTGCCACAATGGTTCCTTCTTCACTATAGAGTAAAATCAGATTCATATAAACTCAAGTGTTTGGTGAAGCGCAAGGACACTTTAAGACTGAACAGGTGGTATATGACCACTAGATGGCAGCCTTTGCCAAAATTGGATTGGTTATTTCTTATTTATTGTCAAATGCGCAACAATATTAGAGTTAGTGTTATGAAGGAAAATCTGAGATAACAGGCTCCCTTCAACAATGCTCATTGAATACAAAGTGTGAATACAATATATATATATACATATACACACACACACACACACACACACACACACACACACACACACACACACACACACACACACACACACACACACACACACACACGTTCCATTCCCATATATAGCCTAATGTGCAGAACCTGTTGTAGAACCTTGTTCTCTAAGCACATGCATTTACTCCAACCTCCTCCAGAATCAAAGGAACAAATATACACTTTGAGTTTAAAATACTGAGTCAATTAAAAACGAATTTAATCTTCCTGTTGGGTTAGGCACACCGTCCTCCATGTCAACACTCTGTCCTCCCTAAATGTCCACTCAGCTCTTGCCCTCAGAAGTCCTGCCAGCCTGACTCTGGGTAATTTATCTGTCGTTCTGTTTCCTCTAACCGGTGGCACAACCACTTCCTGCCCCGGCCCTGTGTTCTGCCCGCTGGGCAAACACACACATACGCATATATGCACACAATAAACTACACACATTCATACAAACACACACACCTCTGCCTTTACACAACAACTTCCTGTCAACCCTGCTTTCCCACACGTTCTGCCCTCAGGCCTCGGGGGTTAGTGGAGAGAGATCTAGTGCTGTGATCATAATTCAGGACCCTTATTTGTCAAGCATCCCAGTCTCTGCTGGGCCAAACTAAAACTATTTCATTTGATGTTAGATAAACCTAAAGTTCTTCTTTTTATATCACAGATTTGTTCTTGATCTGCTTGTTCTAAAGTAAAGCTAAAACAATTCAATCAACCAATTATTGATGGATGGAAAATGAATCAGAAAATCAGAAAAAATGCAAAACATTCTCTGGTTGAAGCTACAATTGTAAATTTAATATATTTGTGTTTTGGACAGTTGGTCAGACAAAATAAGTAATTTAACTAAGTTATTGTTGGCTCTGGGAAAACGTCATAAAACTTGTATCTACATAAACATTGTACAAATAAAATTATAGTATAATTGATTTACTGAAAAAAAAGCAATATGGTTTTGATTTAAATCAAAATCAGATGTTGTGATTCGTATGAACGCACAATTGTTGAATTGTAAAAATCTTGCATGTAATTTGACATTTCCCTGTAATCCAGCATGCTGCTTCTTATGTATGAACACTGGATCTGGACTACAATTTAAAATAGAGCCTTTGTCAGGAAGAGGCAGTGAAGTTCAAGGGGACGATAGATTAAAGCACACAGACGGCCAAAAGACAGCGAGAGAATGGAAAATGACAGCAAATGCTCAGGGTACCCAGAGATGAACCCTGAGGAACCCCAGAGCACGGATAGGGTATTTAGTGACGGACACACTTTCCAAAAAGGATTAAAAAAAAAGACAACTTACGATATGTTCATGCAAAAAGTATGTTAATTGATTCTGGGTAATTCTGCGTTGAGCCAAAGAGTTCAGAAATGAAGAGTGGAGAGTTTAGATAATGTCAGGACGGTCACAGCCTTGGAGAAGAAGACCGGCTGAAGGAGTCCATTCAGGGGAAAAATGAGAAAAGAGCATCAGAGTGTCAAGTGTATATATTGAATCACTGGAAGGATGACTGATCTGCCACTAAGAGACTCCTCTGAAGTGGTGTACAAACCTATATAAGATGGCAAAAGACTTGAGGGGAAGAGGAGAACTCTGATGAAGAGGTGGGTTTTCTACTTCGACGACCATGACTCACTAGTGATTAAGCAATGAAGTAGCGCGGCTTCAGCTGCCAAGTTGCCACTTTTACAACATTTTTTTAAAATTTCTATCCGTGTCTTCGCTAACAATTTGTTGATACAGCGTGTTTCCTATGAATCAAGGTTTGTGGGCCTCGTAAATAATGTTGAATGGCTTCTCACTAATGTGCGTCATCAGCCGCATGCTTGGTCTCAGTAAGCAGGCCTGCCTTATCTGCTGGAGTGCTGGTACTTGTATCTGCCACTACGTGTTGTTTCTTTAATGAAGTGTTTCCACATTATTTGGCTGCTATTAAAGACATCTGAACCAAGAATCATTCAGCTAAAACACAGAAGTAGTTATGAAAGTACATTGTTAAGGAGTCCGTCACAATGTGTGAGACAGAATTGATGAATAAGCAGCTGCTGTAACAACAAGGTTCCTCTGCCTGGGGACAGCCGTGGACATGTGTGGGCTGCAGCTGAACTCTGATCTCTGCTACTCATCTCTGATCAAACTGTGGTTAGTTGTACCCACACATAAAAGAAAAAGTACAATCAAACAGATCGCTAATGAGAATCACTCCACTGTGGTTCACATGTTCCACCCACTGAGGGAAACATACGAATAGTCATCTGTGCATGAATAGAGGTGCACACACCAACACATGTCCCACTGCTAAAACTCAACACATGTCCCACTGTGAATTAACCCAACATTATGACTACGTGTGGACAGCATATCAATGTACACATCGTGGACAACGTCCACAGACTGACTGGTAATGTGTCATGGATTCAGATTCTCAGAGATTTACATGCTCAGGCATTTAAACAAGACCAGACCTTTATGGCCAAACGAATGCAGAAAGCCCTCTCTGCATCTTGTGTGCTTTTGGTCTGGTGCTGGTTTTCTGAAGAACTGGACTGGACTATAAAGGAGCCCAGACCTCAACACCATCAAACATTCTAAAATTGACTGTGAGCCCAGCATAAGTGGCGCTAGGATGGGTCTAGATGGGTCTAGATGGGTCTAGATGGGTCTGTAGCCCCAACAAGATGTTTGACCAGAAGAATCATGACTGATTTCCTTAATTTGGCTGCTGTTTTCCAAACCCCCCAGTTGGCTCGATACCGTTGCTCTAATCACCTGCAGTCGGGTCACCTGGGAGAGTTCATGTTGCTCACAACACAGCATGCAGGATCTATTCAAACAGTAAACTGTTCAGTGACTTTCCAACGTTGACTGTTGTCTATTTGTGCATTATTCTACTCCGTCAGTCCCAGCTACGATCCGAATGCTGGATCTGTTTTAATGTTGAAGTGCTGTAGTGGCATTTTGGGTGTTGGTGAAACAATGTGCTCCACTTTTCTGGGAAGGCTTTCCACAAGATTGTGAGGTTAGGCACTGATGTTGGGCAATGAGGACCGGCTCCATAGGCGCCACAGATTCTTTTCCTGCTGAAGCTTTTAGCGGCGGCTGAAACAATTAGTGGGCCCGTCGTAACGATGGCATGAGTGCCTAGTCTAAAGTGTCCTGATGGTTTAATGAAGTCCGTGGTGCATCAATGAGTGCAAACAATCTGCTAATCAATAGCCACTCACATCAAAGAATGTCAAATATGAAATGTGCTTCAATGTAATGAAACACTGGCAGATGATCAAACAATGGGAATCTATTAAAATAGAATCTCTTGCAACTGCCTTCATGGGGCAGAGTGGATCCATCTACAAGCTCCACAGCCTCATAGAGGTGGAACAGGCCTTTATCACAGACTCATTGTTTACATCAACAATATTTATGTGCGTCTCCATCTACAAAAGATTATTTGTTTGTTGACAATCTGTTGAACTACAGTGCAAAATAATTCTATTGTGACATTTAGCTGTGCTAAGCGCCTCTTAGCAGCGCTGGGGACAATTGGCTTTTGGCATCCAGGCTCCTCTAACCATGTGGAGGCTTGGGTATGTCAGTATGCCATGATAACTACTTGTGTGGTTGCACTCATGTTGTCATCGGGGAACTTTTAAGTATCACTGATCCGCGGCTCTCTCCTTGCAGAACATTGTGTGTTTACATATGTATTTGTTATGGGAGGTCTGACAGTATTGAACCCGAGGAATAAAACAGGTTTGACACATTTCCAAATTCACATTTTCATTCCTGCTTAACTATTTTTCAGCAACTGTCAACACATTACAGCCTTCACATAATATCTCACTTCTTTTTTTACCCCCTTCACTGTTTCTTTGGCCTTCTTCCTCCTCCTCCTCCTCCTCCTCCTCCTCTTTCTTTTCATCTCGTCCTTCAGCTGCACATCTCTATGGTTTGTCAACATGCTTACATTCCATCTCACACGACCACATTTTATTGTCCAGTAATTAAGTGATGTGTGCAACATGCTGTTGCTGTGTTCAGCCATTAAGCCACCAGCCACCAAGCCGTCAAACGCTCTGAGTTTGTCTAACGCAGACCGGCCTTGAAACGAGACCCTGCAGTAGACGAGTGGAGGGGCGTAACAGACGCATGCAGCTTAATTGCTGCAAGATGTAACCTCGCCTGCAGCCTACTGTGGCCCACAAACACACTCGCACACACTCGCGCACATGAAAGCATGCGCATACAAATACAAAAGCTCGCACACCATCAAACACGTGTACACATAGTATATGCAGTAAAGACAACACAAATTGCTTTAAGTGTTTGACTAAATTACAACGTGGTTGGATTTGTTTCTTCGCGTCACGAGTCCAAACTTCATAGACACACTTTTTTTTTTGTTTGCTGGTGAAAAACAAGTACGATCCTTTGATGGAGAACGTTCAAAAGTATTTCTCTGTGAAGCAAACCAAATGGAATCAAACCAAATCGAAATGATTGAGAATCTACGGGTTTCCTTGAGGCGTTTTAAGACGGTCTTTGAACCAAAGCCTAATGGATAAAAGATGATATTAATGCAAAGATGCTTTTTTCGGAGTAATCTACATTTGGCTCTTTGTAGAATCCATGAAGCATTACTGAACAGGAATGATGAGAGGGGTCAGAAGGTAGAGAGACGGGGAAGAAGCTCTGGCCTGATACGATCTCACATGAGGAGCTGAAGCCACAAAGGGAGCTCCTCTGAATTACGCCATTACAATGTAATATGTCTGGATCCATACACTATGGGAACAGTTAATGCAGTCAGAAAGGAGGAGGAATCTGTGACCAGTGAACAGGTCCATAGAGAATCAATTGGAAAAGTTGGAAAAGGTGACGGTAACAGTACGCTGGGACGCTTCCTCTGGGAAAACGTACATTTTATGACTCAAATCTAACATCAGCGAAGGTTTGCAAAAAAAAAAGAAAATATCACAAAATTCGATCTCATCTTGATTGTTGCTCCGGGCGGAACACCAGGATGACATCACAGATTACAGCCTCGGCTCTCCGGTTTCTCGCTATTGGGTTCCCCTAAAAAAAACAATTGATTTGACGGTGCTGCACCGTGATGATGGCAGAAGCAGGCTGATTCCCCTCCAACCACTGCACCATCTCTGGGCATTCCCTGACATCACTGAGCTGACTGCAGATCTGCTGGCAGCAGTAACCCAGGTCACCGAGATACAGTTACACTCCCAACTGTGGGAGACCACAACACACAGAACCACAGAGAGGTTCACCGGGAAAGCCCTGCACACAAACCCGGCGAGCGGAGCATTGAGCACCGCAGTGAGAGCCATGGTTCTGATCAAACAAGTGTTTATTCTTCTTGTTTTCTAACATGATTCAGTACAACAGTTTTTACGACCCGCTGTCTTCTTTCTTCAGACTCTACAAACCTCCAACGGCTGCATGTGTATTCATGACATGCAATGGTACAAACATGCATGTGCTGCATCCCAGATCAGAAGAGCTCTCTCCCTCCGTCTCGATGTGGGATAGTTGGATGCCATCCCTGATCTGAGAGAGTTTTGGCTCCAGATCCAAACCCCAGAGATGTTTATTTCTGCATCTGGTTTAGCACAGAATGATTGCAGCAATACTGTCTGGAGGTGGGGTACTAGCAGTGGGCAGAACAAGCTCTTTGATCAGCCTATTCTCTTGTTTGTGTTTTACATTATGGCATCTTACAAATATGTTAATAAGGATGTCAACTTACTTGTGTCCCAGGGCACCCACACTTTACTTTGTAAACCAATCATATGGGAAAATCTAATTATATGATCACTTGTATATTGTAAAAAAAAAATATGTGCATGTAAACATTTGGCAGGGAGCCATGAAGCTAAAGCATCTGGTCAAGTGTGTCGATGTTAGAGCATGAGAAAGAGAAAAACATCGTTATTCTACTATTTATTGTTCACGTTGGATAATAGCGGTTCGCAGCACACAGAGCCCCTCGTATTGCCAGCAGACCTTTTGAGTTTTCATATATCACTGAAGTGTACCTGAGCAATAGAAATAGTGGAGAGCCCGTGATTTAATTACCTCGCCCTGTGCCGCTGTTCCCACTCTAGGCCAGGCTTCCCAGTCTCCGTCCCTCGCGTTCACTCCGGCCTCCCCACATCAGGTTCTGATGAGCCTAACTGGAAACACGTGGTCCACGCTGGCTCCCCCGACAGATGGGACAATATCATATTATTAATGACAGAAAGAGAGAGACGGAGGGAGGGAGAGAGTGAAGTGGGGAAGGAAAATCCTCCCTCCTCAAAGGCTTGCTGGTCTTAAATAGCTCAACACTGAGCTGCCGTCGCTTCTGAGGAAGTTATTATAGGAAGGCAGCACGTCTGTGTTTGCATATGGAATATCCTCTCAATCTAACTCAATACTCAACAGGATTAGACCCATGTCACTCCTGGAGCCGCTGAACTCTGGACCCTGAAGAACGCTCATGAAGAGATGCTCAAACGTAGAAGTGGAAAATCCGTTTTTCAGTTTAGTGTAGATCTGATTAAGGAACATCTTAATATGACAGCTACGATTTTTGTTTATGAAAATATAATATCCACAACGGCAAAATGAACAAATTGGCCTCATATCGAGGTCAGACAAAGAGATGCTTGGCGAAGTATCAGCAGGAAAGTTTGTTACAAAAACACAACTGGAGTCTCTGAAAAGTAGCAATCGCCTTCATTTTCTGACTCAGTGTTTTCATGCAACTGCTCAATCAGCCATGTTTAGTTTCATTAAGTCTTAATTTACCCAGAATTCACAGCAAATTACAGTAGTTCTACTTAAGATCGTCAAGAACAACATGGCCTCGTGCGAAAGATGAAATTAGAGGTCTGTCTGAGATCCAATTATTAGTTTGATCTAATCCAAAGTCAAAACGTATCTTTTGTGAAAGCAGCTCTTCACATTCATCATTCCACTGTGTTGACTGCTATCAATATATAACAATATTCATTGTTTTATTCATGAGCCCTCTGACCATGGATTACAAGGAAAACATCCTGGTTCTACACGGTGAGTCACAAAGGCACATGACCAAATTAGGCACAAACCAAATTACTCCGGGATCCTGAGGCCAAGTATCCCGCCAGCGCAGGAAACCCTGAGCATTTACAGATCGTGGAGGTATTGGGGGGGGGTAGCGGGAAAATGAACACAACCTCTTCCCTTTTAAAATGCCAAGTTTAACTCTTGTGGCTGGATAGGAGAAACATCTTAATAGCAGTAATGAGGACTACGTTTTTGGAATAAAGCCTGGGAGTCCATCCACTTGTGTGTGTGTGTGTGTGTGTGTGTGTGTGTGTGTGTGTGTGTGTGTGTGTGTGTGTGTGTGTGTGTTTGTGTGTGTGTGTGTGTGTGTCGGTGCAATAACCAGGCAACTAATTCCTCTTAAACTGAACTGCACAGGTATTGAGATCACACACTGAGACAGTAGGTGGTCTACAGCTTTAATGGCTTTCTTTACCCCCAGTCACCACTGATTCACTTTGTATCAAAGTACCGGAAACTACATTAACACTGAGTCAAACCACCAGAAAACACCTCTCTCTCACACACACACACACACACACACACACACACACACACACACACACACACACACACACACACACACACACACACACACACACACACACACACACACACACACAGTACAGTGCCACAGCATACATGAAGGGGTCTCTGAGTTCGCAGCCAAGTGACAAAGAATTTACAGGCGTGTTGTAAGTAACTGCAGATCTAAGAGTGCATGTGAGTGTGTGACAGATTGCATGTGAGTGTGTGACAGAGTGCATGTGAGTGTGTGACAGAGTGCATGTGAGTGTGTGACAGAGTGTGTGTGAGAGAAAAAGGAAAAGGTCCGCCACTTGTCTCCGAGTGTCTTATTAAAAAGGTGAGAAGTGAGTGCAGTGTCTGGAGGACGGGGTTAATTGTACTCTTAAAAGAGAACTTCAAAGGGAGGCTGGTGTCAGGGCTGAGGGGCATGGGAGCGAGAGAGGATGAAGAGGAAGAGGAGGAGGAGGAGGAAGAAAAGATACTGATGTTGGAGGGTCATGGGAATAGCTGGGAAGGGGCATAACTCAGCTCAGGGTGCGGTGTTGTTGTTGTATCAATGACTGTGAGTTGCTCTGAAGAGGGAGAAAGGAAAGGGAGATCGATTGAGAGGAGACGTGTTTGTCAAGGGATGACCTTGTTTTTGTCAAGGTCGGCGTGACATTTTGGTCAGACTGAAATATCTCAATTATTACATGGATTGCCATGACATTTGGGACAAACATCCATGGTGTCCACACTGTAGGTTGAGTCTTATCAACTTCAACCAATCCTCTAACTGTTCATCTGAAACCAGCAGCAGGTTATAGTTTAATGTATCCAGTCACCGTACAGACAGCCATGGTTACCAGATGATGCGTCATCATGACTTTAGTGATGCTTTAAACTACTTATCGTTTCAGTTTCGACTTCCTTTGTCTTGCAAACGTGTCATGTGATCACTTCCCACACCAAATGAACTCAATGAAGGATCTACTGGTCATTGATAATTACGACCAAATCCGTCTCTCCATGATTACAAGCAATACGTTGCTATTGGTTATAAGGTTACCATTAGTAACCAACATGTAGCAAACATGAGCCAATGATTTCTTTGATTCTTTGACAAAGACCGTTCCTCTCGTGCTCCCTGACCTCCCGATTGGTTGTGTTGGACGTTAGCTTAATGCAGCGTAGACGATTGGACATTATCATTGTTCTAATGAGCTCCTCTAGCAGGCAGCTGTAAAGCAGATGGTGGTGTGCAGCTCCCAGACTAAACACTCCAGAGCCAGAGGAGACGGATTCTCATCATCCGATATCACTGCTGTCGGGTGAAAACCTCACATCTCCAATCCCGAGACAATTTACTTTAGTTAGTCTTTGTCCTGATGACTGTATGATGCATTTTTTCTGTTTGTCCCACAGGTTTGTGGACAGAGCCCATCAAAGATGACGTGAGACACAAGATGTTCTGCTCAGCAGAGTTGATAATAATGCTTCTTCTTCTGTGTCAGAAGGACTCACTGAGGAACAACTACAGAACAGTTTGAGATCACATAGTTTGCACCTTCCAAACATGCATTTCTTTAATTTGTGTTTCCTGATGCAAGACATTTTGAATACAGGACGCTTGGTGTTATTATTATTATTATTATTATTGGTTACTTTCAGATCTTTTTTTTTTATTTCTGCTTGCCTTACTGAACGTTTTGTGAAATCTTAGCAGATCAATTAGCAGCTCCTCCTCATCAGGTGAGGGACTACTCTGTACAGTTTACTTCTGTTGAGGTGTTCATTGAGTACAGAGGGATTACAGTGAAATCATAGAAATAATATTGGGACAAAAGACCGGCTCTGTTTTCATGTCTTTCTGTAAAACAATAAGATTACTTTGCTCAAAACAGCATATTAGTAACAGAATGTAAACTCTATAGTGAGTCTCCACTAAACACTCAAACCACAACCATTTCAAACCACACAAGAGATAAAAAAAACAATAAGCACATTTGTAAAAGTATTGTTGAAATAACAGATATAATCCATGGCCATCATCAAAATGTGAAACCCTTTTATGCTAATGTGAACCACCTTGCGCTCCCTGGGAGGGGGACCTCATTGGCTGAAATGAGTGCGGGCGTTGGACCTTTGAACGGTTTGGCTCTACAGCAGGCGGCACACGGTGGCAGGTCACATCAGCGACGACGGCACAGCTAGAAGTCCTGAGAAACAGAAGACGGTCTGAGAGCCGACTTCAAGGCTCCCTGAAGAGCTGCGCAAAGGGTTGCTCCACATTTCCAGTGGAGGTTTTTAATCCACATTAGAGCGTTTCCAGTGATTCATGGTGCGTCCGTGTTGTTTCACCTGACACTGATTACTCTCCTCTCGGACAGATGGTTTTGCATGGAGGGATTTTACTTAACCGCAGCACCAAAAAATGAAAATGAAAATATCATTTGTAGCTGAATCAACTTGGCCTGCGGCACTTACGTGTCCTTTTCCATCTTTGGAAAAGTATTCTGTTCAAACCATTTGTCTTCTGCAGTGATTTGTTAGCAGGTTAGCAGGTTACCATCAAATATCAAGAGGCTTTCTTGGAGCACAGATCAGAATATTATGAGGATAATTACTGTTCAGATGAGTTCATAACGTTCTGTATTTATTATTTTCTTGTCACCTGTATCTCGAGCTTCCCGGATTGAATTGCTTTTCTTTATACTGTATAACACACACACACACACACACACACACACACACACACACACACACACACACACACACACACACAGCTTTAAAACTAAGGCCATGCCTGTGCTTACGTGACACTATAATGTTGGCCTCTGAGGTATTCCCTCCAAGCACCCGTCTGACAATAATTACAATGATTCATTTAGTTTTATTACAGAACAGACATCTCTCTTTGTGTGTGTCTTGGCCTGGGGAGACCCAAGTGTCTCTAAGTGACGGGTCTTTAATTACAAGCACAAACAAACGACACCACGTACACATGTTCTGGTTTACTGTAATGAGGGAGAGAGACATCAGCAGGAAAATAATGCTGTCATCGCACAAAGGATTACTGAGAAAGAGATATCAAATTCTCTTCTTTTTTTTTTGTTGTATCTCCCCCTGCCTCTTTCTCCATACCTCGCCGTAAACAGCAATCATCGACAGTAAATTCAGTAATCCAATCTGCTGATGGTGCTTTGATCCATTGCTGTGGCTGAGGCAATTCATCTACATGTACTTACAGTAATGAATTAGATCTGGAGTATCAGGCCCTTAGATTCACGTCCCATCGGGGCCTTACAGCAGTTTAACCATGTGTTTCCGATCAGTGAAATTAATCACCGTTTATCTCGCTGAGGTTAATAACTCACTGGGACCAAAAAAAACCAAAACAAACACCAGCTTTTTGGTCCATGTCATGCTCTCCGTCTCTGTCACCTGCTGACGTTTTGCTTGTCACAGGCTCAGAGGAGAGAGGGGTTGAGTTACAATCCAAACTTGGCCTGTGAGCTTCAGTCAGGTAACAGGCCAAAGGAGCCTGAGAGCGGAATGCACACATGTACAAGCTCCAAGTGGTGTTTCTGTGCATGACGGTATGCGTGATTTTCTGTACGTGTGTCTGACTCTCTGTGTGTGTGTGTGTGTGTGTCAGAGTATGACACAGAAACACCAGGCGGTGTGAGGAATGCCTTCTCCTTTGGATATTCTCTCATATGAAGAGGCGTCAGAGCCTGTTAGCAAATTATTAATCCGCTAGGTTATTTGGGCTAATGCTGTCTGAGAGCGTTTTCTCAAGGAAGCTCTGGAATTCGTCTTCCCAGCTGGACTTTTACAATATCTCTCTCTGCTCTGCGAGGGAGTGACAAAGG
The DNA here is from genome assembly GCF_023349555.1 of Cebidichthys violaceus. Taxonomy (NCBI): domain Eukaryota; kingdom Metazoa; phylum Chordata; class Actinopteri; order Perciformes; family Stichaeidae; genus Cebidichthys; species Cebidichthys violaceus. The sequence continues at coordinate 810,324 of NW_027176285.1, forward strand.
AAGAAATGGAGGAGCGCTGCAGTGTTGCAACAGTTGAGAAACTTTGAGGCCAGTAAAAAAATTGCTGATACATAATATATCAATGTCTGTTTTTCTGTCTGCAAATAGTGTCTCCAGGTGATTTTCATAATGTATCTTACCGGCGATATATTTGACGCTTCACTCTGTCTTTCTGTCTTTATCTTTCTGAGATAACAACCTCACCACTCTTTATCTGCGAGACAAATTGTCCTGGTGACATCATTGCTTTCATACATACATCACAGCCCACCCACTCTTCTCAATACTCCCCCTTCCAACACACATCCCTAAAAGCTTTGGCTCGTTTGCTTGGTTCATCACTAGCCATCGACTTCACCACGTTTTCTTCCAGCACAAGCTGAGTATTTTGTATCCCTGGCAACCTTTTTTTAACCTCCCAACATCAAGAAGGCTCCTCTTGATTTCACGCCAGTGGCTGGATATGCTAGATGTGAGGGACAGATGCATAGAAGGTCAGACAAACTGACAGATTTACCAGCGCAGAAATCACTGCATCCGCTGGATCATCAGTGGAACAGATGAGCATGCTGGGAAGTGGAGTTGTGTGGATTTAAGTTCATAATCTGAAAGAACAATTTTAGGAAATGTGAAAAATTGTAACTTTTCAAGAATCTGACAGAAATGTCACAGTGATGTGTCTGTGTGTCTGTTTGTGTTTGCATGAACGAGAAAAAGAACCACAAAAGAGCAGGAGGTGTGCAGATACAGAAGAATGTGGGTCACATGACCCACTGCTGGAGGTCCCTACATGCTGATGTTAGATGGCTTCAATCGGCTCCACACAGGCCAAAGACACTGGTACGCTATTATTAAGCTAAATTTAAAGAAAATGTTAATCTGTACAGTTGGATATATAAAGACATTCCTTTAGCCGCTACTTTAAAAAGTTGGCTTTTTTCGAACTATTATCAGAGAAGACAACTTTCAAATAAAGAGAATAAAGTCACATTTTCTCAACAAACAATACATGGAGAAGAGGAAGCTAGATTTATGATACATAAAAGACAAAGAAACTGCTGCTGCTGGACACATGAGACTTGACTGAATGAAAACGTGTCCACTGTGTAAATCTATCCGTACGCTACGAGGATCTGAAGGGACTCATTTACACGTTCAGTGAGACGTCATGTGAGTGCATCATTATTTTAGAATCTCATGTGTTCTTGGTAGAAATGTGTTATATTATAATACATTGAGTCAGTAGCTGTTTTAGGCTCAGTGGGAAATGCCTGAGGGTTCCAATAATGTTATCTCTCAGATTAGTTAGACAGACGAATGTTAACTGTTAAGGTTCATTATGAATCTCAGCTTGTAAAAGATCATCTAGCAGTTCATAAAGAATGTGGTAATCATATTTGTCTTCTAGAGGAAAATGTGTGTCTTGAGAAACAAGAATGAAATAATTAGTGTCCATGAGGTACGAGTATGCTTTGTGTGGTCTCTTTAAATTAATGAAAGATATTCATTAGTAAGAGGAGCCATGGACCCTTTAAATAAAGAGACAGAAAAGGAATTTGTAGATATATTTGCAACGTACCTCTCCTTCAGAGACAGTTGATGAAAGACAAAGTACAGAACATATGAGAATGAATAGAAGAGCTTCAGCAGATGGAGCTACATGCAGGTAGGAAGGTAAATACAACGGTCTGCCCTCTGAAGGTAGAAGACCTACTGTAGGCGTGAACATGTAAGGTGTTTCTGCTGAGTCAGCTGAGCTGCAGGAACATTACAGAAGGAAAACCACGTCTGCTCAGCTTGTTGTTGAAGAAAGGTTAACATGTCTCCAATTACACCGTTTAATTGTGAGCCGTGCTCATCTGTCTCAGGCCGTCAGTCCACATGGTTAACAAAGATGCTAAGCTAATGCTAGCTTGTTAGTCTGCCCATGACATGCCTGACTTGAACCAGATGCTTGACGGATCACATCAAAGATACACTGCTGACTGCGTCCAATCTGTGTTGTTTTATTGTTATCCTGCCACATCTTACTAAAATGTGTTGAAGCTGACGTAGGAGACTGAGGCAACAGCATGGCACTTCTCCATCAGCGGTGTCAGAGGCTGCTTTTGTGAGGTCTAGAGGACACCGTGTCTTCACAGGCTCATCAGATGCCAAGCATTGTAAGACTCAAACAGGATTTCTGCTGTTTTCATGGCTACGATCACGAGGTAAAAGACGCGTCACCTTTGTGTGCTTGCATGTATTTGACTGAGCAATGCAGAGCTCTGCTGAATGACGTCGCAACAGTTGAGCCCGATTCAACGTTTTTCCCCCTGTGAGCCCAAAATATGCTTTTAAAAGCATTTAAATATATATCAAATATGTAACTACACTAGTGGGTGTCTGCAGCGCAGTTTTAGAGAAAAAAATACAAGAGATGGACAAGAAAAATAACGGAATAACGTGTTGAGACGAACAAGGATTGTGAGACAGATCACACTGTAGAAAAGCCCTGTGGCCTAACAAGGACTTCAGTACTGTGTGTGCTTTGGTTGCCTTAAAATGAGTTACAGGTGTAAGGTAGTGTATCAGTGGTTTAGTGGGCCGTAGCTCAGCGGTGATGTGAGTCACCTCACGCTGCTGATGTAACACACAGATGCGAGCTCTGCTCTACAAACACTGTGGCTTTGCTCACTGGAAGCTCCCATGTCGCCTCATCACTCATCGCTATTTCAGACAAGACCAACAATCAAAACCACTGTGCAAACCAGTGACATCACATGATTTGTTTGTTGTGAATAAAGTTCACGACCCTGTATTGTGACGATGTTTGTTAATCCTTTTCTGTTCCATTAGCTATTAATCGTCTATCTGGGAAACATGTGGAGCCGGAGTTCGGTCTGGAACCAGAACATCAAAGATTCTGCTGTGTTGTTGCCTCAATATGAGGGAGTTGGCAAAAGCAGACAATTGTTCTACTTTATTTTACGGCGAAAGGGTATCGTAGTGTCAGTCTGTGTGTGTGTGTGTGTGTGTGTGTGTGTGTGTGTGTGTGTGTGTGTGTGTGTGTGTGTGTGTATTAATCCAGAAGAGAAAGTGTGACAGAGGCAGTCGACCCCAGAGAGAGGACAACGGCGTTTGTTTTGTTGCCTCCATATGAGTAACTTGGCTGAAGTTGACACATACTGATAGCGATGACATAGTAGTCAACATGCCAGTTGCACTGGCCACCATATGAACAAGAGCCTTTGAAAATTCACAAAGAAATGTCAGAGCTCCAAATACTGTATGTCACTGTCATATCTGCACTAGAATGAGCAGATCTGAATACGTTGTCCACTGAGCTCTGTGGAAAAGCAAGCCGCAGTCTCTTCACAGGCATCGTTGAAGCCTACAGGGGGTGAGCGCTGAGACGTTTACTCGAGGAGTCTCGTGATATCTCGTGATATTTACCAGCTGCGACGCTCGTGTCTCATCATGGTCCTGAAGACCCTGACTGATCTACCACAGTGGAGGTGTTCAGTGCTTTGCTAGGTGTTTATATGTCTGATAGTTTCACAAGCATGCAAGATGCAGTCACGACTCACAAAACAAAATGGATGGTCGAGGCCGAGTTCGAGGGTGGGTGTGGTCTATGCAAGGGTGCCACAAGTAGGGGGTAGGAAGTAGGAAAGGGGCCACCGGCCACCCTCACTTCACGCCCTGGGTTCAGTTTAGGTTTTTTGAAATAATGCTAAAATCCAATATCACTACTTTCCTTAAATCCTGTGGTTGGTTTGTTTGCTTTCACACCAAAAACAAAAAGCACCAAAGTCTGCTGGGATGTTTGGTCCGCTGTGTCCGCTAGCTTTGATTGACAGCTGTGATACCAGCCCAAAAGAACTGGACTAATCGGGCAAACAGACCTGTACAGACCAGAACCAGACTTTTTCCAGAGGAATTATCTAATTAATCACAAAATAAAAGCAAAAATTAGATGCAAGCCTGACATTTTTTTTTGTTGAGTAGCACGAATATGATTCTTGAGATTTGTCACACTGGTCCTGTGGTCCCTTGTGGGACTCCTGACCCCCAGGTTGAGAACCACTGAGATGGGGTACAGAGGGATTCACCGTCAGTCAGGAGATGTGAGGGACAACCGCCTGTGGGAACCAAAGAGTCAAGACATCAGCAGCTAGACGAGGGGAAGCCCGGCCTCACTGTCCTCATTACAGGCAACAGACCGGTGTGATGATGAAGCGTGATGACTCCTTTTATGTGAGACCAAGTCTCAAGTCTAATGGCCCTATCATTACTGGAGGGTGTAAACATGAGAAAACACTACACACAGACATGGGATTAGTCCCGGAGTAAGTGTTGTGGTTCCGGAAACCACAGATCCATGTGTGTCTTACATGTGTGTGTGTGTGTGTGTGTGTGTGTGTGTGTGTGTGTAAGTGTGTGTGTCTCCTAACACTGTATATGCAGTAAACGTGTTGTTGTGAGTTAGAGCGTGTGATCGCAGGAGCTCACGCTGGCCTTGTAAACGCTTGCGACCCAGTTATATAGGCAAATGAAGACTCACACCAGCAATCATCCGTTACAAAACACATGAAGACTGGAACCCTGTGGGCGGAGATGTCAATATCAAGACACATCGCTTCCCAACAAAAGACAGAGATGTTGTTTTGGCTGAAGAGGTAGATGTGCTCACAGCTCACACACTGTGCTACATCACCACAGCGGGACTAGAGACACAAAGCACACGATTTTGGATCTTGCATTAAAGAAATATCCCACTTAAATGTCAAATTCTTGCCGCTTGTAACCTTGGAAGGTGGCTTTGAAAAGAACAGAACTTTCTCTCTTGAGGAGAGAGGCAGCTGTAGTCAGCTCAAAATCCAAATCACAGGAAAAAGAAAACTACTTGTTAAACCCAGCGACCCGATCTCTGGGATCCGTATGGGCCGTGGGTTCCAAACTAATTCTCGTTTTTACGAGTGGGGCAGTTTGTGACCGTTGGTTCAATCCCCCGGACCCAAAGGCATTTGGGTGGAAAGTGAAAAGCAGCGCTTACCCCTCCCTCATTACCACCACTGAGGTGCCCTTGAGCAAGGCCCTTAACCTCAAAGCTGCCCAGCGACCAACAGACTGGTTCTACTGTACATGTAACTGTGTGAATGTGATCTGAAAATATAGCCGACATATAGCTGACATCAGGCTCATAGTGCTGTACACACATGCATGTGACATACAGGCACTGCTAATGTAACATATAAAGACAATACAAAGGTTTCCAGACCTGAACACCTCTCGTCTGTCTGCCTCGCTCTTGTCACGCCTTCTAATGAACCAGCCTCTGATTTGCTCTGGCGCTCGTCCCACCTTTTAATGACCACCACTGATTGGTCACAGGCCTACTCCGCTTCGAACTCCATGAAAAAAACCCAAGAAAGCCACGAGAATCAAGACAGTTATCTCTCTCTGTTTCCCTCTTCCTCTTCCTCAGTCACCCCAAAACCTCCTCTCTTCTCACCTGTGTCTCAGACCTCTTCCTTAGTCTCTCCATGACTACACACACACACATCTGGACTGTGACAGATGTGTCTATTCTGAATATAAACCTCGTTACGGTCAGGTGAAAGGTGCTCACTAGGGTCACTTTAGTGGCTCAGAGGTGGAGCTTTGTTCAAAATGAACACGTCTTGAAAATCCACGTAGTGCTTTGAGTCTGCTTTGTATCTTAGAAAAAAAATCGAATCGTTCCTGATTCCTCTTTAAAGCGGAGCACCCACTACAGAGACAAGTGCTTAACAGGTTGAATCAAGTGCATTTCAAGTGCTTCAAAGTGCTTCAAAAGCTTTTTAGTCGTCGTCTCGCCTCCTAACAAATGTCTTCAAATCGTTCTGCTTTGCTTTGCTCTCATGTCTAGACAGAATGCATTTTGTGGGGCTTTGCGTTGGCTGTCTATTGTCTACCTGTGTACCTGGGGATGGTTGGATGACTTCACCACATCACAGGGCTTTGTCTGCCCCAGTTTGTTCTCTCATCAGAGACCAGACATGACTGCCTTTCAACTCCCTTCGCCCTCTCTTCTCCTCACTGATGTGTTGAGCGGGGGGAGCTGGAACGTCTCTACCTGTCTTGTATGTAGAGGATAAAGCCACGCTGGTCACCTGCTAACTGAGCGTGTGCAGAGAGGTTAGGAAAGGGGGGGGGGCATTGGCCCACTTAAACCTGATACCTGAAATTCAACCTCAGGACATGGAACAGGACAGGTGTCTGGTTCCAACTGTGGCCAAAGTAATGGCTGTGAGTGTTGGTGGGTGTGTGTGTGTGTGTGTGTGTGTGTGTGTGTGTGTGTGTGTGTGTGTGTGTGTGTGTGTGTGTGTGTGTGTGTGTTCGGGCCTTACAGGTTAAAAAACCCTTGTTAACATTAAGAAAGAGCAGATGGAACTTCCAATGTCTCAATCTTTCCCCTGGCTCCTCACCCTTATGTGACCTTTATGCAAATGTATGTGTGTGTGTGTGTGTGTGTGTGTGTGTGTACATGACTGTGTGTTTGTGCATTTGTGGCAGCGTCAAGGTCAAGAGACCACTGAAAGCTGTCTTTAAAACTAAGCAGACTGCTGCATTGTGACGTCTAAAGCAGGATGCTCTCCGTGCTTCAAAGGTCTGGGAGCATTTTGGTCAAAAAACCCTCGAGCCTCCGCTCACACACACACACACGCACGCGCACACACGCACACACGCACACACACACGCACACGCACACACACACACGCGCACACGCGCACGCACGCACGCACACACACACACACACACACACACACACCTGGCCTCCATTTTATCTCCTGCCTGACGCAGTTCTGCACGTCATGGCAGCCGCTCCATAGATGTAGAGCTTACTGTGTCGCATGGGGGCAAATATCTGGATGTAAAGCTGCAACAATTATGCGATTAATCTGCAACTATTTTGATAATTGATTAATCGTTTTGGGATTATTTTTTTTTAAGTAAACTGACATTTTTTTTGTTTTGGACATTAATACGATACCTCAGGCTGTGAGGAATTATAACAGACAAATTTCAACATTTTCAAGACCAGACGATTAATCGAGAAAACAATCCACAAATTTAGTAACAAAAAATAATTTTTAGTCGCAGCGTTTGTGAAAGCAACGAGAAAGAAATTTTAGCTACGAAAGTTAATGAATTCAGTTACTTAGGTTGAGTTTCTTAACTGCAGACATGAGCAGAGAGATGATGTGTCGAAAGAAGACTGAGATTCTACAGCTCAGAGTTAAAGAGCTTTTCAAAGGTTTTACAGACTTAAACTCCTCTCAGATACAGACAACTCAACATGTCCGCCTCACACTTGTCCCGCCTTGAAATGAGCCGGCATCTGATTGGTTCTGGCACTCCTCCCACCTTTAATGACGACCACTGATTGGTCACAGGCCTGCTCCGCTTTCAACCTCCCTGCCTGCTGAAATAAACAAGAAAACCACGAGCAACATCAGTCATCACAGACAATTATCTCTCTTTCCCCCTCGTTCCCTTTACTCCCCCCCCCCCCCCCTTCCCCAGGCCCCCTCTCTGACTCATGCTGTATACCTTCAGCTAGTCTCTCTTTAGCTGTGTAGATGTCTGGCATGTGACGGATGTGCCAGTTTATGCAGGATGTCAAACTTCATTAAGGTCACGTAAAAGGTGCTCACTTAAGTCTGTTACATGTTGTGTATCAAAGCATGCTGGGTCCAGCTCTACAACGTATTCAAGTGTGCATTTACAATGACAGAAACACATTGTGAATGTCATGTTAGTTATATATGCCTTCACATAATAGCAAGGCCCCGACAGCAACAGCATCAAAATACCTTAATGTGTCATAATGATTTAACCTGCAACATCGAGGAACATCTGGGTTTTGAATTTAAAAGGTATCTGTTGATGTCATCTCTGTGACGTTTGAGTGAGTTAACGTATGTGTGTGTGTGTGTGTGAACAATTTTCTTTCTTTTTGTCATTTCCTCTTTTTGCCTTTAATTATTTCCGAGAGGCGGATGGAAGGAGCGATAATCATTAATTCATCCCTCCGCTCGCTTTCTCTGAAACCAGAACTACTCCACCTGTTGCATTATTGACTCGGAACCAACACTCCCGGTCCCCACATCAATATTTCAGAGACGGACATGCGCCTCCACCGGGCAGCATGGCGAGATAGTCGCTGATGTTGACGCGGTGCATGGTGGACGAAATATATGAAGACGGTGGAGACCAGTGGGATTGAGTTCAGCTTCATTCTTTAACACTCTGCGTCTCTCTATTCAGCATCCAGTAGCAGCAGTAGACAAGCATTCAATACCTTCTACACAACAAACTATAATGTGCCTTTATGACGACATTTTTAAATGTTTAAATCAAAGTCGAGATGGGATCAGATCTCTATCCGGACGAGCCGGTGACATTTCTCACATTTCTCAAGTCTCAAAGAAGACATTTCCAGAAACTGAAGAAGACAACAATTTGCTAATGTGAGGATGATTCACATGTGATGAACTCAGCGAGTTCCTTCCATCGACACTCAGGTGGCTGCCAGTACAAGTTAGCAGCCAGCCAAAGGATGAAAATGATCACTGCCTTGGTGACATGTAATTTGTTATCCTGGGAAATGTATCATAAGAATTAGCATTCCAGTGGCAGTTGTGTTTAGTATTCCAGCTTTTTAAGTCTCCGGCAACACGGTAATTACTTCCATGTTGTTATTAGAGTTTGGAAGCCGTCTCAGATCGTAGAAGCACAGCAATATAAAACGCTGTCAGCAGAGCGTCGGGCAACATTTCAAACCTTTAGGTTTACATTTCAAAATGTAAACTCAGTGATATGGAGGAATACAGTTTGTAACTCAAGTCAGTAGTTGACAAATGAAGTATGAAAGTGGCTGCAGACGGATCCGATGAGGTGTTGTGACATCACACTTTAAGCTGGAGGACATTCTGTGCTTCTCCGCTTGTGCCATGAAACACCAGGACCGGCTTCATCCTTCTAAACCACATCCAGCCACAGTGATGATGTTCCTTCATACCGAGCTCACAGAGCCACCGCACAAAAGAAGAAACAAATACTTCCAATCGAGGAGGTCCACGGCCATTAATAAAATCAACACCTGCTGCACACACTTCCTATGGGCTCTGTGAAGTCCATGTTTCTGACTGGTTGTTTGACTAAATAGCTCATTATGGCATCAGTGCTGTTGGTGTATGGATATATATCTGTAAGGCAGATGTCTGAGGGTTATGTCTGTTTCACAGGCGCAACGCTCGGTGTCTAAAAAACAGAATATGGCAGCACTTTCCTTCAAATGTATAATTAGCTCCGTTATGACTTCATATTGAGTCATCATTTTCATGGCCCTAAGAAATAAACTATTCCTTTTCACTGTCAATGTTTGGGGACGGTTGAGGACGAAGAAGAAGAAGAAGAAGAAGAAGAACAGGCAACATGGCTCTCTGTGTTGTTTCCATCGGTAACGACCCTTCAGTCCTCTGACCTTCACATCGGACGGATCAGAGTCCACTTCAAGAATGATCTGGTTGTGATATTTTGATCCAATAATCATCTGGATGGGCCCTGAAAGAGGAGCAAATACTCACGTGTGGCTCATTTGATAAACAATAAAACGTTCCTGTGAATGACAGAAACCAGATCGCCATGTCTCTCATATGTGACGACCGTGGCGTTATTACGTGACGAGAGCTGCCTTTATGTGTCACTTGTTCGGAGAGACATGTTCCTGATCAGAACCTTGCTCTTTTTGTTTTAAATCAGCATGAGGAGACCATCAGAAGTACTGCGGTGTCTAAATCATAAAATAGCCTTAAACCAAAGCACCAGACGTATTGTTTTAATACGCGTCTCAGAACATCTTTGTTTACGCGACGTGAAGGTCGTGTCTCTTGGTTTAGGAGCCTGGCACACCTTCTGAGGCTGCCTGAGAGAGGTGTTTACTCCCGTTTCTCTTATTGCTGCGGTTAACACGCTGACCCCAAGTTGTTTCCATTTCAAGTGCATGTAATACATTCCAATGCAGTGACAAAAACTATGCATTCAGCGGGAGGGACGACAACGCGGAGCTTTAAAAGGACAGTTTGTCGATCCAATTAAAATCCAAACCGGATCATATTCAAAGTGCATCATGAAGATCGTCACTGAGAATGATCCGTTCAGCTGTAATGAATCTGTACGTTATCTGTAAGTGCTTGAATGTGTTTGTGATTAAAGTTAACTGCCAGGGACATTTCTGCAGAGCTGGTTTGAGGACCGTAATACGTTCAAAGCCACCGACTCAACCGCAATGAAACAATTAGAATCACTGAGCCGATCTGCTGCTCCCTAACGGCGTTCTCCTCCTAGGCATGAGCAATCAAGGCCGTTCCAAGGCATGAGCAGCGGAGCCGGAGGGGACCCCGTGTCAGCTCCTCTGGGCTGGACTTCACATTCACCGATCTAGAATCCACGCAGCGCTTTGGGAAGAAATTAGACCGCGGCCATTTGGTTTGGCCGCCGACACCCGATCAGCACTTCCACTCTGTTTGACTTTGAAGTTTGGCCTCAGATTGAAATGGCAGTTTAAGCCAAAAACACCAGACAGTGAGATTGACTCATTTATTTTTCCTACTTGAGGGGAAAAAAGAGATTTTGAGAAATGTGGCCACATCTAAAAAATAATAAAAAAGATAAATTCATCATTAAAGAGGTGCTGTAGTTAAGTAGGCCTATTAGTAGCATCGGAATTATATTATTACATTTTTTGTTAAACATTACAGTCTATTATGTAATATAAAAAAATAATAATTGTTAGAAAATAAGCTGTTCAGCTTTGTGTAACTTATTTTAAAGCAAACAACATTTGAACTACAATCTTTTCCAGAGAGGGAAGCCCCTTCAGCCATCTTGAGAAGTTCAGGGGGAAAAAGAGGAATATGCGGTGCTTCACTGCATCCAACAAATTGTTTTCTGGTGTGACGAAACATTTCTTTCCCTCACGGACGACTGACTTCCAACATCTGAGTCTTGTTAGGACCGTTAAACAGAACAACAAGACTGCGGGGCGAGGCAATGAAGAGATCAGTCAGTGAATGATCGGCAACTGATAATTAGTTCAATGGTGCATCGTGCAACTATTACAACACAGCAACTATTAAATGGTTTGAAAATGTAAGATAAAGACATACTGCGTGTATGTGTGTGTGTGTGTGTGTGTGTGTGTGTACAGAGTAGCTCCAGAGCTACTGACTAAATGTCTTTTCTCACTTTTACTTTATCTTTTGGCATTTCTCTGATTCTTCTTCTCGCTCCTTTGACCTTCTCCTGGGAGTTTCCACTCGTATTGCTTCACAAGTTCCCATTGATTTATAAATAGTTCTGCCTTCATGACGACAGTTATGCACTTCTGTGATCAATACTACCCACCTACAAATACACAAGTCCTAGTAAAACGTAACCAAAGAAGGTTCAGGACTCCAGCGGAGGAAACACGCCGTTGGCCCGCTGATGAAAGTAGTTCAATATTTATACATTTGCACTATTATGAACTTTGTGTCTGTGTGACGTTCCTGGATGAAATGCTGTAGTAAAGCTCTTCTCTCTTGTATACACACAAAAAAATAAACTCTGCACACAATTCTGAAAATTTGAAACTGATGTATCAACAAGACTCCAAACTGCTAAACTATCAGCAACACCGTGTTTTTACTCATCTAGTTCTAAATCAACCAGGACTGAAATCTGAAGAATTGACTGAAGTATTTCCATTATTGCTCAATCTGTTGATTATTGAAAACTATCAGTTGATTATCTAAACAGTCGCTGGTCTGTGGACTTGATGTATTAACTGCACCAGCTCTCAGAGGATTACAATGAATACAATCACGTTGTCCATATACATGCAATACATTTAGATTATCTGGCACAGATCAGCATGAATAAAGTAGGGATGTGGAAGAGAAATCTATTTCTTACCCACAATGCAGCGTCGCTTTATCTACCGGTGTCACAGGGTGAAAACAGTCGATCCTAAAGAGAGACTACGGAACATTTACGAGGATCTTCAATGACCTGCGGCATGGTGAAGAAGTACATCGTAAAGTGCTGTCCGTGGTGCTGAACTTTGTCTGCAGGTGTTGACATATGACTGTTCTCTGGTACCTGAATCACTGCAGCACAGATATTCTCCGTTAATAATTTGCTTTAGAAAACGTTAGACAGTAGTAAAGCCTATAGGCGGTACTAAATAGCTTGCTTTGCAAAACAGTATATTAAAAAAAAGATATTCAGTTTATTAACACATATTAGAGAAAAACGACAGAAGGAAAATGCTTGTTGTCAGCGGACGTCAACGACAGATTGTTGCATTCAACACTATTGTATTGTTGTCACGTTGGCGCATCCCCAGAAGGAATTACTGGGGAATCCTGAAGCACTAATACATGACGAAATGACACCGAGGCTCTAAACGAAGAAAGAACACAGCGGTGATAACCCAAACATATCTGCTGCATTCCTCAGACAGGAGTCAGATGTTCCAGTAATAACTGAGAACTTATGAGAAGAAAGAAAAGAGAAGAGAAGAGGGTGGAAATATGGCTGTTGTCTGGCAATGTGAAAAGGAAATTAAACGATACTGAAACCAGACAGTAGACCTCGAGTCTTGAAAGGCAAAACACAGCAACACACGTAAGGTACAGCTTCTTTTATCCAAACACAGAGCGATGTTTGTCTTGAGATTAAGAGCCAAGTCAAGAAGTCACTTCACAGAACCTCTCAAAACAGCTGAGGGGGTCTCGACTCAGACCAGAACCGGTTTGTGCAAATTTCTCAGAAAGGAAACTTTTGGACACTATCAAAGGCAACTATGTGTCATGGAGGGCGGAGGACTTCTTAACATCGTCACAGACACCACATGAGGTCATTTCACTAACGAGTCTCCCTTAAACTGGAGAATCACTCGTAATCAGGACGGTTACACTCACGACGATGAACTGAGCGTTCCACGGCAAACGGCTACAAAGTCCTATTTGGCAGAACAGACTTTGCCCTTTGATGGAGCAACAGTTCTGCTGAATGAAGGTGGGGGTGGTGGGGGCAGTAATAGTGTCAAGTTCAGAATGGCTGTCCACCTGCATGAATAGGATTTGATGTACGAGTCCGCTGGTAACCGCAGAGCTGTGAACGAGCCAGTGATCGTGAAGCATGAATGAAGCATGAATGAAGCATGAATGAAGCAGCTGACGCTTAATCTGTTATTCATATTTGAACAATTATTATAATCATTTATTTAGGTAATGTCCTGCAGGAATTAATGTGAACTGAAAACTAGCGGAGACTAAATGCAAATGAAGTCAACTTTATTTGAATGTAAGTAAACTTTTACTGTCACACAGTCTGGAGAATAACGGTCAGCATCTCACCATGAGGAGCAGTGGGTAGCTACCAACTAGTGCCTCTGCAGCTACTGAACCGGGACCCTCCGGTCCTGATGGACTGAGCTACTGCCGTCCCACTGCAGACCACGATATGTATAATATAATGAAGTTCAATATTGTTTTGGTATTGACCACAACATGTCTCCAGCCCGGCCTGGAGAATACAGAAAACTGTCTGGAGGAGTCACTGAATGAACGCTCACAGTCACAATCTCCTCACATCGGTCCTGATTTTAAATTACTGGCTTCATATGTTTAAAAAGAAAAGTGTTTAGTAGAGAAAAATGCTCATATTTCGCAATTCAGTGAGTGCTATTTTAGTATTGCAACACCCAAAACTCATATCTTATCAGCATTAGCACTGAAAAATTTAAAATAACACCAATACTAACAATACTAATGGAGAGGACCACAATATTAGAAAGATAGACGTACAGAGATAAGTAGAATAGTTTTCTTTCAGACTTGCTCTGCTGAACTGGTGGGTTTTGTCTGGAAAGGGGAGGAGACAGAAAAAAGAGGGAAAGGGAGGGAGAGAGAAAACAGGCTGGGACAGGACCCCCCCACCACCACCACCACCACCACCCCGCTCACACACACACACACACAAACACACACATGTACATGTGCAGACACACACACACACACACACACACACACACACACACACACACACACACACACACACACACACACACACACACACACACACACACACACACACACACACACAGCTCTTCAAAGCCAAGTGGTTTTCATAGACATCCAATTACACTAAGAGATGACATCTGGGGAACTGCAGCAGATAAATAAGGTGAAAGGAAAGACAAGATTCGGTCACCTCAGAGAAACTCCAGATAACCAGAGAGCGCAGCGCTGGTAGAGATAGGAGAGAGGGAGAGGCAAAGGAAAGAGGGAGGGGGCCAGAGGAGAGAGAGAGAGAGAGAGAGAGAGAGAGAGAGAGAGAGAGAGAGCCACACACAGGAGGAAAGAGGAGAGGCAGCACACCGCTCCAGCGCTCAGACTCCAAGAGGACAGAGGAGAGATAGGAAGCTCAGCTCACTGACAAGACCCACGACCAGAGAGACGAGAGACGAGAGACGAGAGACGAGAGACGAGAGACGAGAGCTCCGGATCAGTTACTCACTCAAGTAACTTCAGACAAACCCAGAGCAACAAAGAGGAAAAAAGAACAAAGTCTGGATTCTGTGACTCTTTTTGTTGTGGCCCGCCTTGCGTGGATTTCTCGGGACATTTTATGAGAAGCAGCACTAATCCTTCTTTTTTTTTTGTTGAACATTTATTCAATTTGTACTGAGCAGTTTGGCATCTTTTATCCAGACCTCCTCCGCCTTCCTGTTATCCACCTCCCTGGACTGGAGAAGATAAGTGGCTCGGGACACGTGTGTGGAGTAGACTTTTTAGCTCAGTTTATATGAATGAACTGGGTGTTTCTGTCTTTGGGTGTGAGAGTGTAGGTGTACATCCAAACTTTAAAAAGGAATTTTGAGTGAGTGTGTGTGTGTGTGTGTGTGTGTGTGTGTGTGTATGTGTGTGTGTGTGTGTGTGTGGGAGAGAGCAACCAGGGGCAAAAAGCGTCCGTCTTTGGGAGGAGAGGGAGGAGGTGCTGAGAGGTCTTTGGGGAGAACCCCCCAGTTGTTCCTGTTGCGAGGTGATCCGAGTTATGGATGTTGACGCATTCCTGCGGCGCCGCTGAGGAATAAACAGCACCGGGGACTACAGCAGAGTCGGCCACAACACCGCGGGCTCCACCGCCACGAGCAGCTGCATCACCGCCATCATCATTACCCATAACGCCGCATCACGTTCACCGCAGCCGGCCATTCTGACACCTACGGCCCCAGTGAGGTTGCGGGCCCCCGGACGGAGGAGGTGTAGTCGGTCAGTCAGGGGGAGTTTCTCCCGCTCTCGCTCCCTCTCCCTGCACCCGGCTCAGCATGCCCCAGCCCCTGAGCACCTCCACAGCTCTCCCAGCTCCACTACCATGTGTAGATGGACAGTGACACAAGGTGCACCGGTCGCCTGGTTCTCCACCTGCCCCTGCTACAGACCTCCTTCACTCCTCCTCTCCCTCCTCTTCCTCGTCCTGCTTCTCCTGCTCGGACCCTCCTCATCCTCGCCCGTGTCCGCTTCCTCGCCAGACTCTGTGAAGAACCACGATGCACCGCGAGGGACTCCGCCTCACGTCTTCATCTCGCGCTCGCTGCCACCTCGCTCATCGCCCGCACCGCTGCACGCGTCCTCTGCGAGGTTGCCACGGGCGACCAACGTCTCATCGTCCTCGGCGACGGTCGTCGGGCGCCACGTGCGGAGCAGCTACAACCATCTGCAGGGAGACGTGCGCAGGAGGAAACTGTTCTCCTACCAGAAATTCTTCCTTCGCATTGACAGGAAAGGAAAAGTTAATGGCACCAAAAGTGAGGATGATCCATACAGTAAGTCATCTTTCTTTCATTTGTGAATGGGTTTTATTGGTTCTTATCATTTTAAGATATTTGTTGAAGCTTTTGCTGGATATTCAGCCGTTCAATTTCCTCTTTTTTGTTGCACTAAAAATCAGTAGAAGAGCGCAAAGGGAAAGTCGACGTTAGGATGTTTGCTATTAAACGTTGCTGTCCTCGTATCTGTCAAAGAGGACACGAGGACAAATGATGGACTGGTTTTCTCTCTTTTCACTGCATCTTGTGTGTTCATCTGGGAAAAGAGATGTTTCTGGTTTTCCACCCTGGGCAACGGCGCACATTAAGACAGGTGACTGGGCAAAGGAACAAATAACAGAGCTGCGTGCTTTCCAGCCTTTTCCCCATGTAGAGGCAGGCCAGAGAGAAAGGGAAGGGGGAGCAGGAGAGCGGGGAAGGAAAAAAACTAAATGAGTAAGCGAGGAAGATAAAAAAAAAAAAAAAAAAAGAGAAGAAGAGATGATCCACTGGAACCAATTACAAACTGCCCAGAGAAAGTTTTTCTTCTTTGAGGAAATATCTAAAACACAGCTATTACCAAACCCCTGGGGAGAATGACAAGGACACCGACTGTAACAGTGGTGGGCATATGCTAAGTATGAGGTTCTATGGACTCAGATGCAAAGTATTAACTATGCAATTCCTGATCCTTTTTTATGGTTGTACAGTTTGAGGGCTGTGGAATATGATTTTAACCTTTATGTATGGGGAGACGGGTCACTGAGCACACACGCTCTATTGTCAGCACCACTCAGTCTCACATTCACAGCCACAGCTCCTCTCCGTCACTCTGGATGGACTCCAAGCTCCTAGTCCTCCACTGTGGGGCACTGAGAGACACCTCGAGATAACTTCACGTCACTTTTTGAGAGTAGGAGTGCATGATGAATGCAAAATGCAACATGTTGTGGAATCAAATCTATACTCAAGTAAATATAAATGTAGTCTTTTAACGACTTGAAAGGGTGTAAGGGCCATCATAATCACTTATGACTGATCCAGAACAGAAAATCAGCTGTTATCATTCTGTAGTCCACAACTTCATCTTCTAGTTAAACACATCTGGAAGTTCTCCAGAACTGCCACAGTCTCCTGGTCTCTGCACAGCTCAGAATAGCTGCATGGCCTCAGGGCACATTGACAGTAGTTGTTGAGGGAGAACAGAACATTACTCCCACATTTACCTGCCCAGAGTCTCCCTGCCAGCTCACCGAGTTAGACGCTACAGGCTCATGCTGCACTACGTCTGTATGCGTTTGGAAGTGTGTGTGTGTGTGTGTGTGTGTGACTGTAATCTTTATAAATGGATCTTTATCACTCACACAGCTTCATACACATGTCATAGGTTTGTATGCATCTGTCTGTGGGTCTGTGGTGCTGTACAAGCCTCTCCTGCTAAGAGCACACACACACACACACACACACACACACACACACACACACACACACACACTTGAGCACAGAGAGGCCAGTCTTGCACATGGCCTCCATATGGCAAAGCCCACTTTTATTAGGGCCAGGGCCAGTGTGAATATGTGTGTGCATGTGTGTGTGTGTGTGTGTGTGTGTGTGTGTGTGTGTGTGTGTGTGTGTGCCACTCAGACACCAAGGCTCTGCCAGACATGGCTGAAGGAATTTCAATTAGCGTCTCTTCCTCCCTCCCCTTGCCTGCAGTCCTCTCTGACACACGCATGCACATGTGCACACACACACACACACACACACACACACACACACACACACACATGCATGTAAAGAGCGACCATTAGGGTGCAACGTGTCACTAACTATAATGGCATCAGGTCATGGCATTAGAAGCGCCATCCATCACTTTCAACGGCTCTTGCCACTTGATTGTGGTGGGAAGTAGGTAAGGACTTTCTAAAAGGAAAGGGACAATCTGAGATAGGAGGACGAAAGCTTTCATGTCACATTTTGTCTCCGCAGTATATTTAGAGGACGTTTCACCGAGTGTGCGCAGATGTTTAACGTGTTTCAAATTAAAAGATGAGAGGAAATTTGGAGATAAACTGAGGAGATTTGGGCTTTTATGAAATAACGATTAAATAATCAGTGCGTCTGCACGATGCGTTTTATGTTTAGGCGCATTGATAGTATTTGCATCTGTGCACGAGCTTGCATGTAGAGCAGTGTGTATGCTCATGTGCCACCTCCCGCTCCTTTGCATGTGCTCCAACATCCGCACAGGACAAATTGTACCTTTCAAACTAAACCAAACAAAACAGAATTTAATTCTCCTCCCCTAACTGCAAACACGGACGAGGTAATTGACTCTATACATCATGTTTTAGCGTGACCATTCCTCCTCAAAAGTTACAATGCATTTTTTGCGCGTATGTGTATGTTACAGATTATAACATTTATAGTTTATACTTTATGGTGAGTTTTAGAGCCGACAGAACCAAAAACAACTGCTTCAAAGCTGCTCACAGACTTTTGGACAAATTAGGCCTTTAATGCAGTTTTCTGGCCTTCATGTGCTCCTCAAACACACATGGCTCTTTTTAGAAAATCCACTAAATATAACATACTATATCGTATAATATAACAGTGTACAAAAATTGCTCCAATGTTTCATAGCAAACCCAGGTGTTGCACAACTATAAGTTGACACCAGATCGTATTTGTCAGAAACGGACTGCTCCCTTAGGAAAGCATCACATTGAACGTTGGGGGGGGGGCAGTAGTTAGTGTTGTTAACATGGTCTAGTAGTCTGGTAATGTTCAGGAGGTCAGATTGCAAATGAGTGTCATTAGATGGTGTCAGAGGTGATGAAGAAGTTTGGGCTCCGGCTCCGGGGTCGAGGCTCTCCTCCACAGCCGAGTCTTTTCTAATCATCCGGTCAGAGCTCAGGGCAGTACATCATTCAGGGTTAGGGGCCTGTATTGTGAACGTGTGCTCACTGGTGCGTGTCACCGTTTGTCTATTTGTACTCGTGTGATCAATGCCATTTTGTCCACCTCACCCCATAAGGCCTTCAAAATAAAGCGCTCCTAGTCGGGATACGGACATCCCGTGCGTCCGTCACGTCTTTAGCATCGACTCTGACACTGACCAGAAGCAACAGAACTGTCCTTGTTTTCTTCCCTCTCTGCTGTCCACAGACTGTCACATCTTGTTTACAAAAAAAAAAGCATAAAGCAATGAAACGAATGGACATGTGTTTGCAGTTGGACCTCAGACTTGCGGTCGTGCGTAGCTCAATTAGTACTGGATGGTGCCAACTTGACTAAAGTCGTCGCTTTGATTCTCACTGCGGCCACCAGGATTGTAAAAGCTGCCGCACATACTGTACTTATTGTTAACATTAAACAGGGAAGACACATTACCCACTGACATGAAGGAATCAAAAGCACCAGGATTCATGGAGAGGCTCATACGCTGAACACGATTCAGATTTAGAGCAGGTTTGTTCACGTCCGGGTTAATTACACAGGTCTGCCGCCTCCGGTTTGACCTGCAGCTCTTGACCCAAGTCAGGAAGCTTTGTTAATGCTGAGGTCAACGCTGCACACAGAGCATCCTTTTGGGCCTTTGTGTTACTCTGCCACTGATAATCATGTGGCGTAGCTTGCGGTGCATGTTCTCCATCAGACAAAGACATTTAAGTTTTGCCTCCTTCACATTATATCTTTTAAGAAGTGCTTGCGACTGTCGGTAACGAGACAAAAGTAGAGTTTATGACTCTTTTAAAACATGCGGAATGTAAATTTCTCTCCACTGATCTACTAAACCACAAGCACTTCTTACCATTTCTCCTCCGCATCCATGAACCTCCACTGACTCAGGAAGACGAATGTGAAACTAAGATGTGTCCAGCGCTTGCCCTTCCTGACCCCCTTGAAATGACTCCCAGCCTGGTCCCCGTTCTCACTTTCTGTTCGTCTTCACTTGGCTGTCTTCCTCTCGCCGCGTCTCCCTGCTCTCTGCTTGATGAGCGCGTTTAAGGTTCTCATGGGAGAAGGTAACAGTGTGGCCCATAAAAGAGAGTTATGAGGAGGTCCTGGACACACCAGAGTTTAGTGTCAGCATTGCTTTTCATTCAAAGTAGCTTTGACATCTTCATGGACTCTTCTTTCCCAACAGCCGTAATTAAAAGCGGTGCCAAACGTCGCCGCGCAAGCTTGTTCTGGAAACACTGAGCCCATCATCGAGTCCTCCGTGTTTAACATCAACAATTCACTTCAGCTGCGCTCTGAAAACTTACAATAAACATATACTGCATGCACAAGCCCTCTGATCCTCCCTCCACTACTCCGGCGTTCATTGTGCTTATGGCGGAAACAAATAGTAGGAGCTCCTGATGGGCTGTAAACAAAACTCACAGAAAGCCATTCAAGGCAACGAGTGGAATTAGCCTCTTTTACTTAGAGCCTCGTAACGTCTTTTGAGCAGCAATCTGCTCGCATGGGCGAACAAATCATCGATGAGTTGTCACATGCCACTCTTCATGATGACGTTTTGTTAATATCTAGAATACAGCGAGAGTCTGGATCGAATCATGTCTGATTCATGACTCCTTTTACTGGAATCCACGGAGCGAACGCCGTCAGTCCTGCAGAAGCCTTACATAATATTGATTCAATATTATATAATAGCAAATGTTATTTTACTATAATGAAACCAAGCCAATGCATTGATAACATTGTTGTAGACTTTAGAGAAAGACGGAGTCGGAATGGTTCAGACAAAACTTAATCAAAGTCCCAGAAATCAGGCCGTCGTTATCTAAACAGCCAAGACTCTTTTGACTGAGACGACCTGCATGAGCTGCAGGTTACACTGAACCAGAGGCGGTGAGGGACTAAGCATGGCTGAATTCACCGGCTTTAGAAACGTACAACTTGTGGGCTTTTAATAAATGTTAGGCATCGTACGAGACGTTCAAAGGCTCCAATAGGAGCTGTTACGCAAGGAATTCTCTGGCCCCAATATTGTAGCAAGACATTCATCGACGTTTGTCATTTTCATCTCCTCATTGCAACAATATAGCGATGGTCTGAATGTTGTTGTGTAGCAACAAAAAGAAAGCTGTCAGACAAAGCTTTGATTTGTGAAAAACTGAGTGACTAAAATGCAACGTTTCGCTCAAATGCTAGAAGTCATTTTATTGTGAATCTACAATAAAACACTATTGTTTTTAAAAGGTATTTTCCCATCCATGGCTAAGAGAAGATAAGAAAAGACAATTAGCATTAACAAAGCACTATTCTGCGTCTCTCCCACACGGGGGTGAATGTGAAGGTCCAGAGCTCCAGATGTACGAGAGCCTTTTGACCCTGTAACCCAACCACCCCAACGAGGTCACTCACGGAGCATGTGTGTGTTGGTGCTCTGGATGTCTATGACAGAAACATGCAGTGCTGAAAATGATCCCAACAACGCTTAAATAAAAGTTTCCGATTGAGATGTTGGTCCAGATATTTCTACGCTGTTCTTTTGAAAGCGTTTCTTTTCCCGGAGCAGCTGAGGACAATAACAGGATCCGTCTCATTTTTCCATCACTGTTTACATATTTCCCGTCATCGCTGCTTGATATTTTCCCATCAATTCGCTGCCCCTGTCCATTAATGTGTCAGCTGCAACACAACTGAAATGGGAGCCAGCTCTCTGCAGGCAGACCAAGCTACCACAAAGCCCACCAGTCAGGCACCACCTTAAACAAAAGTCCTTCAGCAGCAAATCATGTTTCTGTAAGATCTCCTGCCGCTCTGGAGCGCTTCGGCTCTCCGGAGAGAAAATAGCTCCCAACATCGAGAGTCGATTACTCTCCGACCAAAAATCTCAAATTGGACATCTCTGTTTTGATGGACGGCCTTTTTTATTGTTTGTATTATGCGGAGGATTCTTGCAGAGCACAATACATAAATATCTGTGAGAGAGGAAGAGAATGAAGGAGGAAGAGGGGGAGATACGATGACTTACATCTAGTTCCCTCAGTCATGAGTCTAAACATCCATCAGGACTCAGTGAGAACCATCACATGGAGCTGGTGTGTGCTAAATGAGCAAACATGTACTTTACAAACATGCGGTGTGGAAGTGTTGGACGTGTTGGAAGCGTCTGGGAGTGGAGTGATGTCCTTGAACTTTTACATGTAATCCTCTTTTATCTATATGGAGAGACACTTGCTGTATAATTGCAAACATATTGCAATATTCACTTTGGAGTAAACATCGACGGGAACTTTATTAGCATCATTTCAAGGTAAAAAAACGGAATTTGCTGCATCAGCAACTCTGTTCTCCATGGCTCAATGTTGTAACGTGTAACCTGTTCTAGAAAGGATTAACATCAATGTAAAATGAAAAACATGCAGTTATCAGTGGAAACATGGTTTTGTTTAATTAGTTAATGTGCAGCATAGTCAGAGGTCCATGATCCGTACTGCTGTACACTGGGCTGAACAGTGACCTCTTGTAGCAGGAAACAGAACAGCTGTCTCACTCTGAAATGAGGATTTATCAGTTTGATATATATATATATATATATATATATATATATATATATATATATATAGTACATTGAATATCTTTGTTGTTTGTGAGTGGCACACAATAACATCTGAAGATGCCACCCTGAGCTCTTAGAAATTGTGATTTTATACACCAGACATGGAAATTCAGATTCTGAAAATAATAGTTTGTTTCAGCCTAAATGCTTTTCAAACTTCTTGTAGAAAACCAAAAACAATGAGTCTGAGTAGCCTTGTAATGTATTTCCATTGGACTTCCTCTACCTGCCTATGCTGAGACATGCAGAGGAAGCCTTTCCCTGAAAGTGTCATGTTGGTGTTTGCCTGCAGAACTCATGGCCAGTAAAGCAGCAGGAGGTGAAGAACAGCACCTGTGACAGAACACATCCATGGCTGCTGCCATATAGACACCATATGCTTCAGCCCCCCCCTCCCCATACACACACCCCCCTTCATACTCCCTCACTCACCCCTAGCCCTGGTACACACACACACACACACACACACACACACACACACACACACACACACTGCATGAAAGTGAGGCTCAAAGAAAAGTGGAGTCATCAAAGGGAGAGCTGAGTCCAGAGGGGCATCTGGACAGCCTGGCCGTTTGAACAGAGCAGTCAGGAATGCCAGCTAATTACCCTGTGTGTGTGTGTGTGTGTGTGTGTGTGTGTGTGTGTGTGTGTGTGTGTGTGTGTGTGTGTGTGTGTGTGTGTGTGAGTGTGAGTGTGAGAGAGAGAGTACTGTATGAACACATATGCATGTGAGAAGAGAGACAAAGACAGAATGAACAATGCAGAGACAGAAAGACGCATGTGACAAACTGAATCATATTTGTGTATTTTATCTGTGGTGTAAAATAACACCATAAAGTCCAACTCCATCAACTCCAACCACAACAGTTGGGCAACGTCTCACTGGCAGCTGGACTGTGAATGTAAAATGTGTGAAATGCAGACGACCGTCACACTGAACACATAACCGCGTCAGGACCGTGAAGTGATTTGACAGTAGCTGGCAGCTCTGGCACTTTACAAAGTCAGCCGTGTTATTAAAGGAATCACAACGTCTCAGGTGGTTCTTCTTGAGCTTTTCTTCTCCTCTCCATTAACATCACTGTGAATTCCGTTTGCTTTCCTCCCAGCTGCTCTTAAACGTCTGTGACATAACCGGCTGCGGTCGCGCTGCGCCGCGTAAAGTGATCTCAAATTATGCGGCGCTGGAACGATGAACAGACGAGAAGCTCAACGCTATCTGTTGGCCGGGCCTCTGGTATTTCAAACTGAGGGTTTACGCTCAGGTGATCCGGTTTGCTTGATTTATGAATAATATGGGTTTGTTTTTCTTTTGGGTTCCCCGGCCAGCTTTGAAATCACATACAGCTTGAAGAACAGCGTGTGGTTTCGGCTATTTCTGTCCAACAAGAAAGACAGTGATGTGAGTGTTTCTGGCGGGAGAGGAAATAAAAGCATTATGGGGGCAAGAATAAGCTAAATAACACAGTGAGGGCAGGTCAAATCAAACAATCCTCCTAATGAAAAGAATACTTTCAACTCCATTCAACGCAGTGCACAAAAGGGTGCACAATATTGGTTTAATCTAATTTATAACCCAGAAATTTAGTACGAGCAAAACTAATTTTGAAAACAAGTCAAAAAGAATTGGGTCCATATTTCTCCCGATAAAATCAGAACCAGGCCCGTGTTTCCTGAGCTTTGGTCATAAGGCGGGCTTTGATGTGGCCACTTAGCGCAGGATGATACTGTTGTCAACCACATCAGTCTAAACCGATACCTCAACGCTCCTCAAAACACACATTACACAGCAGTTTCCACTCCCGACACAATATCTTCACCGGCACTCACCAAGCAGACTGCACAACGGAGGAAACGCAGCCGAGGACGAGGAGGCTCCTTTTCATGCCTCCTGCTCTTCCTTTTTCTGCATCTAGGAGCCAAATACAGCAGACTAGTTCAATACTCTTAACTGATAACTGATTTGGTGGTTCATTTCTTTATTCATGTTTTTACTGGCAGTGCATTGGACTTTCTGTTCTTCTCAGTGTTCAGCGATTGCATGGATGTAAAATCCTGTCACAATGAATACGAGACATCATCAGTCCCTCTGTGGCTACACATTAAGAGAACAATGATCGTAAACCTCAAATAATGAAAATCAGATATTAAACCTTAAACAATACATGGGCCACGTTTGCTTCACGACATTTCTGTCGTTCCTTGGAGGACTCATTTCTATTTCACATCTACAACAGAGTGAAGTAATAAGTTGCTGCAGAAAAACACAGGAAGGTCAGAGAATCATCCAAAATATCGGAGTAGAACTAGTAAAACTAGAAACATTTCCACTCTTGTCGCTGAGGGAGTTCATGACAGAAACGAGTCCGATTCTTCACAACACAGAGTGAGAACACTCAGGACTGCAGGAACACAGCAGAGCCACTCACAGCTGGTCACCATGTCCGGGTCAAATCGTGAACAACGGCAGGATAATCTTCAAAAAAGTCCCTGGATAAACAGTGGGAACATTTTCATAACCTCCCTTCACCTCTAGGTTCAGCTGGAGTCTCAACGACAGTGTTTCTGATGGGGGGGGGGGGGTCGACAGGAGCTCTGCAGTGTGTGTGTGTGTGTTTGTGTATGCATGTAGATATATATATATATATATATATATATATATATATATATATATGACCAAACGTCACAGTGACTTTATTTCTTATCAGGGCAAAAACATTTAGAGTCAAACTATCAGAGAGAGCTTTAAACTTTTGGACTTTCTTTCTTAAAGTAAAGTGCATAATGTAGCATATCACTAGACACATGGAGCAGCTGAAGCATAGTGGGCTTAATAGATTAGAATATATCGCTCAAGTACAAATATTAAATATTACTCAAGGTTACCTGGTTTGTTGTATCTCATTCACTCTTTCTCCTCTAACTTCCTGTCTCTAAGAAAAGCACAAAATACCCAAAACCATACTTAAAAAAAAAAAGATTTCACAAAGAAGAAGTGAATTTCATGTCAAACCAAGATTAATATCCTCTCAATCGGGCGTTAAACGAATAACTGTAGAATACTCCAACAGCACTACTAAACTAGACGTTCTGTTGCAATATGCCAGAGTGTGTGGGCAGCTAATTGTGCCTTCTGTCTACTTAGTCTCAGGTTTAACCGTTGAGGTTTAACAGTGATGAGGACTGAAGGAGCGCTGAGGTGAAGACAGAAATAAAGGAATATAGAAGGTGAAGGTTAGGAAGTCTGAGAGAACCGGGCCAGAACATTGAAAACTCTCCTATGAGCAATAAAATGAATAACATAAACATCTTTTGAGAGTCTGTTTTGCATTATAAAGTAAGATTTCCATTGATGTTGATGGTTTTGACAGGGTTACATTAGAGTTAAACATCACCCATCGAACACGGTGATCTTCATGAAGTGGTTCAACAGTGAACCGGTGTCTTACCGTCAGAAGACCAGCTCGTGTTGATTTGTCCTCGTAGCTCCGTTAGCGTTACAGAGTGGGTTTGGCTTGTGTGGATGAAGGTTGTTGCATTGCCCTGCTACACACAGGTGTTTGCCCTTGGTAGATTCTTTAACTAAATGTTGATAGCGGAAAACGTCCATGCCTTTTATATTAGCTGAACCCTGTGCTTTGTGCTTTCAGTGATGGGCTATAAAACCTTTTCTTTTTCCTCGATACAACATAAATTCATGATTAAGATGGGCTGATCTCCAGTGGTTACAGAGAGGGAGAGGTCTAGCACCTGAGCTCGAAACATTCAGTGTGTGTGTGTGTGTGTGTGTGTGTGTGTGTGTGTGTGTGTGTGTGTGTGTAGCTCGGGTCCTGTTTTTCTCTGTCTCCTCGCCATAAACTCTGTTGTTGCAATCTAAGCCTTTTGTTGCAGCCTGGCCTTTTACCTCTCAGGCAGACAGGCTGCTCCTGGTAACTGGTAAAGAGCCGTAAAAGAGCGCTGAGCTTTGGGCTTTTTGACAAACCACATCAAACGGGAGGGGAGAGGGTTTGAACAGGTGAAGCTGCCTTCAGCGTAGCACCGACGGACCTTATTCTGACGGATCACAGCTCAGAAATGTGTGTGTGTGTGTGTGTGTGTGTGTGTGTGTGTGTGTGTGTGTGTGTGCGTGCGTCTGGAGAGACGGAACATTTTGAACCCGATAGATAAGTGTTGTGTTGTGGAACACGCCCGTGAGTAATGGGCTTAACGTAACGAGCCAACACGATGCACTGTGCGCTTCAAAGTTGACTTGAAGTTTAACAAGCCTTTATTGACCAAAGAAAGGAGCCGTGGGGAAGGATTGATGCCAAAGATACAACAAACGGAAACAAGGCCAAGAACAATCTACAACAACAGCAACACGTATACAAGACACAATGACGTCAAGTTCCTCTTGATGCTCTTTCCAAACGCCTCCCAATGGTCTCTCATTGCTTTTGCAAAGCAATACGAAGACAATAGGAGACAACAGTTGCTTAGGTAACAATAGAAAAGACATCTCAACATAGAGAGGGTAAGAAGACTGGTGATGAGACATTTGAGAGACATTAGCTTGATCTTAACCCTTCATCTCTAACTATATGTGTTGTTATTTGCTTTGTTATTTGCTTCAAGGACTTATTTAAATGCCTCTCTGCAGAAAATGTGCAAAGAAAGAAATCATACATGAAATAATTAAATATTAAAGCTGAGTCCATCTTCAGTCTTTTATATTAACAGTACTACTACTTTATATCCAGCCAATACTTTAAAACAGCACTAGACAGATTCAACTGATTTTTGGCAAACCAACATGGCATAAGCTTGTCCATAACACATAACTCAAACAACTTTAAAAGCTCAAGCGTGACAATAATGCACCTCTAGAGACACTCTATAGACTGTCCCCGTTTCTCACTTCATCCTCGCAACTATTCCTTTAACCACGCTCCACTTCCTACCGGCCCCTTCAGCTAATCCTCTCAAGCCCCCGACAGTTTTACGGCTTGGTGTAACTGGCTTTAGGAGGAGAGAAGAAAGGGCCGGCGACCACAGCTTAAACCAGTAATTGTTTCAGGCTTGAAAACCGATATGGACGCCTTGACCTCTTGCCAGTGTGGCAGCCAGAAGCCTCTCTCCGTCCTGTCCGGGTGCCTGCCTGCCTGAGCTCCCCTGGTCAGAAAAACAAACATAGGACGGAGAAATGGTTTTTCCTGGCTTACACCTCGGTCCCAGGGCATGCGGCCCACAAGCTAACCAGCAAATGAACGGGGGGCGAGAGGGCCGGTCTGAGGTCTGACTGTCAAAAGAGAGGGGCAGACCAGACTGGGCTTCACTTGTGCGAAATAAACTGAGATGATTCAGGTTTCTCCTGCGGTATTTTGAAGCTATTTTGCAGAATTATGGAACCTAATTAAGAGTGATGCATGTTGACCTGAAACCATGTTTTCCAAAATGCCCTGTTAACATTTTAAACCGACGCTAATACTGTCAAATACCTCATTCTGTGGTGATCTCTCCAAATAATATTCAGATTTTCTTCTTGGTAACAATACTGAGTTACATCAGCGGATCAAAAAGAAAACAACAATGTACAAGAATGCGACAATATCTGAGCCGCACAAGGTCTTGAAACGCGTGTCTCTCTGTCCTCGCCAGGTATGCTGGAGATCAAGTCAGTGGATGTGGGAGTCGTGGCCATCAGGGGCCTCAGCAGTAACTACTACCTGGCAATCAGCAAGAAGGGAGAGCTGTACGGAGCGGTGAGTAGCTATTTCAGTACCGCTGTACTACCATCTGCCCATCTTAATGCAGGATATCCACTACTTATTATGTTTAGTGTCCAATGCAGACCTATGCAGTTCATTTGGACTGCTGATACGGTGTAAAACATGCGTGAACTTTATTGAAACGATGCCACGCAAAGATACTGTTCTCCTTAAACTGGTGACCCTGCAGCTTTGACTCTTCTTGAAAGCTTTTTAAAACAATGGACAAGATTCTTTCTTCCAGAAACAGGAACCACAGTTAGTGAATGAGAGCTCTCCTCCCTGCTACCTACCTCTCCCCTCCTCTCCATTCAGAAAAAGGAAACACAATCCTACAGTTTCTCCATCCTGCTTCAGTCCCCGTGGGGAGGGCAGCCCTTGTTTCATCCGTTTTCTCCCTCTCCTTCCTCCTCTTTATCTCATTCTCTCCCTCGCTTTTTTTTTTTTTTTCCTCTCTTTCGCTTACTTTGAAAGACCCAACTTTCAGCGCGTCTCTCTGGGAGCCACGCCGCAGATGAAATGACACACGGTAGAGAGAGACAGAGAGGCATTCTGTTGCATGGCCTGAAACTGAATTCCCATGACGTCTTCTGCTCGGTGCAACGCGAGCCTCAGCAGCGCGGTGGTGAGGGGCTGGCGTCGGGTTACACCTGATGGGTTTACACAGTGACTTCTTTATCCGCCGGTGATCAAATGAAGTCATTGTTTCATTACAGCAGATCAATACACGCGAGGGGCACGACGGATTATGATTGCATTTAGGTTTTTACCATAATTCAATTTGAACAGAATTCTCAAAGAAAACCGGCGATGAAGGATGGATCACTTCACCGTGTGGTCTCTGCTAAGTTACTCGTGTTAAACGTCTCTGTTCAATGTGGAGACTTTTCAAGATCTACAGTGATAAAACAGCACAGATAGTATTATTTTTCACAATTTATTACCATAAATTAATGTCACTTAAGATTACAGTTTTAATCCGCTTTTACAATTTTCTTTATTCAAAAGGCAGCCAGCACACACACACACACACACACACACACACACACACACACACACACACACACACACACAGAGCTTGGTCGTACTGAGCACCAGCATACATTTAAAAGCTCCACAGTGTATGTACAATATTCTCATGTTGCTTTGTGAACATTCATTTACTTTTACTTCTGGAACCAATTTAAACAGCTGTGGGCAGATACAGAGAGAGAGAGAGAGACGGAGTTATACTGTGTGTGTGTGTGTGTGTGTGTGTGTGTGTGTGTGTGTGTGTGTGTGTGTGTGTGTGGGCGAGTACATTTTCACTCGTGAACCACCGCATCCAGTGACCTGGCTGTTTAAGCGTCGTTAGCCTTAAGCACAAGAGCAGCTTCCAGTAAAGCGACACATGTTACTCTCTCAGATCGTTTTCTCTTTATTTACCGCTGGGTGGTCACCACGGTAACGTAAGCCACGAGCACGGCGTCACGATGCTCTTTGCTGAGCACGGAGCCCCAACCTCTGAGACGTCACACGGCACGCTACCCTCTCTCTCTCTCCTCCTGTGCCCCACAGCACAGCCCCGACCCCCATGGTCCACTCCACCGACAGCATCACCAACAAGCACCTGAGAGTCCCGTCCAACGTTTACACTCAGCTCCATTACTCTGGGGACTGTGCAGCAGATTATTGAGCAGTGCTGAGCACGTGTTGCTCCATGTTGTCACAAGAGGTACAATATCAGGTTGTGTCTGTGCTCAGAACAACTACAGAGTTATGATAGTAATTATGAAACTCTTAATAATGAAACTGAAAGATTAGGAAGAGGAACTGAGGACACGATGTGGAAGAGGAGAATACGAATTATGACAGGAGGAAGATCATAAATTAAGTGGAGACTAGGCTGGAGACTAGGCTCCAATAAATTATTACTCATTACTTTGACTTCTATGAAATAGTGAGACATTCTTTGTTTTGTTCAACCGACAGTCCAAGAAACAAAGATATTAAGTCTACTGTCATACAGGACAAATAAGAAGCAGACTAGAAACTGGACTAAAGCTTTCAGGTCTCACAATCTGACTGATTCTCACTCCTTGTCTCTCCCCTTCAGAGGGACTTTGGTCCGGACTGCCGTCTGATTGAACGCATCGAGGAGAACAAGTACAACACCTACGCTTCAGCAGAGTGGCGCAACAAGAAAAAGCACATGTTTGTGGGACTGAACGCCAACGGCAAGCCGATGAGGGGGAAGAAGACGCGGAGGAAAAACACTGCCACCCACTTCCTGCCCATTGTGGTACAACCACGATGATTGGACATACGAGCCACGGGAACGCTCTGCTCCACGCGGGGCACTGGACTTCTTTGGAGTTACGGCGATGGCTACATTGGACAGATCTGAATCAGATCTGAATGATGCACTGAGGAGGAGCGGAATGGAAACCTATGGACACTTTTATCTCTGTTGGATAAAGACATTTCTATTTTTAAAGAAATAAATAAGATATATTGCCTTACAATGTATATATTATTTTCTGTTTTAAGTTATCAAGTACATTGGCACAGTAGAAAATATGAAAAGAAGTGACTTCTGTGCCAAAATGTGATTAGTAACTCACATTTCTAGATTTGTGTGCATGTAAAGCGCTCGACAGGGAAGAGATGAAATGACAGAATATGTAGGAGAGGAAAAGAAAAAGAGAAGAAGAGGAAGTGTGGATCGAAAGCTGACTGATAGAAAGGGAGGAGACAAGAGAAGGAGAGCAGGAGACGAAAAGGATGAGAAAGAGCTAAGAGTCAAGAAGCACCATCACAACAGCAAGTCTAACACTATCATATTTCTCCTTTAAATTTATTTATTTTGTGTAATATTTAACGAAAACAAACAAAAACACAAAAAGGACGAATCTTGTCTTTTTTTACCATTTATGCTTGTCTTATTGAATACTTATCATTTAAACCTGAATAAATATAAAAAATATATTTGTCTTTAAGTTGTTTGACTGACTTATTTTCACGTTTCAATTACTGGTTGTTCATATTGTAAATACAGAGTAAAGAGAAGACCATGATGGTTAGAGTTCAAAACAGCAGGGTTGAGAAAATAATCTTCACTTTTGGTCCTGAAGCTATCAAACACATCTCATGGTCTTCATCGGTAGATGGACCTTCACCCGGTTTAATGGAGCAACCACCATGAAATGATGAGTACTGTGTGGCTGAAGTAGAACATGTATTACCATTTCATAAGGTCCAGATATTCTAATAATAATCATCTATATCTAAGACATCAGAGTCTAAGACAAACTGGGAGTAAGTCGGTGGAGTGAATCAGGAATCTGTAAGAAATTAGATTTTCCTTCGTAAAGAATCCCAGCAGACAACCTGGTGGATGAGTTCTTCTTACAAGTACACATGGCAAACATGGCTTCCTGGAGGATAAACACTGTCTTTTATGTGATAACAACAAAGACAAAACAGGCTTTAGAAATGGCCGACACACACGCAGGCCCTCACACACACACACACACACACACACACACACACACACACACACACACACACACACAGGCAGACTGAGGCGGCGGGGTAAAGCGGTGTGTGCATCAGTGTGGTCCAGCAGCTGGGGAAAGCCTCCTCCTTGACCTTACTTGTCTGAAACCTGTTGCCGTGCCCCCCAGAGACGGAGAGACACATGGAACAGGGCATATGGTATAACGTAAATATCACTCCCTTGTTTATCACCTGATTCTAATTAACTATGATGTCATGTTTTCTTTATTCCTCTCTCGCTTTCCCTCTTCCCTTCTTAAACTCCCTCTCTGCTGTCTGGGTCCTGCTGTTTCCCCCAGCGATGCTTTTCTTTCCCCCCTTGTTTTTCAAACTTTTGTCATGTCTTGGTAAAGTTCAGATAGATTCCAGCATTTAGAGGGATCAGACCTAGAGCAAGGTTATCACACACACACACACACACACACACACACACACACACACACACACACACACACACACACACACACACACACACACACACACACTTCATCTGCCCAGGGCTGCAGCAATTGTAATGTGTTCATTGCATCCATCACCTTCAACTCTCTGCCATCTGTTTCTGTGTGTGTGTGTGTGTGTGTGTGTGTGTGTGTGTGTGTGTGTGTGATGGAGTCCATCAGAGTCGGTCGATCTCGCTGTGTTTAATACAAAAAGGGTCCTCGATCCTCTTCTTGTGCTCAGGAGGCACTCATGTCAAAACCCTGAGTAAGTATGATGCATCAGAGGGAGATTCAAATGTCCTTTCATCCTCCCAGGGCATCTAGTCCTTTGTTTATATGATTACTTGGGTGTTCTGTAAACGACATATCATGTACAATTACTCTCAAATGTTTTCAAGACACTGATCCCCCCCCCCCCCACCCCCACCCCCCAATCTCCCTCCCTCATAAAGTTCAAGGGCTGGCATTCCTAAGCCAAGACTTCTTTATTATTTGGGGTTACAACTGCAGAGATCTACATATGTAAAACTTCCTGTTTAAGTCCGTTTCAGAACATGGCAATCCAGAGCGGATAGTTGAGACAAATTCATCCACTCGTTCATACGGGGGAGGAACTTGAGAAAGACTCCATATATATATAGATATAGATATATATCTATATCTATATATCTATCATGTGTAGACCTCTTGGAATAGCCTGAAGTTTTGTTTTTTTCTTGCATCTTTACCGTGACTTAGTGTGCGCTTGCCTTCTACCCGTGATGCACAACAAGGCCAGACTTTAAAAGCAGGGCGTTTATCCGAGACAGATGTTTCACACTTATCTACCCCAATGACATGTGAGTTGGTCTGCTCAGCGGCACCGAGCCACGCATCATTTCTCCCATTTCTGCAGTGTGCCTAACACGTTACTAGAAACTGTTTGCCAATGTCATTGCTTTCGTGTTGTGCTTGGGTGTGTTTGGTTAGTGTTTGGTTTGTTGAGGCATGTGGCGAGGCTCAGTATGCGGTTTCTGTTTTGACTACATCAGGATCTATCGGACCTGTGTCGGACCTCAAATGAAACGTACACCGTCGGCTTCACACGTTCACAGCTCCTCTGTTTGCTCAGAGAGTTTTGTGGCCGTGCGACCTGACCGCAGCAGCAGCTGTGAATATTTTACTTCCCGGGGAGAGAGGGGGGGGGGGGGGAGAGAGAGAGAGAGAGAGAGAGAGAGAGAGAGAGAGAGAGAGAGAGAGAGAGAGAGAGAGAGAGAGAGAGAGAGTTTGCAAGCTCTGAGTTGGAGAAAGACGTGTGGGTTTGGAGGAGAGGTGAATAACTGAAAGGACCACAGTCCTGGGGGCATTTACGGCAGTTGAGGGGGGGCTAGAAAGAAAGGGAGGAGGGGAGTTGTTTGCTGAAAGGGCAGCAGTTTGGACGGGATGCCGAAAGGGTGAAAGGAGGGGGTGAGCGGCTGTGAGGAAGAAGGGGTGATGGGGGCGATTAAAGGAGTTGCCAGAAAATTTGGGGTTGGAGGGTCGGGGGGGTGGTTTCGAAGGGGTATTTGCAGAAGTAAAGAGGGTTGGGGGGGGGGGGGGGGCAAAGGGGCTCGGGGGTAATCATTGGAAGCAGACCAAGGGAGTTCCTGGAACCGAGGAGGTGAACCTGGAGTCCTCCTCCTCCTCCCCCTCCTCCTCCTCCTTGCATGTTCAGCTCCTTTTACTTTAATTATTTAAATCATTTAGTCCTTCATAGCTAAACTGTTTGACTTTGTCTCTCTCGTCAATAGCATGCAACATAATCAATATGTTGCATTTAAACGATGAGTAACACTAACGGGTAAAGTAATTAGAATTGTTGGTACTGACAGACCCACATAGACCGATCACAAAACTGTGAAGGTCCAAACTGCTTTTCAGCCTTCCATGTTTCACTGTGTTGGTTTTACAGCCAGAAGGTTCATTCAAATCTCACTGCTCCAATCAACACCGTTACCGACAGAAGGAAGCAGCCTTTCACGGCCAAACAGTCTGATGGACTGACTCTATGTCAGCTGTCCACCGACAGACAGCGTCAGCGACTAGCTGTTGAGGGAAGACGTCTCGCTGCTGTAGAACTAGCTCTCCTTCTCAGATGTTGAGCAATGAGAGTCATTCATGAGCCAACAGACCACAACCCTGATCTGCAGCTACCCGCCCTGTGAATAGGCAACTGTTAGCCATAACGGCGTATCAATGCAGTTACACGTCACGCCTGTGTGACCGACCGCTTGGTTTGTTTGTTTGTAGTCACACACTTCTACTGACAAGGAATTACTCACTACTCAAATATAGAATAAAACATCAGCAGTCATAACACTTGAGCACATACAGTATGTTTGCTGAAATATGCTTTAGCTACTGTTACAAGAGGTTACAGTAGTACACACACACACACACACACACACACACACACACACACACACACACACACACACTGGGCCAAAGTTTGCCCTGAACGTAAATGAACACATCCATCTCATTATTATATAACTACAAGGAAACCTGGAAAAGTTTCTTGGCGGAAAATTGTGAAAAGATGATTAAACTTCAGCCAAAAAAAATAAGAAAACGAAGGAGAATAAAATGAGTAAAGGAGAGATAAACAGAAAAGTCATATCGTAATAATAAATCAAAAGCTTAATAATAATAACATATTTATTTAAAAAGTTTTTTTTCCTGCTATTATTTATTTTTCTGTTCAGTGAGGCATCAGCCAACAAGCACCTTGAAGTTTAAATATAGAAATATGGATCGTTCCATCTCATTTGTAAATGAGCTTACACACACACACACACACACACACACACACACACACACACACACACACACACCGCTCTGCGTTTTCCGTCGCCCGTCCGGTCCCGTACCTGGAGTGCAGCCTGAGCTCCAGCTCCATCCTCATCTCCTGAGGGCTTCAGGTTTCCTGCAACAGGTGGCTCAAACATTTGCCTTGGCCTGCACTGAGGTGAGGCCTCTGTTTATCGATTCAGAGAGGAGAGGGAGGGAAAGACAGAAATAAAACCAACCAGGAAGAAAAAAAGATGTTGAAGCCAGTCAGCAGGATGGAGAGATATTCAGGAAAAGTCACAAAGAGTCCTGAATGTGAGTCACTCGAGTGGAGTATGCTACATTTGCTCCATGGAGATAAAAACTAAAATGTAAGCATGTCATTTGTACTATTTTCAGAGCATACAAAACCTGAAAATTAGTCTCCTGTCCTCCTTTTTTCTATCACCCCATTCCTGCCTCGCTTGATTCATGTCGTTTCTCCTTTCTGTCCTCGGCTCTACCTCTCCTCTCCTTTCCTCACCTTTACTCCCCCACCCTCCTCCCCCTCACCCCCTTCTCTCCAGAGGAATATGCCTGCAGCCTAAATGAAAATATATTTGTTGTTTTTGTTGGCCTTCTCTCCTCCAACTCCACTGGCGTGATTTAGCCTCAGACCCACGGCTGCTGGAAGCAGAAAGCCTCCATTAGTCCTTGATCACTGGCCGCCTGACAGCAGAGTCAACATGCAGGCATTAGGGCCCGACATGGGATCAAGTAAAGGCTAATTTACTGGGTGTCTGTATACAGTAAAACCACATCAACCGTTCTCCTGCCTGGTTTTGTTTTTTAATAATCAAATTAGCTGCCAATGAAATGAGCAAGAGGAAAGGTCTCTTTCTATCATGTATTCTGGTAATGGTTAGAGATGGGCAGCTGATATGACTAAATACTATCCCATATGAAAATAGATCATATCATATTGGTTCAATTCAAAGGCAACATGAGTGCCAACCACTTGTTTCTTTTCCATTGGAAGGCATTTGCTGATTGGTTGAATGTCTTGTTTACATTGCAGGGTGAAGATCTTGAGACAAAGCACTGCAAGCTGTTATGATGGAGAATAGCTTCACCATCTGCTGTTGATTCACGTAGAGAAGTGTCATCAGGCTGATTGAGATCTCCCTGAGGGTTCGGGTTATTGCACAGACCTCCGAACGTGATGTGAAGGTGTTTGCAGGATGGATTAAACGCATTTAGACGCATCACTGCTGCGAGCTGGAATCACCACAAACTCACACCGTGATAATGCTTATACAAGCTTTTACAAGGTCGCTGTATTCGCAAAACCGTCTCTGTTCTTCGTCAGGAACCCAGTGCAGCGCCGCAGCATCAAACAGACGTGGTGCGATAGGCCAGGTGTGCCGAGGTGAGAAAGCAGGCTGGGTTTCAACTCCTCACTCCAGCTCTCTCTTCCCCATTCTAGACACAACTGTTTCTGTCTTTTCGTTTCTACAACCAAGTGCAACTCAACACTTGCGTCTGGTGTCTATATACCATGTGATGTATGGCAGAAAGGTGCTGGCAGGGCTACACATACAGTGACAACACGTGGCTTTCTGAAAAGTTCACAATTTAAACTAGACGCGCTCAGAGCAGCTGCACAAAAAGAGAGTCAGAAGGATCTGGAAAATGAGGAGAGGCCTCCTGAGACCTGTCGTCCTGACACTTGTAGCTTTGCCTTCCATCGTGGTCAGACGATCAGGTGACCCTTGACACTCCATGGTCTAGTATCTATTCATGAAGCTACGGCCACAAGCAGCTAAAGTCCAGTCACCACCGGGTGACAGGTTTTGACCCAGCTTGGCTGTCAGAGGGTGGATACTTACTTACTTACTTAGTTACCAAGATCAGTCTTGGTTGGTAAGTAAGTAAGTAAGTAAGTAAGTAAGTAAGTAAGTACATACATTACATACATTACATACATGCATAAATAAATATCAAGAGTCTCTGGAAATGTTCTTCCAGAAGCCCAGAAAGACACACTGCAGTGACAAAAGCTGCACACTTTGTGGATAATTGTGATAAAAAGAAATGCTCCCATGTTTAGTTCAATGGACAGTGAGGACAGCTTGTAAACGTTTTATTTTAGATTAGGACTGTGTCGTCTTGTTCTCGGAGTGCTTTCTAGTTCTTAGCTTGTTTTCTTGATTATGGTTGATTATGGTTGATTAGTTGGTAATACGAGGGGTCAGGGCTGAGGCCGGCGGTCGGTGTGTTGTATGTGTGGTGAGAGTGTGTTTTAAAGCAAGAACAGACATGAGGTCAGGTGGCAAAGGGAGCGGAGGGTTTCTTCTTCTGTGGTGATGTGGGGAGATCGGTGCGGCAGTAGCAGGATCAAGCTATTTCAGGGGGCTCTGCATGTGTTCATGCATGTGAGCTGAAGCTCATTATATATATATATGGAGATCATTTTACACTTTTAAAAAAATCACACAGAGGAAGACGTGCGGTGAAGTCTCTCCGTCTCGTTAAACTCTATTCAACTCCATTTTTCAGTGTCTGACATAACGGTGAATGTAATCCATTAGCTTCTCCGTCACACACTTTGCTAATAATTACATCACGTCTTTGGGAATCTCTAGCACTCACCAGTGTCTGTATGAGTTATTAAAAGTGATTTCTTCTTTCAGTTTGTGCTCGTTTACTCCCCCTCCAGCTCAACTCCCACTGGCTCTTACTACAATTGAGCTCATTCTTGAAAACTCTTGGACTACTTCATGACACACAAGCCAAGAAAAGCAACACATTTCAAAAAGTGGCGAGTCTTGGAACCCGTCATACATGATCATTTGCACAGACCGTTGGGCCCAAGTGTCCCTCGATCACCGCTTCAGCTCAAAGGTTGGAATGTCACAGTCTGGTTTGGGTCGGGTAGTTAAAATTGTGTGGCAATAAGCAATATGTGGTTTTGCACAGAGAGGGGTCTGTGTGGGTGCACCACATCAGGGGCTTAGATGTCATAGTGGATCCTACAGCCTGTAGAAACATCACTGTGGATCACTGGGTTGTCTCACACTAAAAAAATAATTAAAAAATGTTAAAAAAAATTATGTTTTGTATCCAAAAGATCCACCGAAACAGTTTACTGGAAAACTGTATAATAACACGAGTAAACACAAAACACAAGGATTGCATTGGTATGATATTATGATTGATTGTCAGCTACCTTTTAAAACAAAATACAAGGTATTGGTCAGCGTGCATAAACACAGGCTGACAGCTAAACGGTCGACTGAAGCAGGGAAGGTAGTCTAAATACAGCATGAACTGAAATGGATAATGATTTATTTCAGTTCACAGGTAATTCAAAATCACCCGAAACCCTGTTTTTTTTTATTTTACTTGAGATGTTTTCTTGAATCAGCGGCAGGTTTTTGTTAACCTGCATGTGACAGTCTCAACAGAACCTGCTTTGGAGCAGACTTGTTGTGCAGTGGCCATGAATAGATGATCGGTTTCAGCATGAAACACCACTGTAAAACCAACAAGGTCAGGGTCAAGCCCTACATTAACTCGCCAACCCACTAATCTCAGCCCATGGCCCTAACGAGATAATTCCAGCCCTTTCTCTCTGCTTCAGAATAAAACAATGCCTGCTTCATCTCCACCGAGCCTTCCACTGCTGGGCCTCAAAAAGGGGTAATCATGGAGAGGATGAGTCCTGTGATGGTTTGGTTGTGGTGACACACACACACACACACACACACACACACACACACACACACGTTGGACGTGGACCCACCAGCACAGAGCCCACAGGAACATTGATGAGGTTTTCGGTGATGCACTTTGCCTTTCAGCGCGGGAGAAGACGTCCCATTGACGTCACTTTCTGCAAGCGCTCCATGCCGGCGTATCAGCATAACTCAGATGCATTATAATACAAGTTCAAGACGCTAAGACAAACAGGGGCACTTAGGGGGCCTTCATGAGAGTCCAAATCAGTAATTCATGAGGAAAGAATGCTTTGGCTACTTCGGGATCCTGAACTAGAATTGTTTACACGGATAGTCAAGCCGCAATCAAAAGCAGCCAAATACATTTACTTGATGAATTATAAACAAAGCACAGCCATCCTCATGCAGGTGAGCCAAGACTGTAATGCTACACTATAACTTTGTTACAGTTTAGAGCTTACTCACTGCGTATCAACATCTGATCTGCATCAATTCATTACGAGGGAAAACTGTCATTTAAAGCTGCAGCAACAACAGGAGAGAACTGATAA
The DNA here is from genome assembly GCF_023349555.1 of Cebidichthys violaceus. NCBI lineage: Eukaryota > Metazoa > Chordata > Actinopteri > Perciformes > Stichaeidae > Cebidichthys > Cebidichthys violaceus. Next base: position 849,592 of record NW_027176285.1, read on the forward strand.
AGTGCAGCCAATTTAAGAGACGCTTTCGTTTTCATGTCTTAGTTTAACTAACAACTGATAGGGGTGCAGCGGACGCAGTGTGATCCTGTCTTAACGGTAACAGCACCCTGAGAGTACATATTACAGTTCAAAAAAAGAAACTTTCCTGGCAAATGTGAAACACATGTTGGCTCCATACGAAAGCAATAAACAGCTTCTGGCCCCATGTCCCCGGTTCCAGCCGTCATACAGGCCGAGTGTAGATAATAGCATTGATGACTGCCCAAAACACATTTATTGCATTTAATTATTTAGTATGGTGCTTTCAAGTCCTCAAGGTTATATGAGACACAGTCATTTGCCATTAATCATGCAGCTTTAAATCCTAATCAATTTCGTGTGTGAGAGCTTAGTGTAATCTCAGTAATGAGTTGACTTTTCTATTATAGGATTGTCAGAAGTTGTTCATCGTCATACTGCCATTCTAAAAAAAATATAGAATTTCATTTACAGTTGGATTTCTCTCTATATTATATGATAGATTTCAATAATGTCACGCTCCGTACCAACAAAACCGTTTGTATTTGATCCTAATACATTTTCTTTTTCGTCAGACTTGCACAGGAGATCTGACTTTGCGTATTTTAAGGCCATGCAGGTGAGTTGACGGCGGCCGGTGAGCTTAATGCTACAGTAGCTATCGTGTCCTCAGCAGACACCGGCAGACTACAGCGCCCCGAGGGTGTCCCCACAGTCTGGCAACCGGATTCACACATGGACAAACAAATCAGCACCGCTACAGCTTTAACACATCAAATGAAAGACAAGCCCCTTCACAGCACATTCCTGCTTCTAGACACTGCGGACAATAGCGTCAGACGTCAACTTAAGCTGAAAACGAGCGAAAACAACAGGAAGAGCCCTTCCTGAAAGATCTGGCTTTATTAGACTGTCAAAAGTGATGGCCGACTAATAAGAACCGCAGGTCGCTGGAGACTTTGTGGCCCGAGTCTCACAGCCTCACAGTCTTCTTTCTTACTGGTGGTTACGGCAGAGCGAGACTAGGACGGACAACCACAACGTCACTCACAAACACTGCGCCCAGACTCTGTGTGGGTGCATGTGTGTGTGTGTGTGTGTGTGTGTGTGTGTGTGTGTGTGTGTGTGTGTGCAAGAAGGCATTTCTGTATGTGTGTGGGTTTTGCCGCTCAGCGGGAGGACTCACCATCCCACCGTTTGATCACTATGGCGTAGAGAGTGTGCGAGGACAGAGGTGGTTTGGACTGTCACTCTTCATCCATACCCCCGGGTCACCTATAGATCCAGATGTGAGAGAGCTCCTAAAGCTCCTAACCTACAGCGACTCTGGTGACGTCTGGTGGGGGACCTCCGGCGGTTCAAAGAGCTTTGAGCTTGCAGCTGCTAGATTTGGCGGGAAGTGTTCCTTTTTCTGGAATTAGTTAACCTCTGTTGCACTAATGTGTCAAAGTAGAGTTTTTTGGGATTGTTTTTGTTACTTGTGAGTGCGTGTTTGTGTTGCGTCCCGTAAAAAGGATGTCAGACTATCTCAAGCAGGGCTCCTAAACGCTGCGCTGATGTCGGCTGTTTGTTTAGAGAGAAAACAAGCCGCATGAGGCGGAGGAAAGAGACTCTTCAATTTCCTTATCTCTGATTTTCTCTGGTTACTGTCCAATATCCTTGGAGAGTGTGTGTGTGTGTGTGTGTGTGTGTGTGTGTGTGTGTGTGTGTGTAGGTGTGTGTGTGAGAGAGAGTACTCAGTCTTCTCCTGCAGAGTCCGGTCTGTGTGACCTGCATTCACATGCAGCCTCTTTCTCTTTGCTCTCTATAGTAACACTCTCCATATGGCGGAGTTGTGATGTTGTGCTTCTTCTTGGATGAAATGGATCGGGTAGAATTGATGACGGCCCGAGCTTTTTTCCAGAACTTTCACGGTACTTTACACACAAACACAAACACACATACAGTTATTGATCTGCTTATATCCATACAAATATAGGCAAAATGTACAGGATGCAAGAGAGGAGACAGACACACATAACTACCAACAAATGTATTGAAACACAGACTTCTACACACACACACACACACACACACACACACACACACATCTTGCTCACTTCCATGTGTCTTTCATAAGTCAACCCCTCACTGTGTCTCACTCCCTTACTGCTCCATCCATCCTCCCATGTTTATGATCCAATGACCCTCTGCTGTACAACACACAACTGAGATGAGAGTAGAAGAACGAAAAATTCTTAAAGAAAAACAGTATACAAAATATGTACATAAAAAAGCTTTGCTATATATTCCGACACCTCCTTTAAAATGATACAAATGAAAACTACACCAACACTGAAAGGGGACAGAAACAGCTAAACGCACAGAATGTTAAAATGGATTCACTGACTACAAAGCTAACTTTTTATTCTCAAGTCAGAGTCACCAGATTCCTCAATTAAAAGCAGCCGATTGCAGGATGACCTGTGAGACACGGGTATGAAGACAGTGAAGGTTAAATCAGGGAGGAAACCACCAGTCCAAAGCCGGTCCTTTTCCCCCTAAACTAAATGTATTTTCGTTGGAGACTATATCCTGCCAATGCTTTTAGAAGCGGGATGCACAACATCAACCCTGTTAGCTCACATGTGTACCTTTCGTTCACTCCTGCTTCCTGCTTCCTTGCTCCCTTCTCCCTTCTCGCCGCTCGCCCACGCTGCTCTGCCTGTAGCTGTCCTCACCCTGACTTCTTCCTGGCTCTCTCTCCTCCTTTCTCTCTCCTGTTGTTTTACTAGCAGAGCTCTCCCTGCCAGATGTACTCTATAGACAGAGTTTATCTTACCTTGGCTTTAAAACCCGGGTCCTCCACATGATTAAAAAGAGTCAGGGACTGAGAGCGCACTTCAAACGAGGGGATGAGGGACCCGCGGGGAGTGAAGGAAAGAGGAACGAGTGCGTAATGATGACGGATTTATTTTCATGTGTGTGTTCACTTGCTGCACTTACACTGCGTGTTATCACCGCAGAGAAGACAAAGTAAATCTCCCCTTTGTTCATACAGCAGAGCTGTGAGAAGGACGAGTATTTACTAGAGTTTACTCAGCTTCCAGTTCATTAAGTTCACCTAGAAAAACCAGTGAAGTCTAAGACAACAGTCGGTGAGACGTTACTGCCTCAAACAGGGAACCAGTCCCGTCTCTGCAACGTTAAGACGTTACTCAGCGGCATCCGGTCTGTTTGTATCGTCCCGCCACTAACTGTACACAACAGTGTCCATTACATCAGTGAGTAGAAGTGTATTCCACTCCCAGAGTTAAAGGAGTGCTAAGAAAATACTCCACAAAGCTATTTATGGATCACTACAGTGATCCATAAACCCACCAAGAAGGACAGCCAGAGAAAAAGGTCAGGATCCTGTTATTTACGGTGCGGGAGGTACCCAGCGGGGGTCCCCCCCCCCCCCTCTGAATGGTTACATGTATGTGCCCACAGACCTTGAGGTGTCTTTGACCTATAATTAAACAAAGGTGGGTGAATAAATGGTCCAAGCTCCGCCGCCACACTGAAACTCCCCACAGGGTTGTGATGTGGTCTTGCTCTTAATTCATGTTTGAGAACAAGTTGTTCAGGCAGAATGGAAGCAAAGCTGAACACGGGGGTAACGGAGGAGTCCCACGGTGACCGCTGCAGCTTTGTTCATGTGCTCCACCATGATGGCCCTGCATGCTGCAGCGAGGGCCGTTCCAGTGTCGGGACAACTTCTCTCAATCGTATGCTTAGGGTTGATGAGGCACTGAATACGACACAGAGTCACCGGAAGATTCATTTATTGCCAGAAGTGAAAAGCAGTCTTCTTTACAAATTAATCACACGTCCATTCACTTGTTAAACTTCATCCCTTATTCATCTTATAAAATCATACTGAACATTGATACTGAACATTAACAGGCCGTGGATACCACCTTGAAAATAGAAAATGGTAAATGGACTTTAATAACCCATTCTACTACATGTCGTTCATCCATTCACACAGCGATGGCACAGTTGGGTTGAGTCATTTGGGCCGAGTGTCTCGCCATACAGCGATTGGAGGAGGGGATCAAACTGCTGATCTTCTGGAGGAGGACCCGCTCTACCTCTGAGCCACAGCCGTGAATAACGAGGACCAGGAGCCCGATTGTGAATCTAAAACCCAAATCCTCACTAATGCACCAAGAAACACAGACGCACTTCGTCTGACTGTAGCCGGAAAACAGAGATGCTTTTTAGCTGAATATGACAGTGGAAATATGCAAACATCTGGCCAATGTCATGTTGGCTGGTGGAAGACGTGAATATTTCTTTTTGTGTTGATGATTCCAGTCATGCATCTGTTTTTTATGTGCGTACCTGCGTTTTTATACCTGATATGAAGTAATGATGTGGGGAGACAGGGAATAAAGAGAGGGTTTGGCAACGACACGAGACGAGTGAAGAGGGGTAAATATGTTGATATCCTGGCAATGCTGATGTTGTGTTTGAGGTACATAAATAATATCAGTTATTCTAAAAGAAAATCAAGTATAGAAACAAAGTGTAAACTGATCTGCTCCAAAATCACGACATCTTAAGTCAACGATATGCAGCTGCATATTCAAAGGCTGCTTCTTCCACACACACACACACACACACACACACACACACACACACACACACACACACACACACACACACACACACACACACACACACACACACACACACACACACACTTTTTTTTGGCGATCGACTTATTGAATAATCAAACAACTGGGCGATGGGGGTTGAACCTGTTTTCATGGACCTAGGTTCATTTTCTAGAGTCTTCTTTTGGGCTCAGGTCAGTCTGGATCCGTGTTTTGGTTTGTTTTCTGTCACAGGTTTGACTCCGCCTTTATGGCAGCGCCTTGTCAGAAGCTTCTGTTGGGTGTTTGCTGCACTGCTTCAGCATTCAGCACAACCAATCAGAAAAGACACGAGTCGTGCAGACAGCGTGTCAAACTGTAGTTTGCATGGCTTCAGCGTGACATCACATCTTTCATCCAGCACACATCGTAGACAGAGAGGACAAAGAGCTGATGACAGGAGACATGAGCGTCTCACAGGACAACAAGTACCACAGGCCTCCAAGCAACCATACAAAGATCTCAGCATTCTCACAGTCCCGCTTTTGACAGAACACATGAGAGACAGAAGCGATGCATGGAAAACTACAAAACACCAGCATATCATCCAAGTGTGAAGCATCTCACAGAACTCAGCCCGGAGCCTTGGACCAACCTGCTCATCAAAGACAGAAGGGGAATTACCCCGGCCTGGTGAACACACACACACACACACACACACACACACACACACACACCCATATACAAACGCATGCAGACACACACACATTGAGACAAACACAGACGCAGGTCTAATGAGTCCCAGCTGTGAATGGTTGCGTGATACAGCAGGACAACAATTAATGTGGAGAGGAGGCAGGCCATGTTGACCTACTAAACAGAGCGGGACGGAGAGCAGAGGGGGGAAGAGGGGGACGGAAAGACGAGGCAAGGTGGGAGAGATGAGGAAAGGTAGGATTAGGAAGAGGACCAAGAACGCGCAACAAAGACGTTCACATACCAAATGACAACCTTAGATTATAGGTACTTCACTGTGCGCTGTGTCCTCTGAAATATCAAGTGAATTACTGCATAGAGTCCAGTGCCTCAGCAGCTGTTGGCGGGATGCAAGTCGTGTCTTCTTAATCACTCTTGATAAGCCCCGAACTGAAGAGCAAAGACTCTCTAAACAGGATCATCGTGTGTTATGGTGAAGATCTTCCACAGCTTAGATCACTATGGTGAACGGGAATACGTCTCTTGAAACCAGAGAAATTAAGAAGGAAGTGAAGGCTGAATGTTTGTGTGTTTGAACTTCACTTTGCATCCTATATTTCACTGTGGTGTTGACGTCTCCGAACCAGACAGTGTGTCCGTGTCCACATGAAGATTCCCCTCAGAGCCGTCTGTGAAGTCCGTTTTTCATTATCTGTCAAAGGAGCAACTGTTGTCTTTGTAAGTTAAAGATTATTAACTTAAACATTAAAGTACAGCAGGTTTTGGGAATGTGATTTTAGCGTGTTTAACGTCTGTCTGGAAACTCCAATTGAAGAAAAGCTCCAGCATGCTGTTCTCTCACACACACACACACACACACACACACACACACACACACACACACACAAGTGAACAATCTGAAAATCATTTGATTTGAGGAATGAAAGAGTCTCGACTAGACCACAGATAATCAGCATTGTTCTAACCTTCCACGCTGTATGTGGCAATCAGGTTCAGTACAACTAAATGTTGGATTTATATGTGGAGGCATATTTCCCTTAAAGAGCTGTATTTAACATGAAAAGCATTACTATAGCAGCAAACAACTACTGTCTACTTAAGATATAGTGGAGCAAAGTCTGAGCAGAGGTTGTAGTCGCTCTGTGCATGTCGTCCTCCAGTCATTCAGAGAGTTGTCAGGTACTGTAATATGTGAAGCATATCATGAATGAGTCAAGGTTTAAAATCTTTCAATTTGGCCTCAAACAAAAGCAGCAACTGATTTGTAATTCATGGCAATCCCTTAAGATTGGACAGAGCTTCAAACGGCCACAGATAACCTTTAGAGGTCAAACTCCCAGCCTCAGGACACTTCATAGCAGAGTGAATCAGAGTAGACGTGTTACTGTCACTGAGGAGACTGGAGGTTCTCTCCTCAGCCAGAGAGGCTGGGTGTGTCCATGTAGAACTGGTGAACTGCTCAAGAAGGGAAACCTGAGAATGTAGAGCTCACACTAAAATAATACGTCATAAAGCTCCCCGTTAGGTCGGGTCTGTAGTTTAGTTTGAACATGAAAACAAGATTATCAGTTTTCCATTGACTGTAATGGCTGACATCAGTCAAACCTCTGTCACCTGCTGGAAGATTCTCTATCAACAGATCAGATCAATAACCTCTTTCCATATCTCCACGATGTATTTCAGTGTAATCAAGTAACGGCACCTACTTATCCGACTATAGAAACTATAGTCTGTTATAACTCTAACTGTTTTGAAAGGCAACATGAAGAATCGGCCTAATAGATGCAAGACGAGCTGCATGTGTGAATAAGGAAAACCACTTGGGAGGAATGTACTTTCTCTGAAGTCACGGAGCTGCTAGAGAGGACTCGTGACGTCATTGTTCTTCACTGAAGAAGTTCAAATGACTGTTCTCAGGGATGACTTTCAGAGAAGTTGGCCACTGCAGACAGCTGTAATGCTATACGCTTTCCATCAAAACCCATTAAAATGTTAGCAAGCCAGTAAAAGCCCCGGTTGTCCTTTAATCTAAACAATAAAAACAAAAAAACACAAGCTCCATGATTTTCTGACTTTCCACAAAGATCAGCCTCTTCGACTTCACGGAATAGAAAACAGTAATAATAATGAATACATGTAGCATAACGTGGCGCTACGCTGCACCTGTCAGCAGGTGAACACGTAGCCGGCTGAGATAAACACCTGCCACACTGTAAAACAACAAACAAATACTGTAATAATCACCTCCACAAGAACACTTTAAGAGGTGAAGTCAACCTCACCGCAGCAGCTGGTCGACACACACGCTGACACACACACACACACACACACACACACACACACACACACACACACACACACACACACACACACACACACGTATGATAAACACGAGCAGGCGAGCACATGAATATAGAGACTCTGTAAGGTAGGCCATGTGTGTGTACACACACACACACACACACACACACACACACACACACACACACACACACACACTTTCAGATCTGGCCACCCAACACTCATCTAGCTAATAAAGCTCTTGGTCCTCAGCCCAGAGAGGGGCTGGTGTTTGGGGGGCTGTGCAGAGTAAACAGAGCTTTAAAAACAATAACAAGTCACTGGTGAGAGATTCTGGGTCTAAAGCAGCTCTGTGGACTAATAAACGTTGTGTTAGCAGGTGACTCTAGTGAGACCTCGGGGGGGGGGGGGGGGGGGGGGGGGGGGGGGGGTGTTTGCTTGTGGGGAATACAACAGGAACAGTTCTGGTGTCACCAACCCAAGGAGGATAACAAACACAAACACAAACACACACACACACACACACACACACACACACACACACACACACACAGAGTCACAATCATTATTTTCACTTTTACAGATTTTAAATATGAAGGGCTTTATAATATTTAATAAAATTAAAAAACCGAAGAAGTGCTTACGTTGCATTTTTTTTTTTTAATTCTATTTTCACTAAAAACATGGTTGTATTACTGACCTCAGATGTTGAAATCAGATTCACACGTGATCTTCAAGATTAGAAATAAGGAAATAAAACCCAGATCTTTACTTATTTAAATAATGACACCTCCTTTGCAGCACACACAGAGTTGCGTTGTCTAAATGTTTTGTTTATGGTTATGTGATTATTTGGAACACAATGTATGCAGCCTTATTGTAAACTACATTGCAGAGTTGATCTTGTCTTGTTCATTTGTAGTCCGCTGCAGCACAGAGACACACTAACAGACTCACCTTGACCCATTATTGTTCTAACTTTGCTGTTGGACCGTTGCACACGGTACACACACTGGCTGGATGATAAAGAGGACAATAGAATAGTTTACTTATGAGCAACAGGGCATGCAATAAATCAAAAGTGACAGTGAATGTCAGCTCAACTTTGAGAGATAAAGCGACAGCCCCCAATATACGCACACACACACACACACACACACACACACACACACACACACACACACACACGGCCATGTTTAGTTCCACTGGAGCTCAGGTCACCCCGACTCACCACAGTCTCCACAGACCGGGTCAGAGAGGAAATGATGTTCACACTGACGAAGAGAAAGAAACATTCTCCATCCAGAGAGCGAGCAGTGAAAACAGGGAGCGGTGCAGCTAGTGAGGTGGAAAAGTATTCCTCACACAGAGAACCAGCACAAAAGGTCAGGCGTGCTGGAGACGGGGAGATGTAACCACACAATCCCTGGCTCCCAAAGCCACACAAAAAACAATAACTGTTGATCTTTGCAGGCTCGAAAAAATAAAAAAAATCTGCTCCAAATGTGTTTTAATGCAAAGTAGTAAAATTAGAATGTCTGTCTAGAAATATCTGCTGTCTTTTTCCTAATCCGAGAGAGCGGTGCCAATATTAATACACCTCTTAGAGCACGGAGGCAATGTTATTTCATCTGGATATTGAGTATCTGTGAGCAAAATTACATCTAGGAATAGCTGAAGTGACCCCGAAAAGCCGAGTTTAAAAACCACACACGCACAATGGAATCCGTGCTATGTTTGTTTTGTTTTGTTTTAATTCCAGACCCCCAGTATGTGGGCTGACAGGACAGTGAAACGGGAGCTGAACGAGGGCCAGACACGGCCAGGAATGAGACCAGAAAGGACTCACTCACACCGTCCTAAGGCTCTGCTGAGGAGCACTTTATCCGTCAGATTCACAGCGATCTTGAAACCGTCATTCAGCGGAGCTCGCTTTAACGGAGCTCTGAAACGGGGCCTGGTCTGCACTGAAGAAGGTTGTTTTAGGGTCTCCTCATGGTTCCTCGTACTGGAGAAGTGATAACATTTACACAAGAGACGATTCATCAACTAGTACCCATTACAGAGCCAGATACACTCCTATAACCTTCTGATTCTTTGAAGTATTCAAATGTAATTCACTTCTAAACTAGTGTCATACACTGTGCTACAAGTGTGAGAGCGTCAGATAACATTGGCCCAACATTGTGGATAAGTTACAGTATGAGACAAACTATTCTAATATGAAATAAAACATCTTTTCAAACAAACACAATGCTAAAAGGTGCCAAGAGGCCTCAAAAAAAGGCAGATATGTTGACATTGCAGGAACTGTACAGGTATTATGAATAGCTCTGTTGAGATCAAATGTCTCCAGGAGGCCATGACAGTGAGACAGCATGTAATACCAGGACCCTGGAACTCCAGCAGCTACACGGTCATCAAGCCCGACTCTTGAGCAAACCAAACTCAGACAGACACACTCACACGACGGCCTGCTGTGGGAGACGAACAACAACAATTCACTGGAGCAAGACTCACTTTGAGGGTGATCACTAGAACGTGTTCCACCTCCATGTGAAAGGCTGTCAAAAATCATGGCAGACCCAGAAGCACAACATTTAAATGAACCCATCTTCACTGCTTTTTGTGAAGCAGTAAGTAACCTTCGAAGTCTAAATACTTGGTTAGAATCTGGATTATATTAGGATTGACTCGGGTGGAGAAAGCAACATTTATGATCTTGTTTTTTTTGGCCTTTATTATGTCAGTTGTTGAAGTTGTTCAGCTTGTAAATGGAGCTCTGCTTTGGTCCTCAGCGGTTACAAGTCAATGCAAACATCTTTACTATCATTTCAGGGAATGATCCCAACAGTTCTCAGGGGTTTAAGAGTAAAAACCTCGAGTAAAGTCCTGGGCAAACAATGCTGATTCTGTACGACATGAACCGAGGTTACCGATGGAAGAGCAGAAGTCATCTGTGCGTCTCCACATCCAAACAGACAGGCAGGTAATTTTAGACCCTGGGAGAACAAATTGGCCCGTTTCACCCACTCAAGTCAATCAAGAGAGTGAGGGGGAAGGGAGAGAGAGAGAGAGAGAGAGAGAGAGAGAGAGAGAGAGAGAGAGAGAGAGAGAGAGAGAGAGAGAGAGAGAGAGAGAGAGACACAGGCAGAGAGAGGGTAAAATACCCAACGAGACATAATGGAGAGAATAACAGAGATTCTGAGTCAAAGAGAAAATGATGGGATGGTTGATCGCAGACAAAGTGTGTCAGAAAACAATAAAAAGGAGGGGATGCAAAATGTGAAAAGAAATCTGCATCCCCATCCTCCCACCGGTGGTCCATGTTCCCACCGTTGCCTCTCTTGATTGAACTGCCTGGGTAGGAGTGAGATCAGAGCAGGAGGCTTCTACCAGACCTGACAAACAACAACAAATATGAAAATTAAAGAGACGAGAGAGAAAGAAAAAAAACGTCGACGAGTGAGGAAAGAACCAGAAAGCAGTGAAGCGTGATGAAAAAGATCACAGTTAGAACCCGAGGAGGAAGACGGAGCGCAAAGACGTGAGCGGAAGAAAGGGAGGGACAGAGCGAAAGCAGAAACAAGGAGAGCCGGTGGTCCGGTTCCTTCTTTTCAGCTATATTTAATTACCCAAGTAGGAGTAAGTTCAGTAGATCAGTAGATCAGCAGTAGGAGTAGCAGGCCTTCATCAAAGCAGCAGTCACTGCTTATTAGAATATTATTACAGAACAGCAGCAGACCAGCCAGTGGGCTGATTACTGACTGGGTCCAATGGGAGGCCTCATTTCACTGGAATGTATGGAGGCTGAAATGGAGAACAGGGATAAACACAGAAATGCCATTTATAGACTAGACCTTTTGATATGCTTTTATTAAAACTTTGTGTCCACAGGAGCGAGATTAAAAGACCAGGATTCTTTTTTTATGTCATTATACCGCACAGGGCTTTTCCAATGGCTTTCATTAATCTCTTAAAAACATAACATTTTATCCAACGTTCGCGTTCCAAAGTTTTTGTGTAAAAATGCATTTAATCATAAAAAATAACCATTATTTGTAAGTAATAGCAGCAAAAAATCTGCAACGTATAAAATGATTGGATATTTCAAATTGCTAAAAACGATTATGGCGATAATCAAAGGAATATCGGGCTGTTTGTGGCATGACTCATGGGTGATTATCAGGAATGTTTGTACAACTTTATTGCAAACTTTAAGATACTTAGCAGGAAAACTACATTCAGCTGACCAAGGACAGCCACAGAACACATTGTTTGTACAGCGACATGCTTTTGTTGTAATTAATTCATCATGGAAGTTGTATAAGTTATGATGACAAAAGGTTAAATGAAGGGACGGGGTAAATATAACAGTATGTACAATATGGTACAATATGGTACAATACGGTACAATACGGTACAATACGGTACAATACGGTACAATATGGTACAATATGGTACAATATGCATCGTTCTGATTCATTTACATTCATCCAACATTTTGGAACATGTGCCAAAAGAACTGCCTGGCTTACATAATGTGATGGGCAGATAGTTAGAGTAGCGAGAGGATATTTGAACATTTTATTCAAACCATCCTGCTTTTGCCATCTTGCTTTGTTCCCCTTGAGCACATTTGGTTTATTTCAACCGAAGGTCAGCGACGTCGGGGGAAGTGAAATATCAGAGCCCAAACACAGAATACAGACACGATCTAGGAATACCAATTCTGTGATGAAACACAAGTAGAACAGCATGCTGGGTAATTGGCCTCGCCAACAGGAATTCAGATCAGATCTCCTCCAATCAGGACGGACACTGAACTCAGGTTGATTAGTTGGTTGACTGGGTGAAATTAGGCAGAGCTATGCCTCGTATTTATGCTCAGATTTGATATGGATGGTTGATACAGACACACATGCACACAAACACACATTACATCCCTCCAAACTGACACACACACACACACACACACACACACACACACACACACACAGAAACATACACACACCTGGTGTGGTCCAACCAACGACCACCGTGACAGAATGAGGCACAAACACACAAACCACAAGCATCCAGTCAGTCCTGACTGAGAAAATATTCACGTTCAGTTTGATTTGGTCCAGTGGGTAACGTGATTTAACAGAGGGGGCGGAGCAACTAAATCCACCGCTATGTATTCATACTTTACAAACGTACTCATCTTTTTCACAGGTTTTCTTCAAATGTAACGGGAACGTAGTTAACAAAGGCTGTGTTCAACTATAACTATGCTCACCTTTAAACTGAGTGTCCTTTAAACCTAAAACAACATTTCATAATACTGGGACCAAGATATTTATTTATATTTGTATATATTTGTATATATATGACAAACTGACAGGAGGGAAAGATTTTTTCTTTTGGTTCAGACTTTTTGGAAATACAAGGTCTCTTCAGGCGGTCAAACAACTGCCTTGCCGAGTTGGATATCCACTTTTTGGCATGTTTGTACTAATATGACTTGGATCACAAATTTTAGTCCCATTTCTGCCAAAAACCACACTGGTGTCAGCCGGGGTGGTGTGGAGGATTTCTGGAGAATTATGTCTGGGATTTGTCTGGGAGTCCTGCTTTTAATCTTTGCAAAATAACACTATAAAAGCACAATATTACAACTAAATGAAACGCAAGTAAATCAACCAATGGAGCCCCTTCTTTATCCATTTCATACAGACACACACTGCATCAACAAGAACACATGCCCAATATGAGGTGGCAGAGTGTGTGTGTGTGAGTGTGTGTGTGTGTGTGTGTGTGTGTGTGTGTGTGTGTGTGTGTGTGTGTAAAGTACAGGCGTAGAGTGAGTCAAGGTTGGCCTAATTGGAGGTTGTTTGTATGTCTGGGAGAACGTGTAAATGATGGAGGTAAGGAAATGAAGGAAAGGGAGGGAGCAGGTGGCCTCCTTCATCTGGGCCACAGCTGTACGCAGCATGACTCACACACTCCTACCTTGACCAAAAGTTACACAAAAGACACACACACACACACACACACACACACACACACACACACACACACACACACACACACACACACACACACACACACACACACACACACACACACACACACATAAACACTTGCAAGTACGACACATAAGCATTTGCGCACACGCACGCTCAAACACACATTTAAAAGCTCTTGAGACATCTTGAATCAGACTACAAGGACCTCCATGTCACTCACTGACGCATGCTTTGATGTGGCAGAAAACACATTAAATGAGTAATTGAATGACAAAAAAAAGATTTATTTCTGTCATTTTCGCTGCATAATCCCCATCATTTCTCACTAAGATACACGGTGTTGAGGCATTTGTTCGGGGATTCTGAGCATTAACCTGTGGAAGTACTTCACTTTTAATTCATCCCACATTATTCCTCAAATGTGTCTTTTGGTCAAGATGTTAAAGCTCTGGTCATTATTACACTTTGCTTTATTCAGTTCTTCAGTCACGCTATACAGACAGCTGGCCGCTCGGTTCTCTCCTCTTTCTGGGGTTCTTCTATGGGCTACAGGTTAGTGTGCAGTGAGTGTGTGCAGTGAGTGTGTGCAGTGAGTGTGTGCAGTGAGTGTGTGCAGTGTGTGTGTGTGTGTGTGTGTGTGTGTGTGTGTGTGTAGGGGACAGGGGGCTGCTTGCACTTCAGGGCGTAGTTAAGGTCCTTTGGAGCTCAAGCTTTTTTTCCCTCTCATTTCACTTTGATTCCTGGAACACTTAACGTTGCACATGCATGAGCACTCGCTCAGTCACACACACTCACACACTCTCTCTCACACACACACACACACACACACTTTTCTGACAACAAAGTTGGGCAACAGCTGAAGCGCTGTATTCACTTAAACAAGTGACACACTCACTGTACCCCCGTCTGTCTCTCTGATTCACTGGGAACTAATCCCGACTAATCAAATTTGCTAAATCAAGAAGGCATATGCAATTCTTAATTTCATGGTGAAATAAATGGGAACTTGAGCTGCTGATTTTCAAGTCTTGCCAAAAATGTGTGTATATTTGAAACTGCGAAGACTCAAGTATTTGTTTTTTTCAAATGTGTAATTGGTTAGTTAGGACTAGAGCATCATGTCTTTGAGAGACAAGGTTCATACAGTCCTAATAAATGAAACATTGGTCTTATTTGATTGATCTAACTAAATGAAAAGGTGTTGATATGATATCAGACTTTGAGAACCACTGGGTTTGGGCAACATCGAGATCATGATTTGCTGTTTTCTAACTGTGTGTGTGTGTGTGTGAAGGTTTTAGTGTGAAACAGGGTGCAGTGTCCTCCAGACCTCCTCTGAAGATTCCTTTCCTTCTCCTTGTAGACTCTGTGTCTCCTCATTTTACGGTCTTACTTCTCCACATTCTTCAGGCCTGTTGAGATTCCTCGTCGTGGATTGTGGTTTTCCTTTGCCATGATGGTTACTTCACTGAACCTTGGCATTGCTCCTGTTTTGAATTCTTGACATGCTCTTCTCGTGGACGGAGCGTCGGAGAGTGATTGTGTTTTCCATTGTTACAGAGAGCCAACGAATGCTGGTTTTGCACAACATTTGATCAAATGCAACGTTTTCAAAATCAGAAGGTTTTGCCAATTTGAGGGCAGGATTTAAAAAAAAATGTAATTTCAATTTGTAGTAATTGAGGCACAATTAGTTATTTATTGATAAATGTGGCAACATGAGCCAAGATAGAACGTTTGACAACCTTCTTTACAAACATCACACGTGGCGTCTTGTTATCAATTGGCCGAGGAATGAAAAGGACATGTTTACTAGCTTAACCGTGAACATTACAACACAAACAAAAGAGATACAAGGCAGACACATAGAAGAGCGGACGTCTAGGTTGCAACGCACAGATACAAACAAGAAAGCTTGTGCACAACTGCATAATATAGACCTGGCAGCCAAACACTCGATCCAAGCCTGGATGTAGTCAAGTTCAGTGACATTAAGGAACACAAACAGGCCCGACCAGAAACAGCCCCGCAAGGAATGTAAAGATGCAGAACAGCTCTCCAAATGTCACATGTGACCATTAGTCTTGGATAAAAGAGAATGCTGCTTTGCATACACACACAGTATTTGGTTCCTCCTTTTAAGGGAAAGTTAGGCTCTTATTTTGCTGCTTACTGTCCCCGTTTGGTCTTGGGAAAGCCAAGAGCTTACTTTATGTTCTGGGACAATAGTCTAGAGAACAAGAATCTATTGAGCTGGAAGCTGCATGAATCAGCAAACTGTTTCTTATGGACGGGGTGATTTAAATATGCCACAAACCATTCAATCACTTTGATTCAGCAAGTGCCGGACAGACAGTTAGTCCCAGCGACTGTTTCTCGATGCGCCCGACCCCCATAAACAGTAACGGATGAGGCATGAGAAATAAGTTGCCTTTCTTGGTGGATTTTCTGGAAACCCTGTTAAAACGTGTTCTACGTTTGGATGGAAGCGTGACTGTTGGCTATAACTAACGTTCAATGGAGGAGTTGTTGTGTTCTTAATAACTTTTGTTCTGAAGTTTTTTTGTCACCTTCACTTTTTAGCTGGAACCTGCTGCTCCACTAAACCCCCTGAACCCTTCCTTAAGAGGACTTGTTTAACTGATCCTACAGCGCCAGAGGCTTCAGTAGAGTATTCAGTAGACCACTATAATAGGATGTATGGAGTGTGTGAACGTGTGTGTGTGTGTGTGTGTGTGTGTGTGTGTGTGTGTGTGTGTGTGTGTGTGTGTGTGTGCGGCACACAGGACCAGGAATAGATAATCTTGCTGTCAGCTGTGCTTTTTAAGAATTCTCTCCGTAACCCGACACCAGTACAAACATCTAAACATTCAAGCGCTGCTTCCAGTAATCTATCGCTCGAACCAACGTTGTGCAACGGCAAAAAAGAAACAGACTTAACTTGAAAGTAGGGTGGAAACCATTTGTTTGTGTTGAACTTAATCTCACAGCTGAGGTCTGCACTGACCTTTCTTCTGTTAATAAAAGTCATTGTGATCATTATCATTTCAAAGCGTAAACATCGCTACATCTCCGACACCTGAGTCAAGATGCATGACTCTCTGTGTCGTTGTCCCGAGGAGTCAGGCTTGGTATCACGTTGTGTATTTAATAGCTGCAGTCGCCTCCTTTCTGCCGTTGTTTGCGTCTCAGAATAGTAAAGGTAATCTGCCTGAAATCAGCGTTATGGACAGTTTTATCAATATTGATATAATCTCAAACTAAACACCAGCGCTGGAATGGAAAGTTTTCCCCTTCCAGCCTGCATCTATCTCTCCGCTTCTTCCTTTTCACTCATCAAAATGAAACTGTGATGCACATTCAAGAGGCAGAACATTGGAAAAGGAGGCAGAAGCCTGAAAAAGATCCATTTTGTTTTAACGTTAGCTGAAAGTCGTTTGTGTTTCCTACAGTGGGAGGACTGCAGTATTCATTGGGGTAGTTTATTTTGATAGGCACCATCAGTTTCTTCTCGTTTCTCCACCTGCCTTTCCCTCGTCAACTCTTTTTCCACCACACAATCTGTTTTTCCCGACTTTCTCCATAGTCATGTCTCTCCACTCCCCTCTCTGCTCTTGGCCCTTTACCACATTCCCATTCGTCCCTCTTCTCTCTCTCTCTCTCTCTCTCTCTCTCTCCATCTCCCTTCCAATATCTCCCCCACCCACCCATCCTTTTCCACCATCACTCCCACAGTCCCATCAGTGCTTTTCTGAGTCCAGGCTTGTATATCCATTAGTCAGTGTTATCTTCATGTCAACAGTTCCTCTCAAATATTTACAATAGTCCCCAGTGGGGAGACTTCCAGCTAGGGGTGGGATGATTCACCCTTTGTTAACACAATCACCCCAAAGTTACTCGGTACCACTCGGAAACACATGAACATGAGTAATAGGCCCAAAGTGTCCCAAAAACATGTTTGGTACACTGAAGCACTTGACCTTTGAGAGCAGAGTTTATGATGCACCTGTGAGTGAATGTGAAGCTATGACTAAACATACAGTAGATGTGTTGTCAACATCAGTCAACCTAAAGACACAATTATATGATAAACCTGGAGGCTGAGATTTGATCATCATCATAACAATCACTGTTATAAAAATCCATAAAATACTGATGGGCAAGAACTAAAGTTACAGATTCTTCTTGACTTGTTTTAGGTATGACAGACAAAAGAAATATCCATATTTGGGATGATATAACGCCATGACAACCAAGTCCTAGAGTAATATAACAAACAGTTCTTATCTCCCAACTTTCATGTCCATGCTGAATTCCAGCGGTGCCAAAGCCGGGGGTCAGAATCCCCGAAAAGGATCGCAATATAAACATTTCTGTCAGGCAGCAGCAAGCAGCTGAGGAGAACTATTGTGTGTAGCGCTCCCACTGAGAACACACACCAAAGGTGTGAAAATAACCAAATACTGTAAACGTACATACAAATGCACGCAGGTCACACAAGCAAACGTGAGCTTGTGCTTACACACACACACACACACACACACACACACACACACAGATGCAGCTAAGCATCTATTCAGAGTGAGTCAGCAGTAAACTGTGACAGATAAAGAAGACGCTGGAGGTAGCGGGTTTATTTGACGTCTCTCTCTCTCTCTCTCTCTCCTTCTCTTGGTGGTGTCTGTCTTGGCCCGTCTTTAACCGTGACCTCCTGCTGTGTTTGTTTTACAGTTGGGACTCTGCAGCGCTGTTTCGGGGAAACACAAACACACGGACTGACGCGCTCATGCATGAAGAAAGCAGACGTTGCTTCGTGGAAGGAGGAAATGCAGTAAGTTCAGTCTGACGTTAGTGAAACACTCGAGTGTTTCCTCATGGAGTGTTTTGCGGCAGTTCCGTCTATTTATCGTAAGATCTCAGATATTAAATGTGCGGTCGGCTTGAGCTTGAACTGGAAGGACCCGTTCTCACTGAAACAGTGAATTCAGTCGTTCTAGTGAAGCTTTTCTGGACGTGAATCTAAAGGTTAGAGAGCAGCAGGTGATCAGAAGCGTGACTGAATAAAAGATCCTCTTCTGAGTGTTTACATACAATCAAAATGATCTTTGAACATGGTTCATAGAAGTGCTCAGACAACCAATATGGAAGAGAAAACAAAGGCAACCCTTTAAATGATTGCTCATACTGTATGTATGTATGTATATATATATATATATATATATATATATATATATATATATATATATATATATATATATATATATATATATATATATATATGACGATGGGTTGGTAGAAAGATGGATCAATGGCTCCTTAATAAAGGGTTTTATTACATCCAATGAAGGACATGGAAGAAAACACAGATGAAGACAGATGGAAGTAAAAAAAAGTCAGTATTTCATATTACTGTCGTCATGAAGTCATCAGTTCAGTGAGGATGAGGATGATGATGATGATGATGATGATGATGATGATGATGATGATGATGATGATGATGCAGCTTCCTGGGTAGTCTTTCAGCCAATGCTGCACTACTTAACCTCATACTTCCATAGACTACAGGGTAATCAAGGAACACCCACACACCAGCATGCACCCACCCACCCTCTGTCTCTCTCACACACACACACACACACACACACACACACACACACACACACACACACACACACACACACACACACACACACACACACACACACACACACACACACACACACACACTTTCTCCTGGCCTGATGATGAGCTGGCAAGTGGAGCAATCCATGTGCAGGCCGGGGTGTGAGGTGTAACGTTTCAAAACACACTGCCAATTCTGCTCAGAAACGAAGATGAAGTACCCTTACAGACACACACACACACACACACACACACACACACACACACATCTGCACTGGAGAAAAAAAAAAAAACACATAAAATCCCAGGTGTGTGGAAGATTTGGAATAAACATCCTGAACTAATGTGAGCAGATGATGGAAAAATATATCTGGCAGCAAATAATAAACATCAGTCTAATTAGTTATTATACTTTATTGATTATCCTAATAGTTACAAATAGCTGAATGCCTTTCATTGACACGTGCGTATTAAAAGGCTTGGAGTTTTTACAATCTCCATCACCGTTTGGCTCCGTCAGTTTTCTTTCTGTACAGGACATCAACTCTATGATCACATGCGGTGTATTATGATATTCCTGTTGGTCACAAGTTCAAAACCTGTCTCTCAAAAGCATAATCCACAGAGTCATGCCTATCTTGTTTCTAGCTGTTGGACAGACTTTATCTCCACTCAACTGTCCAGAATCATAGCAGGAACACATGTTAATCTGTTTACAGATCCTGACCTTGTGCTTGGGTCATCCTCAGTGTTGTGACTTTTGGTGTCTGGTACTGAACTTTAAATTGCCGTACATCCATACCTGGCCTTGCACCACTACTACTGTGACATAATGGATCTCACTGTGTCTACAAAAATTGGTTTTACTTCGACGTGCATTGTGGGTGGTTTGCATGCAGACTGTGCTGAACGCGGGCTAGATACTTCCACGTCTGGTTCTGGAAGATCCAATAGCTATTCTTGCTAAATTGAATAAAGTATTATTGAAAAGACAAGTGTGACTGTAGCTCCAGCTCTGGTCTCAGGAACTGATTGTGGTCTCTGGGTTCAGTCTATCACCCGGAAAAGACCCTGGATAGAATTCCATGATTAAGTGCATATCTTATCAGGCACCCAGACAAACCGCATTCAAAACCAGTCAAATGCACACCCATTGTGAAAGAACAATATTCCAACGCTCGGGCGGGACTCCAAGCGGCTGGAAAAAATTGAATTCACATGCTTCAGTGTCAGGTTTTCTCAGCGTACACCAAAATACAAATGTTAAGGTTGTAAATGATTACCAAAGTCAGTCGAATTCATCCTCTGGGGACTATGAACATCTGTACAAAATAATGGCAATCCGTAGGATAGTTATGTCAGTCTGGACCAAAGCGGTGGACTAACCAACAAACCAAATGTGACCCCTCTTAACCAAAGCATCACTCTGTGTGTGTGTGTGTGTGTGTGTGTGTGTGTGTGTGTGTGTGTGTGTGTGTGTGTGTGTGTGTGTGTGTGTGAGTTATTAAACACCAGCACTGCTGTGTGGTGCATCCGTCTCAAAGAGACCAGTGATGGTCTACATGGGCCTGGTCCACAATCACACCAACCAAAACACGCCTTCGAAAAAGAGTGAACTGAAGAGTGAACTGAAGAGTGAACTGAAGAGTAAACTGAAGAGTGAACTGAAGAGTAAACTGAAAAGTGAACTGAAAAGTGAACTGAAGAGTAAACTGAAGAGTGAACTGAAGAGTGAACTGAAGAGTGAACTGAAGAGTAAACTGAAGAGTGAACTGAAGAGTGAACTGAAGAGTGAACTGAAGAGTATAGACGGGACTATTAAGTAGTCAACAACTACGCGATAAGAGTAATCAAGCATAACGAAACAAACAACCTCTGCCCTTTATTTCTATGTGCATTTAACTCTCCACAGCTCGTCTTCATCGTGACCTCCATGCTGCCTTGGCAACAGCTGAGGAACATCTCACACTGATGCACGTCTGAACACACACACACACACACACACACACACACACACACACACACAGCTATAAACCCACACACACGTTCAAACAGGCGCCAACACACACAGGCAGGTCATATTAATATTTATTAATATCTCCTGTTCTGCTGTGTTCTCTTGGCAGACTGAGCTGCTGCAGAGTGTGGCCTGGCTGCACAAACAGAGCTGAACAATAAAACATCTCTAAATTAACTTTCATTACCTTCTTAAGGGCCGATTCATCGGGCTGTCACGCTAATGAGGGGTTCCCCTACTTCTCCCCCATTGAATCCGTCTCCCTCGGTTCATTTCTTCACGCTGCCACGTCTGTCTCTGAGCCGTCCTTGCTCTTAGTCCTTGTCGTGCTCTTTCAATACCACACGATGTAACAATTGAATACACTTCAAAAGCCTGGTGTGATGGTGCCAGACTATCCTCACCAGAAGACAACGGCATCGATTGTTCATTCAATCGACCCATCTTGTTCCTTTCAAGTGACTTGCTGTCATCACAATAGGAAAGACTGTCCTCTCAGAGCAGCAAAGGTTGAAGCGTCTTTGGGGTAAGAGGTTGATGTCCGGGTGAACGGAGACCGCGGATCAAAGTACTGTGAGCCTCGGGTTTCATCCATTACACCTCGGAAGACGCTACAATACTCTCACGTTTATTTAACACCGATACCAAAGTTATGAAGATGAAGGAGTGAAAAACATGACGACAAAACCACCTGAGATTCTCTTTGACAGCTTGTGTGGAGGAGCAGAACATGGAAAAATGAAAGACTGATCAACCAACAAAGAGGCTGACATACAACTTTACAGGGAGAGATGCTGTTCAAAACAGAGCCATGATGCCAAGATAAAATATGCTCAATCTGCAGAGCGCTGAGCTCACAGTGACATATCTGCTGTCAGCACTGTCTCATATTCTCAATTTAACGCAATGCGTCCCAGATGGTAATTATATTATACGAAGATAAATTGAAGCACATACCGATGTACAGACCAATATGTCTGAATCTCTTCAGGGAGAAGAGCTAGATTGATGTTTGTGGTAGGACAACTGTACACCTTCTGTGCTCCACCTTTTATTCTGCTCCCGTTGTTATATCTGTTGTCTGTCCCTAAGCCCCACGGAAAAGCACCAGGCTTTGAAGCAAATTGTACATAGTGGCCAAACTGTGGAATTACAACGTCCGGGTCCATCACGTGATGCCATTGGGCCCAAAACACACTTTCCCCATAGACTTACATTGAGAAAGACGAGTTTGAAACTTTTTCTTTAGGTGAATCAACTTGAAACGCTGAATCCAGTTCTTATTATACATGCATGTCCATCAGACATGAAACACCAACAACAACAACAACAACAACAACAAGAAGTGCTGTTCTGTGCTTTGAAAACACCCGAGTGATTGGGCAGAGTGAGGATGTGGTTTCATCAAAGTGAACCCAGTAAGCCTCATCAGTGGGCCGGCATGCACACCGACAGGTTCTGTAACGAAAGCTTAAAGAGACGCGGTCACACACGCGCACAAATTAAAATATTGCCTCAAGATCACTTCCATTCTGTACTTTGCGTGGAGTTTCCCGCCTGGATTGTTATGTCGTCAACTTTATGGGGCAGCCATGATGTTAATGTAGCAAAACCAGAAGAGAAACACAAAAAATGATGTGTGCTGCTCCGTGCATGACTTAGACTAGGCCAATACAAGAGTGTGTATGCTGTGAGGTTATATCTTTTATCATAATTCACCCTCTAGTTTCCTCTGGAGCATGCCAAACAAAGCACCATTATGCTGCCTTCAGGGCCCTCATTAAATTACCAACATAACAACTTGTTCCTGCTTAAACAATATGAAAAAGGGGTAAATATAGAAACAGCTGGATTTGGGATTCTGGATTTTACTCTATTCATTAAGCCTTATTAAATGACTAATGCTGCTCTGTTCAGCAGGTGTCCACAGTGTGAGAAGCAGGAGGACCTCTCATCACGGGCGATTAATATTACATGGTAGTAAAAATCACGATTATAAAGGTATGTTATCCATCTAAATGAGAGGCATTAATGGTTGCCCTGTTGCCAATTTTAGGCAAAACACCAATATCAGTCCAGCATATCAGCAAGCCAACACTTGGGTTGCTAGGCGGCTAACAGACAGGCACCATCAGATACCCACTCAGGCTGGGTGATCAAACACTTCATGCGAGCCGCCGATCACTGAATGGGCCACCATACAGCTGGGGAGCGTTCAAAGGCTCTCAGGTAGGTAGACGAGTGAGGTATGCAGGCTGCGGCTGGACGCTGTCATCCACACACACACACACACACACACACACACACACACACACAGTCTCAAACAAGTGGCACATTCCTTCTATGACATAGTGCTGCTCAAATACGGGGCTCAGATGTTTCTCCCTTTGTAGTTCTGCAAACGCTAAGAAAGATTCAGAAAGTGAGCGAGACAGAAAGAGAAAGGGAGGGAAGAGATGTGATGTTTTCTTTTTCCTGCCTTGCCAGTGAAACCCGATCGCTCTTTCATTCCCTCTTTCATTGTGTCAGTTGCTCTTTTGTGTATGTTGCTGATGAGGCCCCCTTTGACACTGAAGAGGTTATGCAGCTGATACCTGACTCCCATTGAAGATACTTCTCTCTCAAAAACACACACACACACACACACACACACACACACACACACACACACACACAGAGAGAGACAGACACACACACACACACACACACACACACACAGAGAGAGACAGACACACACGCTCACATGGACACATCCACGACCCTATTTTCTTTAGTTTTCATACACTCAAGCTTCTGTCCCTGAATTTCTTCCTTTCTTTATTGTTCCCTCAGCCTTCCTATCACTTCTCCACCATCCTCACACAGATACTCAGGTCACAGCACAGCAAGATATCACGGGAGAAGTGTTGGAAAACACTTACATCACCGCTGAGCGAGGGACAGGGAGGGAAGGAGGAGTGGGAGTATGGAGGGAGATCCTCTGTGTGTCCTCTCTCCTGGTCGCTGCCTCCTGTGCATCAGTACTTCTCCTCACCCTCGACTGATACTCGGTACTGAAGGAGCTTTTATTTCTTTGTTGTTTTTCCTAATTAGACCACATTTCTATCAATAACAGAAATGAGTAAAGTTTCACCACCTCGACAAGAGAAGGTGAACTTTCTAACCGCCCCCTACCAACCGGAGAAAGGACACCACTCTAGGTCAGATCCCGCGGGATTGGAGCTCCACTCCAGACCTCCTTTCTGGTTGTTTCTTCAGAGGCTCTCACGGAAAGCTCCGGAGTTCCCCCAAAGATAAAAGACACCTCAGATTACGGAGTGAAATGTCCACCATGTCACAAGACAAGGCTGGGTGTGTTTATGGTGCTGGGTATGATGAGACAGAGGGAAGCAGTGTGTGTGTGTGTGTGTGTGTGTGTGTGTGTGTGTGTGTGTGTGTGTGTGTGTGTGTGTGTGTGTGTGTGTGTGTGTGTGTGTGTGTGTGTGTGTGTGTGTGTGTGGACGATGACAGCTCTTTAACAGTGAACAGCTGGCCCGTATACTCTCTACCCTTCATATCCGATAACAATCGATTTAAACTTCTTATATTGAAGTCAATAAAATTAAAATATTGTTGGCTATAAAATTAAGCCTGAAAGTTTGAACTGTTTATTGATTTGCTCAGAGTTCTGTTTAAAAGATGTTGTCGACACGTGTCGACACGGGAGACTTCTTTGAAGGTCCTTTCTTTACTAGAAGTCTGATGATAATTCATGCATGTAGACATATCAATGTCAATATGTGCAGGGAGCTCTTCACAACTAAATGATGGAAACGACTGCGTGTTGACAACAAGTCCGTAGATGACAGCACATTCACATTTCTCTCAACTCTGCAACAACGCTGATTCACATTATGCAAGACATGAAGTAAGGTCCCTTCCTCTAAAGACGACATGGGATTATTATCAATATGCAGAATATTACCGTAGGTCTAGCAACATGATTGTCATGACGATCATTACTGCAACTGAGAAACCTCGGAGTCAAGAAAGATGGAGATTTCATCCCTTCACCCTCACCCTGAAAGGAGCCCTCAGGAACCTTTTCATATGTAGGCTGCACTGTCCTGGTCTGCCCTGCCGCAAATGTAAAAGCATTCTGGTGCCACGTCCATATACCAAACCTGTAGGCTTAGACTTAATCCACAGCCATCAAAGATGGTCCATAAAAGGCTTTAACGTAAACTTTAAGTCAACCTTCTCAAAGTGTCGTGGGATTGAGGTCCTTTCTGGACAAGAGACCATATATGAGCTGACAAGAACAAGGTGAGCTCTGTGTGGTTTAACGGCTTTGTGATGTTGACTCACATGAAACACAACAAAGCAGTCTGACAAATGTTAGCCTTTTAGCATAGAATACAGGCTTGATGAATCACAGATCTGCCTCTTACTTATAGTTTACGTCTATATTCATCTTTAGTCATACAGGATACGATGCACACCGAACCCAACACTTAGTTTAGCCACTTAAAACAGGTCTTATCTATGAATCGTCAGAAGAGGGAGTTTGTGTGTAAATATATATTTCATAGATTATCTTGAACAGGTAAACCAGCCACTTTGGAGAGATATACATTTGATAGATCATTTGTTTTATGTTCCATGTGTGTGTAAATGAGGCCAAATAAATTCATTTTGCATTTGGTTTCCTCTCATCAGAAAAACTAAATGTACGCCAGCCTTTCATATTAGATTCAATCTTATAAGTATCTTATATTATCAGAACAATACGAACATCCAGGCTCCCTCATGTGGCTCAAGAGGTGTGTGCAGATATAATCGTTAAATAAAAGACTATGAAAGAAAGGATTAGGCAACCCTGCTAAAACCTACAGCGACCCACCTGTGGGTCCCAACACGTCTGGGGAGGACTTCATCTCCAGTAGCTTATATCTAGTATCTAGTATCTGACACTACAATAATAACTGCTCTGCTTCTCACATCACGCTATAGGATGTTGGAACATGTACACACCGCTAGCACACAAGAAACACACATTTGTATTTGGCAGAGCAGTAAAATGCAAGATTCAAAATGTCTCTCACCTGCCAGCTTTTTTGTTTGCTCGACTGCAACTAAATGGGAACCTTCATACAAGACATGAGCGTAAACATGGAGTGAAATGCTATGCAGGGCATCTCATCCATTTATCACTGGAAGGGCAAGAGAGAAGCACAGCATACAGCCAGCATGGACCGATATAGACCAGGACATGAATACCCAACTAGAATACAAAATTAAAACAGGAATAATAATAATAATAATAAAAGTCTAAGATGCTGTTGACTTTTGTTAAGTCATGTCAAAGGAAGCGTGGGGAAAATATATCCTCTCTCAAGACAGACAGCACAACAAATACATATCAGACCGTTACATAGCAGACATATTTCAAGGATGATCATCCAGTTTTTGTGTCTGACAGCCACAGTGAGCCTCACATCAGCTTCAAAGCCCCCCCCCCCCCCCCCCCCCCCCTTAATTTGCATAGGTTGGGTTTCCTAACCATTCAGAGTAAATACATCTTGTTTCCTTTTGCATTTCTTTTTGCTGCTACAACTCTCGCCCGGCCACAAGACGATAACAAATTGGTGCGAAGTGGTCTGGGAAGACGTTTCAATAAACATGAAGTTTCTCTGAACGTTGTGATGCCTCTGCTTTAAATGACACACATGCACAAACACACAGATGCAGAGATACACACATGCACACGCACAGGGAAACCACACGACAGTCCTGCCTTACTTCAGAGGATATCCCATCCCCTCACTCCTCACCGCTACATTAACCACCCCCTCACCTCCGCCTCCTTCCCCTCTTCTCTCATCCTTCCATCCCAAATTCTCAACAATTTACATCCAGAGGTTGAGAAGCAGCTGGACAATAAAAGCAGCTTAAAAGGACACACTCCCACAATGTTTATGCTAGCCAGCCCTGAGCAGCAATGAAATTGAACAGTTAAGAGGCCGGTTGTGTTGCTCACCGGCCAGGTTTTCGTGTCTTCATTTATCTCTGGCTCTCGCAGTCAAAAGGACTTAAGGACAGTCCGGGGCAGACGTTGTGTATGTTTGTGTGCGTGTGTCCTCGGGACGATGTGTCCCAGAGGCCTGGGTCCCGGGGGGCTTTTAAGACACCACTCAATAACGCAGTTTCTCCAAACAAGCTGTTGGGATGATCAGATTAGACATTAAGCGAGGGAACATGCTCCAGATCAAGGAGGAAAGGGATTCCTCTGGTTGAGAGGGCCTCCATTCATAACACAGGCCGATGATAAACCATCTGCTCTACCTGCAGATGTAACGGGACCAGAGCTGCGGTGATGCTGTAGATCCGGATGATGGACGTCCTGTTTGATACAGCTGATAACGTTTACTCAACAGATGACGGAGATGTACTTAATGACAGTAAATCACATTAGAAAAGCAAGACTACTTCACTCATTGGCAAATATAAATGTACTGAATCTATTTAACCATTTCAGGAAAAAGTTAGGTTCAACTTAGGTCAGAGACCTCGAAATCTGGCTAGACAGCAGAACAGCAATGCAACAAACAGACACAGCTTTCACTAATCTATTTGCATCACGGTAGATTATTGTTTGGGACCTCCACTTTATCCCAGGAGCCATATTCAGCCTAAAGAAAACCACCAGCAGCACCAGTATGAACTATGAGGGCGACTAATCCTTATTTAACGTTGTTGAAACGTTACGAGGATCTTACATCTAAGACTAGGATCTAGAAAAACAAGGAAGTCCAGGAGTTCTTGTCATAACATTGCCACATTTAAGTTCTCGATATAGTGTGCTCGGGCTTTTAATGTATCCAGCTATGGGAAGTTCAAGTATGAAACTGCACGACTGGATCAAATGCCCTTTTAAAATATGGCCATCAGCATATTTCTGTGGAGTATGAACGTAAAACAAGCAGTGATGTAGTTTAATGAGACTGTGCCACAAGTTTATGGCAACAGATTTATCTGATTTAGGACCAGAGTTGAACATATTTAATAGCGCCACCTGTGGTGAGTTCAGGCTTTGTACGTCCGTGTTGCATGTCAGATGAGTAGCAAGTTCATGTATGTAGTTCATGTTCAGACTGACAATTGGTTAAAAAAAAAAAAAACATGTTAAACAGATGCTGAGTCTGGAATAAAGGCTTGTGGAGAAGTTTCATCCCGTAGCACAGCCAGCCAGCCAGCCAGCCAGCCAGCCAGCCAGCCACACACACACACACACACACACACACACACACACACACACACACACACAAATCTCTCCAATCACACGTAGTTTCATCTGCACGCCTTTCAACAAGGATTACTTCATGTACACAAGGCCATGCGTTCTAACACACACACACACACACACACACACACACACACACACACACACACACACACACACACACACACACACACGATCAGTTAACTAGGGTCTGTGGGTTTGGAGCAGCAGATAGATTTTAGGGCTTCGGGGTCTGATGTTGGCGCTCATCACATCAAACCCTGCAGAGACTCAAGCCTGTCTGCAGAGCATTGATTTAAAATGTGTTCCCTGACTAGCAGCGCTGGAAACGGTGCGGTTCCTGCAGTGGTGAGTGAGGGGGAAGATGAGATGTTTGCCGCAGCATTCAGATACTATTTGTTCACAGTTTAAATGGGATTTAACACAGAATGTGTTCAGAGTCGTCACTACCAGCAAACACAAAGCAAGGTGAGCGCTGTTAAGATGTGGTGTCCCAAACACAGCACCTCCAGACACTCCAAACAAATACGATGAGAATTGAGATGGAACACTTTAAATGAAACAAAATAAAACAGCGTACCAGCTACAGAGCACATCTCTGCTTGAAACATTAGCACATAAACAACAGCTTATCAACGGTGTACTGACGCTTTGTGGTGAGAAGGTCGGGATTGGTTGCAGGTGAGAGCAGCAGCAGCAGCAGCATAAACAACAGAACCAGAGGGCAGCATGACGTCACATGAATACTAATAAAGCAAGATAAGCAGATAAACACATTTTCTCTGAAGCACAAGATTTCACCAATGCAGCTGTACGAAACATGCATGAGAAAGAAAGCCACGTGGAGCGCCGAGTAGCGAACAGCGCAGGGACACAATGACGTGGAGAAGCAACACTCAGATACGTCCCTAAAGCCAACATGGTGACGTTACCACAATCTCCATAACGCAGAGCCAATAACCGCCCAAGACAACAGCAATCTCTCCAGCCCCATAATCTTCACAATCACATTCATGTTTAAACTATAACTCAAACATGAGGATGCACACATCAAACAGCGGCCAGAGGAACACTTAAACCACTGCTAATTGAATACATGCAAGGCGGCAGCAGCAAGCAGCAAGCAGCGGATAAAGTGCACGAAGCAAACAGGAAAAACGCAAACAGTCAGCTGGAGCTTGGGTACTTAGCTTAGCTAGCTGAGGTGAAGCGCGGTCCTCCACATCGGTACCTCGGGCAGTGAGAGGAGCTGCAGTCCCAGACCTAGATCCACGTCCCCGACGAGCAGAACCACACAGGACAGGAAACTCCCTTTGCACTTGAAGTGGCGTTTGAGGCCCACGGCTCCATAAATTCTCCCTTTTGTTGCGGGGAAAACACATTATTTATCCATGAAGCGTGGAGAAAAACATCGAGGTAGATCGCGTATGAAACTAATAACTTACTTAATGGGGAATTAAGCAGAATCGGAAAGGATAAAGAGTGGGCGGAGCAATGACCTATTAAGCCCGACAGACCCAAATTCGGGCCCGCTGTAGCATTTACCGTCGAAAAAAGTCCATTTATGCATGTATTTATGAATATGAATATGTTATATACCCAAAAAAAAGAAATCTGGGTAAAACAAACAATCTAAGACATTTTTACAAACTCCAAACACCATTCTACACAACTATTGTACGCAAATAAAAGATTTATCACAAAATCACGTATTTCTAGCCATAACTCGCTCTTCTCCGAGTTAGCATCACAAAGCTAACGGTTAGCATCACAAAGCTAACGGTTAGCATAGGCAACCGAGATAGCACAAAGCACGAGCATTCGACACAAATTCCAGAACTACCTTCAGAACGCCTCTCCGGTAAACCCTCACAAGGCTGTGAGCAAACAAACACCAGAAACACAATGTGTAATATCCTTCAAAATCATCCAAAGCTCCTTACCTTTTCGTTGTTCTGCTGTAAATCTCCGCTTAATTCCGTCAACAATAGTTCTACGTGTTTCCGGTGCGTCTCTGAACTGTCCCCGTGTAGAAACACGGGTAACAAGTGTTTGAGAAACAATATTCAAAGCACTGTGTTGCACGATAGGCTACAATGTATCTAATATTTACAAAATGTAAGCTGCCATATGCACATATTTATATGTATTTTAAGTGGTGTAAGTATAAAGGCACTTGTACTTGAGTATTTCCTTAACTGGTACTTTATACTTCCACTCTCCTCCAGAGGTAAATACTTTGTGGGTTGAGATTTTATATACAAAACGTGATCATGTCTATAATATAGGATGCACTGTTATGTATCAAACTACCCACCACTACATGCAGTAAGAAGAATCCAGCTCCATCAACTACCATATTAAATGATGCATGTCGATGTATTGTAAAAAAAATCCAATAAAATAAATCCAGAAAGCTCGGCTGAGTTATTAAAGGGCCTCCGACCCTCAGGGTCCCCAAAAGCACCAGGTGGATTACGTGTCAGTTGGTTTGTGATCATTGTATTAGTTACACTGTTGTTTGGAGATATGCAGTAGCTAACACCACTGAAACAAAATCATCTGAAATGATATGAGCCACAACCCAGATTCTGTACCGATACCTGTCTTGTCTACCAGAGGACCTGTATTCAAATGTACATCTGAGGCAAACAAGGGGCCAATAAGAGCCCAGCATTCTAGCCCCTACCAGGTTCATCCACCCAGGTCTAAAAGTGGACATTCTGCATAATAATTACGTTTATTTGTCATACAGTAGCACATTGCTGTTTACACTTCTGTGCTTATACTTAACTCTAATTTTGATATGTGGTATCTTTTCTTTGAAAGTAAAATAATCGCTTCATCAACAACTGCATATTTTCTTCTCACACATATACATGCACGTTCAATGACCTCATCAAACATGGAATGCACATTGTAAGTCTCATCATCAAAAAGATTACAAAAAAGGAATAATTAAATATTCTCCCCGTCAAATTGCATGCAAGGCCAGGCAAAACAAAGTGAGGGAGGACAGACCATCCCTGAAGAGGGGAGGGATGGAGGCTTATTGTGGCTGAACATGCTGGCTGTCCTTCAGCACTCTGGGTAAATACTGGCGGTGTGACAATAGATTCAGCTGGAGCTGAGGAGGCTGTCACCTCAGCGCTTATCAGGCCGTGGATCTCTCACACACACACACACACACACACACACACGACCTGTATCACTATCGCTGCATCTGGCCTCTGCTGTGGGAGTGACAGTCCTCTTTAGATCTCCTGCAGTCTGGGAGCAGATAACAGCCTGTCTGAGTGCTACTTGTTACAGGATGAAGCCACCCTCATCGCGCACACATGCGATCCCCATCTTCACGGATCTAATCTCCTCTATATCTGTGCGCACCACTCCCCTCCTAAGTGCCTCCAGTTCACTCTCCGCTGATGAATAGCAATCAAGTGCCGCTTGTAGGTGAAAATGTCACACAAACTGATATTTACATTTCAGACATTATCACAACCCTCATGACGGACTCATGCGATCCCACTCTGTTGCACCGGGACCCTTTGAGGTTTCCTAACCAGAGTGTGAGTCTTCTCCCCCTTCATCCCTCAGGAGCTATTGTGTTAATCTCTGAATAGAAGAAACGCTCTTTGCATGACACCAGTGGAAGGACGATAAAAATAAACCTACTGTCTAGCTGCTTTTCAATGGCTTAATGTGAAGCTTTTTAATTTAATTTAGTATCATTTTGAAGAAAATGCAGTTGTACTGTTATCTTGAGCTCCTCAGAGTGTCAGTGCACCAACACTGACACTCTGAGGAGGAAACATCAGCAGCTATCTTTTCTATTTTTCCTTTCTACAGTTGAGATAATTGTAGTCTTTCTGGCCAATGCACCTGCAGTTTTAACAACTGTCTTTTAAACCTCAATCATCAAAGTGCTGATTGCCAGATTTTGATAAAGCTAAAATTCTGTTTACATTATTTGGTGCACCCTCTGTAAAGCATGCCTACAAGTGTGGATACAACTCTTTCCCCTCAATGACCCTTCATCCAGGTAGAACAAATGTTTGCGTTTTCAAAAGGTAGCATTCCCATCAAAGCTGTGGCAGACCGCAGGGAAAACCTTGCAGATCAACTTGTTCTCGTTAAGAGTGCGTCAGGGAAAGAACGACAGCCTCAGGCAACATCTAGTGTAAATACAGGTTTATTAGGGATGAAGTTGTTCCATGATAAACAAAAGGGGAAAAACATTCACAGTACATTTCATCTCCCTTACACGGTGCATGGAAACATTGTACAACCTCAAAACCCCATTGTTGCTCTGCACAAATATGGTGCCTCTTTACAAAAATACTTCCTTTAGAAGACAATACCGGTAAGGGTATAAGGGGCACGTTGGCAAAACTAGTAATATTCTCTTCCTCCATGAATTTGATTAATACCTCAAAAATGGCAACGAGCTACAACAAATATTAAGCAAAATCTCAATTTAATAGTCCCTAAAGAATGCATTTGTGTAAAATGACCTGGAAGATGATGAGACGCTAATGACATCTGCAGCTCTACACTTGCACAACAGTAAACTATCCAGCCGGAAGCTGAGGTCTGATGGTTAAAAACACAAAACAGGAAGCAACTGGTCAAGGTCAGCATACATGAGAGCCGACTGGTTGAATTCAGGCGTGTGGATGGAAAGTGACTGGTCCAGACATCCTGCGGTAGGTTTAGTCAAACGTGATTGGTCAGATCAGGGTCCTCTGTAGAGTGATTGGTCTTTTTAAGGAGAGGTAGGATAGTTGTCATGGTCAATGTATCAGGGTCCCAGGATGAAACTATAACAACTTCTTACAGCACGTGAAATGACTGCTGACCTGTCACCTAATGACATATTGTTCTTCAAACATCTCACCAATTCATCTACTGTATCATTAACCATCACAAGTGTGAGACGTGATAAAAAGGATTGCAGCGAACCAACCGTGTTTAAAAATCAGAACGTTCATGGAGCACGTTTCTGGTGTTTATCGTTATGAGTTAGTTAGGGTTAGAGGCGGAGCTACTGACATCTTGTCAGTGATCTTCATGTTTGTGCCGTAGATTCTATCCAGATTGAGAGTAAAAGGGGACATTTTGGCACAAGTATATGTTTATGGAAAATGAAAAAAAAGGACAATTTCAATTTAGAAATGCTTAATAACAATGTTGAACAATCCATGTGTTCTGAAATGTAGCAAAGCATTGACTGAATCAAGTGCAATGTTGCTGTAGACCCTTAGCACAGCAGTCAGGTTAACATCTGGCCCTAGTTTACAAACGGTGATCCTTCATTTCCCGCTAGAAAGATAATGAGGACACACATATCGGAGTGGATGGAGCCACATACACTTCAAACAAAACACCACCCTTCACCGTCAAGGCCAAAGGCTGGCATCACATGTACTGTAACATCAGAACCACACGGGACGATGTGATGGACCCGGTTCACAAACATCACTGAATCCAGTCAGCTACCAGAGATCCAGAGAGTGTTTGTTTGGTACCGTCTCTCCCAGCATCACATCACTTCTGTGGAGTCCTACTTCAAAAGGCCCGATCCATTTGGTTTATTGCATTAAATGCTCGATAGAAGCGGCTCTTTAATCTTTCTGGATCCGTGTGCGATTGCTGCTCTAGAAGCAATAGGTGGAGACACAAGTAAGTGAAAAGAAAAAAAGCAAGCGGCATGACTGGATTCCCATCACTGGCTATGGCTTCTAAAACGTGATTTTCTCGGTTTATGATAATTATTGGACCGAATACAAAAATCTTTTAGCACCGTATAAAACTGGAACTGAAAGAACTTTACAAAAATGTTGCACTATTCTGCTTTTTTTCTTTTTACTTGCCCGGGGAAAAAAAAAAAGTGAGATATTAATCTTTCAGCAAATAGACCTGATAGATCTGTATATAAAGGGAACACCAAATTGCCTCACGATAAAAAAAGAAAGTTGGATAAAATGTGGGAGAACAGTTAACAGTGTGGAAAAACATTGGTGCTCAACTCTCTCACACCTTTCTTTAGGGTTTCACCTTCATATCTCTGCTGCTGTTCCTTTTTAAATTACAATTCATCTAAAAGGTTTCAATCAACTATTGACTATTTCCTAAAACATCATAACAGTGAAATTGAACTTGTCTGCATCTACATTTCTGATTGTTGTTGTACATTAATATAGGCGCCTATAATGAGGAAGACATTGCCGGTTGCTCCCTAGATTACACAAACCACATGCAAATGGTTAACGCATCCTTCCCTTAATATCTAGAAATAAAAGTCGTGCCTGTAAATCTGTCTCCGAGTACATTAGTACTTAGTGGAGGCACCAATAAAAAATAACTACAATATCTGCATCGCTCGGCTCCTGTTGTACGAGCCGGTTTCATCTTTCAGCAAACAATTTCTTTTATTCCTAGATGATAGGAAGGGTGAGCCAATAACTTTGAAATCATCTTTGCTCAATTGGCTGAGTCGCAACAGGACAAAGATCATGTTAATGTGGCGATATTTTTTTTGGAAAAACATTGACTCATCGTGTCCCACCCTCCTCGCTCCATGTGCGCTCACAGAGGGGTCCTCCTCACTGGCTCTCCGACTCGCGGACCTTGGCTTGCAGGGCGTCACAAGTCTTCTTGGCGTCTCCGAGCAACATTGCAGTGTTGGGCTTGTAGAAGATGGGGTTGTCAACAGCTGCGTATCCCACGCCCAGCGAACGCTTCATCACAACCACCTAGAGCGGGACGAGATACGGGCGCTCGTTAGCCTCCATGTGGACGATCAGATGTGAAGTATTTGAAAAGAATTTCTAGGGGGAGCCAGTTTCAAAACTATGCCAACTTCTCTAAAGAAAAAAAGCTGAAATTCCCCCCGATCATTGGGCCTCTGTCCAGTTAGCTTAGATCTAGAGATAGCGCTGGGCTGTTTGCAATTTAAAAAGTCACTCACAGCTGCTGTATTAACATATTCAACAATATTGTTTTCATTAAAAACACTGCTCGTCAATCAGTAGAACTGATTCAATTATAACCTGAACGTTTGGTTTGGACAACATTAATTCAATGAAGATGCATCCGACTTTAACATGTGTAAAAGTATGTAAATGTTTGTCAGTGTGGTTTGCACATGACTCATGCATGAGCACTTATGAACGACCATTCAAAAGCATTCGTGTGATTTCTCTGAAAACCCATTTTTCTTTTTCTTTGTGCGTCTTTATCGGTGCACCTGTATGCGTGTCTCTGTGTGCGTCCATATTAGCGTGTGGGGTTAAAGTGGAATGTCCACTTTGATTTCCCCAGAGGAGAGTGTGTGGAAACGAGTGGGAGCGCTGTATAAATCCCAGATCTCGGATCGGTGCCAGTGGGATGCTCCGAATGTCGTCATTCCACAGCGACAGAGTCACCACTAATGGGATCAGCATGGGACCGCACCTGGAACTGTAACAGTCTGCCTCTATGTACGTGAGCCCTGAGTGTGTGTGTGTGTGTGTGTGTGTGTGTGTGTGTGTGTGTGTGTTTTCAAATGGGAGGCCCCTCTATGGGTGTAGACTCCAACATTCAGTTGTGGCGGTAAAAAGCAGTCCAGTTGTCGTAAAATCCAGTCGTCTTTATCTTTTTGGGCTTCAGGGTAACCTCATTATCACACATGCATGGACCAGATGTCTCACCTGCTTCGACTTCCAGACCTCCAGCACAGGCATACCCGCAATGATAGAGTTGGGATCTTCCTGGGAGGCCGAGTTGACTGTGTCATTGGCACCGATCACCAGGACCAGGTCCGTTTCTGATTGGTCACCCAACAAATTAAAAGAAATTAGGAAACATATCTCAATCCTTTTATCTTGTGTTTACTGGATTCATTTGTCCCGGCCTGTGTCTCCATGACGATATATCTTTTCCAATCTTTCGCTTCTCAACTAAAGTTAACAAGTTGTATCGCTGTAGTCTAGCTGTCACTCTGAAATATTTGTTACCTCCTAATTTCCCATAAAACCACTACTTGTCATTTTGATATGTGAACAAACGAGATAAACATCTCGATGTCTTTGCTTCCAGTCTTTAAAGTGAGCCAATAGTCTCCTGGCTGCAGCTTCATATTTAGCATAAACACATGAGAGTAATACGAATCTGCTCATTAAACTCTCGGCAAGAAAACGAATAAATCTATTTCTCCAAATGGGAAACAAGACATTTAACTACATACTTTCTGTGGCCTTCTCCCTCTAAAAAGCTGCAACAAAATGAAAACATGTTGGGTCACAATCATTCTAGATGAGTCACTTAAGTAATTCATGGCA
Organism: Cebidichthys violaceus; assembly: GCF_023349555.1. Classification (NCBI taxonomy): domain Eukaryota; kingdom Metazoa; phylum Chordata; class Actinopteri; order Perciformes; family Stichaeidae; genus Cebidichthys; species Cebidichthys violaceus. The sequence continues at coordinate 886,503 of NW_027176285.1, forward strand.
GGTACAGCAAGGACGAGATCTTACCAGCAAAGTCTTCATTAATCTCCTCCATCTCCAGGACGATATCGTACGGGACACCAGCTTCAGCCAGCAGCACGTTGAGCTGACCTGGCATACGGCCGGCCACGGGGTGGATACCAAACCTGTGAAAACAAAATGGAACGAGTCCTTTAAAAGGTTCTGTACAAGAGGAGGAGAGAGACGTTTGTGATTATAGTCTGGTTACACACACTTCCCATTGTAATCCTCCACTATGTGTTATTAGTCGAGTGTGTACGGATATGTGTGACTGGGTATACATAGCTCTCAAACTCAATTAGCCATGTCATGTAATCAGGGTACTAGATGAACACCAGCCACTGAATTCCGGTGTCTCGGAGATTTATTTTCAGTTTTCTTTGGGGCGAGTTTTGGGCAGATTCAGGGTGCAGTTGGCCGACGTTTCTGGGATCATGGCTGCCGATTGAAAAGTCATTTTCTGCCGTTCAGACTACATGTATTAGGGGACAGTGGGAAGACGCACAGGTTAGGGTTTTGCAGAAAGAAGAAGCGAAAGCGTGCTGCGCTTCCAGACTTCATGGTGTCAATATTCTGCCGTGTAAAAGGAATAAAATGGCCGATGGTTCTTCCAGACAGAGGGAGAGGTGTAGCAGGATTACACAGGCAGGTACGAGTAGCAAGAAGATAATATTTCATGAGAACGCATTTGAATACAGAACAGAGAAAAGTAGGAGAGGAGGAGTAAGACATCAGGGCAAAGGCTTGTTTTGTGACCACCCACTTTCCACTAATCAACTACAAATGCTCTAAGTAGCAGCAGCTGCAGCAGCCAGGATCAAACAACTGAGGCAGGACAATTACACATGCTGTACCTTGTCCTTCCTCTCCTTTCTTTCACGTTTCCTTTTCCTCATTCCTTCTTCGCACACAGGTCTCCTCCTATCTGTCCTGCCCCATCTTCTTGTCATCAAGCTCAAAACCACAACTCTTCTTTCATGTCCTCCGCGGCTCACTTTACATCTTGTGTCGGGTCAAATTGTTTGACTTTAATTCCTTGCGTCCTCAATCCACATGTACATCTATACCGTTTCTATCCACCTCCGTCTATATTCACCTAGCGATCGATCTGTATAAAGCACAGGTGACTGATTAGGAACACGTCTCGCACTACTTCTGTTTTGTTGGCCTTAGATACTATAGTTACTGGAGTTTCTTCTTTCGATGGATTCAATAAACGTACATTTAATGTGTCGATGAGTTGGTTTAATCACTCCTTTACCTGACTTTCTTGCCAGCATCTTTAAGCATCTTCACCAACTCAGCAATGGGGTACTGGGCCTTTGCAGCGCAGAGTCCATAACCTGAAAGACAGTTTGAAACGACAACAGGAAACAATTAGCCCGTATTAAAGCTTAGGATGGACGACCTCTCCAAGACAGATACGTTCTCAGATCTTCTTATGACAGAATATGTATATGTTTTTTTCACTCCTTTGCAGCCCTAGTATCCACTAACCTTCACCAACCAAAAAAATAAGGTAAAATGCTCAACAGCACAGAGTGAGCATATCTAATAATTAAAGTCCCTTTAACCCAGAGTTAACACGCTAATGATGTTAGCATGTTAACTGATCGGTTGAATGATAGATAAGACTAAAAAGTACTTCACAAATAGATACGTATTTCAATTAACCATTTCCTATAACTGTGATACTCATAAATCATGTACCTAATATTAAACATTCGGATCATATACTGATATATAATCAGGTTACTTGCCTTCTAGTAGAGAGCTGGCATTGATTTCTACACACAGTATGTGGGTTTTTTTCTCTGAACCTCAGACTTCTTCGTGTTTAATATTGCTGTTGTGTGGGGCTTGATTTTTATCACACACACACACACACACACACACACACACACACACACACACACACACACACGTCAAAACGGTCCAGTGGTGTTTACTAGCCTTGTCACAACAAGCAGTCAGGAGCTTGTCTTGTTACATCACACCAGTCAAACTGACAAGCTTTCAAATTCAGCATAAAGAAAGGGGGGGGGGGCGTGATTGACTGTATGCAGACCAGCTCAACAACTTAATGGTTCTGTTCTCTCCATCACAGTTCTTCTTTCATTCCTTCTCTGTGGGGTTCCTCCTATAAGAGAAACAAGTGGACCCGGGCCATGCGGAGATGGGCCAGACGAAGCCCGGGAAACACTTATGTTTATCAGGCAGTTTCCACAGATGTCAATCAGGCAGAGTGACTGTGACGGCTCCCATTAGAGAGACCGGTCGAAGGGGAAACAAGGGGTCCGACTGAAGGCCGGCACCGGGTCACACTACGAGCTGGTTAATCACTACAAAAAGGTAGAGAAGGATTACTCTGACTGAAGCTACTTTGACACTTTCTATGACGATCGTTTATTTCACTTATTCTAATCCTGATATTTCACTGGTTTATGTCTCCAAAGAAATGTCTGGCATTGTGTTATTCGTCTCGTCTCGAATCGTTTGTAGACCATTTTGAGAAAAGGCTACCAAAAAAATATTTTTTTTTAATATCCGCTCCTTCATTTCTCCCCAAAAAAAAAAAGTCTCTGGCCTGCTTTTTGTTTTCAGCTGTCAGACACGTTTCTCTTCATCATCCATTAGTCTCAACAGAGTAAAGTAAAGATGGTTTGGTTTAATCTCTATTGGATGCTGCTACACGGATCACTTATCTTCCACTTCTCAACCATGTGACCACTTTAATTCTTGTAAATTGCCAGAGTTTCCTCTGAAGTTATTTTGTGTATATAGGAACTCAGCAGTGTGACTGGAATCACCAATTTGCAGGCTGGATGCCTTTAGTCTGTGTTTACATGGACCAACGTGAGTAAAACAACTCAACAGTCTGGGGAGGGGAGTGAGAGATCACCGGGCCGAGCAGCACCGAGGACCATCGCAACAGTTCAAGTGGGAGGTTCAGACGCGTAATCATGATGGAATATTGAAAACACATGAAACGGAGAAAAGCATGTACCTGGAACAAAGGGCGGACCCCGAGTCTAACCCCGAAAAAAGAACTAGAAGCCAATCTTGAACATAGTGCGTGAGTTGTCAACACACACACACACACACACACACACACACACACACACACACACACACACACACACACACACACACACACACACACACACATATATATGCTGCACTGTAGAATGTCTATTTACCTGGGAGTGACGACCACACAGAAACCTTGTGTGTGTGTGTGTGTGTGTGTGTGTGTGTGTGTGTGTGGCCACTCTGCCATGACTTGTCAATTAGCCTAGCCAAATGGTGATGTAACATGGGTCAAGAAAAGGTTAAATAAACAGAACACACACTTCGCTAATGCTGGAAAAAAAAAAAAAGAGAAAAAGAAAGTGACTGGCAAAGTCAAAGTACCATGTTTTTCCACTCACGTACAAGACCCTCTGAAGTGTGTGTGTGTGTGTGTGTGTGTGTGTGTGGGGTTGCGTGTACTTGTGTGAGTGTGTGTGTCGTACCCGGAGTGATGATTATGCTCTGGGCGTCTTTAATCATTTCGACGGTCTGGTCCACGTTGACCTCGGTGTGTGTCCCGGTGATCTCCATGGGTTTCCCTGTACCGGTGGAAGACGTGCCGTAGCCTCCCAAGATCACGTTAGCCAGTGAACGATTCATAGCCTGAGAAAGAGGTTTTGCAATTAATTACATTACCTTAACTTTATTGACTGTGTACAGCAAAACACAGCCATCAGAGGACATTTGAAAGGGAGGTTTCCTCAAAGAACACACATTTAAGACCTGAGATTTGTTATTTACAAGAAGGACTCGACTGCGGTAAAGTTAGAGTCCCTCCTGGTGGAGAGGAGAGGAACAGCAGCGTTGCCGAGACTCAAGGCAGCAGCTCTACGATGCAGGTTTTTAATAAGGTTGGCTCCACTCACCACACACATGATATACGACAGAATGGCTCCAGACGACCCAATGAGAGCTCCGACGATGGTCAGCAGGTTGTTGTTGAGCAGGAAGCCCTCGGCGCACAGGGCCCAGCCCGAGTAACTGTTCAGTACGGTGATCACCACCGGCATGTCAGCGCCTCCAATAGCTGCCGTCAAGGTCACACCCTGAAGGAGAGAAGAGGAAGAGCGCAGGAGAGGAGGTTCATCCACGGCTGGAATCAGATTAGCTCTTTAACACAGTGAACAGCAGCAGATGTGATGATCGGCTATAAAGAGGAAAAGTGATCCCTCCATAACAATTAGATGCACTTCGAGTGCAAAAACGGACCCTGGAGAAACGCACGCACGCACACACGCACACGCACACACACACACACACACACACACACGCACGCACACACGCACACACACACACACACACACACACCGTACCATGACAGCGGAGAGAGCAGACACAGATCCGAGGCAGGTGATGCCTGTGGTGTAACTGGGATCCAGCATGTAGGGAATCATCCCACCAACACACGCTGCCATGAGAGTGGCGTTCAGAGCATGACGACCAGGGAGTGCCAGGGGAGCGCTGCTCAGAACACCTGCATGGAGAGAAGAGGATTTTAAATAAAACACCGCTAACAACTGTCCATGAACACTTGTGTTTATTTATCAATCAGCTGTAACCGTAGTCTTAAAAAGGCACGAGTCAAAACAGCAGAAAGAGGCTTTAACAGCAGCACCACTTGAGACTTGTCATTAACTGAATGTCATGTTCCTGCATAATTTGCCCTCATGAAACACTCAGACATTACAGAGCGGCTGCTGGGACCGGTGGCAGCGCATGAACCCCATGAACTCTTTTTTTCTCTCTTTCCACTTCACAGCATACAGTATGAAGAGTCAGACCTGATAACTACAGTTCAGGCCAAGCTGACATAAAAATAAATAAAATAAAAATACTATTAATCCTGTTGAGTGAAGTTCATTCACATCGACAATCGCAATATGTTCCTTTTATCAGCGCTAGACAGCTTTACGAGTCACTTTTGACCCAACAATTGGACTGAATGTGGATTTTTGATCCATGATAAAATCCCATGTCGTCCCATCCCTACTTCTATTACCCCTAAATATTAAAGTGCAATAAAATGTACAGCTCACCTAACTGGTGGTTATGGACCAGATGAAGAATCAAACGAGTAAACTAAGTTAACAATTTATCAGGTCATGAAATAACTAAGCTGTTGCAAACATAAAATGAAATACTAAGTGATAATTCATGAAATCATAAGGATGTGTAAGACTCAAAAACACAAATATAACAAAAATAATTTGTTTTTGGTAGCCAATACTAATATAATCGTCTATAAAAGGTTCTTCCAACTTGTATAATGTAAAGTAACTCTTTTAAAGAGTCAAGTCCCAAACATACAGGCTGACGGTTCAGGTTCACCTGTGTCAAAATCTGTACTTCTAAATACAAAAAAAAAGCCTTAATGTAGGTTCTGTCTGTGCATTAGCATACTGGAAATGTAAATGTTTGCTCTGCGAGGAACATTAAGCACCCACCCACACCCACACACACACACACACACACACACACACACACACACACACACACACACACACACCTTGCAGTTTGCCGTATGCAACCAAAGAGCCGCTGAAAGTGATCCCGCCGATGTAAGTGCCGAGGTACGCGACTATCTTGGTGAGGTTGGCGGCGGGGTCTGTGGCGAAGTGGGGGTACTCGATCATGTATTCAGCCACACAGGTGAGCACGGCAGCCAGGCCCACCAAGCTGTGGAAGGCAGCCACCAGCTGGGGCAGGTCGGTGATCTGGATCTTCTTAGCGATGGCCAAGCCTTAAGGGGGGGGGGAGAGATACAAAAGAGATAACAAATAAATACAGTGCAGTGGCCCTGAAAGACCCACACGCTAATAACATGCAAATCAGAAGCACGTGCGCGCGCACACACACACACACACACACACACACACAAGAGGACTGCTGGGAAGTGGGTCCATCTGAGGAACCAGGTGTTGCTGATGAGGCCTGTTCGGGGAAATTCCATGTTTGTGAGCGGGTCTACGCTGTGTGTGTGTGTGTGTGTGTGTGTGTGTGTGTGTGTGTGTGTGTGTGTAGTTTAGTCTAGTATACGCTTCGTTACTGGAACGATTAGCATTTAAATGATCAAACTGTCCTGAATGAGCGAGAACAAGTGAGTAATACCTGCTGCTGACCATTTCGACAGACCCCCCCCCCCCCTCTGAGTCTGGTGGGGAGTTAGTCATGTTGTGTTTGATGTTGCGCTCTGCACACCTGCAGCTTAATCTGGCCAGGCTTGCAATACATGCACACACACACACACACACACACACACACACACACACACACACACACACAAACAATGCAAAACCAATTTACACCGATTTGCTGAAACACCATTCTGTAAGTCTGCTTTCTCCTCCTTGTGACTTAAATACACACTGACTCACCAGTAGTGCCACCTACAGCCATGGCTGCACTCATCTGTGCCATGAGCTCAGGACTCGGTTTGAGGGCACCCAGAGTGGCAATGATCCCGCCCGCGACTCCCATCATACCCAAAGCGTTACCCAGACGGGCCGTTTTCTGGTTGGAAAGGCCGGCCAGGGCCCCGACACAGCACAGACCCGAGCCCAGGTACATCATCTGGTTACAGAACGAGGCAGAGAATGGACAATAGTGGGATTATAGACAACGATTGAGGGTCCACAGGATGAGATGTTAGGCCAAGTGATTTACTTGGAAGGGCCTGTACCACATCTGGGAAAACACAGGGGACATGGCATTTCAAACATCCTCTCGCACCTGTTCAATGTTGTATCCAGACTGCAGAGCGGCAGCGTAGCCGCCGATAAAGACTCCACCGGGGAGCAGGTAAAGGTAGTTGTGCTCTGGAGGATCAGTGGGACGCTTGAACATGTCCAACATCTTCTTAGTCACCAGGAAACCACCTGGGTGAAGAGACAGAGGAAATGAGTACTTACAATGGCAGTAAAATAGGTTTAAAATCCAAAAGAAATATGAGCAGTAAAGTGAATAAAACACAGTGTAAGAGGTGATGATGCAGGGATGTAAAGGCAAGGAGTTAAAGGCACCTGAAGAACATCTATTTTTAGACAACAGGTGTTTCAGTCAAAAGCTGAAAAGTGTTGCCAAGCCTAATAACCAATGTTATGAATTTAATGAGTCTACTTTATGTCAGTGTAAATATTTCAAGTAGAAAACCTCAAAAACGTCAAACCGGGACCAGACGGTGTCTCACTGCTTTACAGGAGGAGATCACATTTCTGTGTGTCTCTCTTTCCCCCCTGGCATTATTGCACACACACACACACACACACACACACACACACACACACACACACACACACACACACACACACACACACACACACACACACACACACACACACACACACACACAAAAGGTGAATCACGTTTCTTACCAGTTCATGTAAATTCAGTCGTAGTCCTGGTTAAAAGTGTAACAGAATCGGACTAATATTATTGCTGACCAATCTGTGTCAATATATTAAGATGGAGGAATGTTCATGTATTTTAACAACGCAAAGCCAGCATCTACTGGTTTCTCTTGGTAATTTTGTTTTTCAAACCCAGAAGGGGTCTGCTGACACTATATTTAGAAAGCTTCCAAGAATAGAAATGAATCAGCAACACTGGCCAGCATGAGGCCGCTGAGTCCACAGACAGGCTAGCAGCTCTGTGAGGCTCTACTGTACATGCCAGTCACTTCCACATGGTGAGGCATAACGCTTATTAAATAGACACCAGTATGGGATGGGTACTGTGCATCAGCAGTTACCCACATCCCAGGTATCGTTAAAAAGTTGGATTAGAGCATCCCTATATTGACCTGATGATGAAAAAGTCAGAGCATCTTTCAACAACTCAGCTGGTCCGTTTCTACCATGAAGGTGATTATAAGCCATTTATAAATCAGAATTAATGATGAGATTTCGCTCAATGACTGAAATGAGTGGCCTGGAGCAATAACAGGAAAATAAGGAATGCGATATTGCCCGTCGACACTGGGTTTGTGAGGAAAGAGGAACATATTTAGCTGAAGATATTCAACAGGCCGAGGTGTTTTCCATGCATTCCCACATCTTTCAGCTGCGGAGACACAACGGGGAACAAGAAGCTCCGGCCAGGGACCTATTCCTCAAATCAGACTGAAAAATGTCAGGGTATGTTTTACTGGAGCTAAACTTCACTATTGTGCTTTGTCCTATTCCATGGAATGTTTTTTTTCTGTTCCCGGGGGTTTATGGGTAATGCGGTAAACCGCTTAGAAATGTGCGTGTGGAAACAAACCGTGTAGAAGATCACAAATGAAACTAGGTACGTCTATAGAGGCTGTGGTGTTTCAACATGCTCTCGTTGAGGGAAATCTAAAAGACTGATTTAACTCAAGATGGTCTGCATCTCACTCACAAACACTCAGAGGAGCTCGGGTGATTTCAAACAAACGGGCTGAACTGTAAGTTAACTACGTTCATTCGCCCGGTGTGGAGCTGTGAGCTAACTGGAGAAATTAAAACAAATGCATGGCTCAGCCCTGGAGGAACAGGACTAGTAGAGAGTGATGAGTATTATACTGACTCCAGGAACGCCGTCATTATAATGGAAATTATTAAGGGAAATAGCAGGGATGCATGTGTGTGGTCCAGGCCAGAGCCACCGACTCTGGGTCTGAGCAGGTGGGTAAGAGGGCAGCTGCAAAACTTGGTTCGAAAGCATGTTATTGTACAATCAATATAAAACACTTCAATCTTCGGCCTAAGTTTGATATTTTACTGGCTAAAGGTTGCTGTAACTGGCAGCGATCGCTGTGAGGCGTCTACCGGTGACTCACCGGCAATGTTGACCGAGGAGATGAAGGCGGCCAGCACAGCCAGTGTCTCAGCAGTAGTTGTTGGGGTGTAGGCGCCTCCCATCAGGGACAGACCACCCACAGCCGTCAGACCTGCAGAGCAAGGACAGCGAAGTAGTCATGATCCTCCACGTTCATAGTTCGTTATACGGGACAGTGAAACCTTTCGGTGAAGATGTTACAAAAGAAAACAACAAAAGATTAATTCGGTCATAAAAGAGTTCATCCTAACAGCAGCATTGTGTAACAGCTGCAGGAATTCTAGAGTCGTTTCTTAAGCTTGGAATACTTTGTCTGCTTCCCGCATTGGAAAAAGACAGAAATAGAAAGATTTAGAGATTTGAAAACTCCAAAAAAAAAAAAAAAAAAAAAAAAAAAAAAAAAGAGGGAGTGTGTGTTTACCAAAAGAGGCTCAGGAAACCTTGATAACATCAGTCCTGTAATGACTTACAGGCAGTAGGATGCAACACACAGCACCCCAAGAGCCTGCAGTAATTGTGTTTGAGTGTAATTTAGGTTGACTAGCAGGTAGAGTGTGTGTGTGTGTGTGTGTGTGTGTGTGTGTGTGTGTGTGTGTGTGTGTGTATCAAATAAATAGTGTTGGTTAGAATTTTCAAATGAGGCATATATGTGAAGTTTGACCCTCTCTCACGGGTCTCTTTTTGTCATATCGGCTCCTAAACAAAGCAAGTTTCAAATGCTGCCAAACATCATTTCACAACTTCTAGGACAGAAGTTGACAGGCCGACAGAAAACCCTCACTGTTCAGAAAGACACGACAGAAGGAAGCATGCAGCGTTTGTTGGTGAGGAGCATAAGAAGAGGACAGCAGTCACATAATATTAGTCTAAAGGATGATTAAATATGCATCGGACACATCAAAATAAAAGCTGCAGCCTTCTAGATTTGGCACAGTTTATCCAAAACAAGTAGTAGTTACACTATTTGGTAGAGATCAAAGGCAAGTCTGGCTACTAAAACTAACAGATTAGCCAGAAAGAAAGCCAATAGGCATCATACGTATACTGGGTGGGCCAAGGTCGCTGTGACAAACATCAGCTACCAGGCTACAGGCACAGTGTGACAGTGAATCACTGCTCTCAAGTAGATTAAAGCATTTCTATCAGACACCAGATATGAAGAGGTGCCTCAATGAGCCACTGGATACGAGACCAGTGTGAAGAATTCAAGATGACCCACCAGTCCGTCACTACTGGCTGTAACACTATAATCCCCACATGAAGAATATAACTGTCCCTTACTCAAACCCTAAATTCCAATAGGATTCCCTAATGTCTGAGTGATCGTGTGTGTGTGTGTGTGTGTGTGTGTGTGTGTGTGTGTGTGTGTGTGTGTGTCTTTACGATGTCTGGCATAACATCAACAGAGTTATGTTGGTCTCACCGTTTCCATAACCACAGACAGTCAGTGACAGAAATACAAAATAATAATAAAGAAATAAAGTAATGCCAAATATGGATGGAAAATATCTCAACAGGGATAGAAGGAGGGCAGAGAGAGAGAGAGAGAGAGAGAGAGAGAGAGAGAGAGAGAGAGAGAGAGAGAGAGAGAGAGAGAGAGAGAGAGAGAGAGAGAGAGAACAGGAAGACCTTAGAATGAACTCCAACGTGTGAGGATTCATTTCATTTGCCGTCTCATATTCTACTGATATTCAGTGATGACTTATCGATGAAATTTGACAAATAGTACACTTCAGGGAGACAAAACATAGAAAATAAAAGCAAAGAGACCCAGAAGAACAAGTGTGACGCTGTGGAGAGTTGAATGTGAAAACGGTGTATTTGTGTAAGTGATAAAGGAAGTTAAGAACGGTCTCTGCTGAGCTCTCATGTCTGGCTGTGTGTAAACGAGCAATGACTTCCGTGACCCTCAGAGATCAGCGACGGTGTGTTACTTCCTACCCCAGTGTGGGTTTTAAGAGTGATCAAAGCCAGGAGAACACACACATGCACTTACCTCTCTAACCTCTTAACCCCTCTGTGTTGAGCTGCAGCCGACAATCAGGAAACAATCTTCTCAGTTTTTATTTGGACCCAAGAACAGCGTGGCTGCAGAGAAATCGGCTGGACTGATAGGTGGCATGTTTGATCTCACTGCTTGGTCTTCATTTTACGCCAGAATGTGTTTTTGCTTTTTGCACTATGTGTGTTAGAATTATTGCTCTAAAGATTAGCGTGACAGTAACTCTGGCTATAGATTTCGGATCATATTGCTCAGCCCTACCTCGTGCCTGACGCTAGCAGCGGTGTAGAGCTGGAATGCATTATACCGAAAGGTGTTTGTAAAAGACGCAACAAAACACAACCAACCTGAGATGGCGTTGGTGACCGACATGAGCGGCGAGTGCAGAGCAGGAGTGACTCCCCACACCGTGTGGTATCCCACGATGCCAGCCAGACCGAAGGTGGTGACGATCTGAGTGAAGGCGGCGTTGGGAGCTGACAGACCCAGACCCAGCAGGGTGGCGGCACCTGGTCAAAGAAATAAAAAAAAGAGCTACTGTAAAAACTATACACCTACACACACACACACACACACACACACACACACACACACACACACACACACACACACACACACACACACACACACACACACACACACACACACACACACACACACACACACACACACACCAGTATATCTGGGGGAAGATTCTGTTAGAATAATGTGAACATTTTGCTTGACTGCATGAAGCAGAAGGCACTTGACCACCCATGGCGTCCTTATTTCCTGTTACTTCCACAGACAGGTATAATTATCAGTCAAAGAGCAATTTGTCTGGTGGCACGAAACAAACCGCCTGGTGAAGCAAAAAGACGCTCTCCGTCTCCATGGCAGTCAATCTACCGTGATTCAAAATGACTGCGTCACATGACACACTAATAACCAGCATGAAGCAGGTTCCCACTCTCATAATACAAAATAAAAAGAGCAGCTAAAACCAGCAGCTGGGAGTTGGTATTAAGTAGGAAACTACTTGCGCACCTAAACAATGTGTGAACCGCATTAACTGCATGTGGCACACTTAACACAGAGCGCTGTGTGGCACCATGGGAACCACTCACAACAGCACTACTTCAAACACACACTCAGCGGGAGGCTTTTTCTTTTTACAATGCACACTTCCTGACTCTAACAGGGGGGGGTGTGTGTGTGTGTGTGTGTGTGTGTGTGTGTGTGTGTGTGTGTGTGTGTGTGTGTGTGTGTGTGTGTGTGTGTGTGTGTGTGTGTGTCACTTCTCGCCTCCTGTGCACATTCCAGCAGCAACCTAAAAAGCTGATTATTAACCTATGCTTCACCTCAACCTCCCTCAAGACCCAATGTGGACAATTAACAAGAAGTCTTGTAAATGAGCGAAGCTCTCAGACATGGCAGAAATTATATTTCTTAACCAGAAAATCTAAACATTTGGTGTCACGTTTAACCAACCTCCAGTGTACACGCCAGCAGTAGTGAGTGTAGCCTTGAAGGGGGAGATTTGTGGAGCCTTCTCCTTCTCCTGTGTGGGTTTAGGAGGAGCTGCAACGGGCACATTGTTAGGCTGGGGAGCGGGGAACAGGTTCTTTCCGTCCTGGAGGAGACAAGAATTCCCACCGAGAAAAGGTACAATGTGGAAGGGAGAAAGAGAAGGGGGGGGGGGGGGGGGGGGGGGGGGACAAACAGAAGGTTCAATCAATCTTTCCTATGCACCATATTAATGGCTTGGCTTGTAGTTATCTACACTTTATTCCCGGATCTCATCACCTGATGGTGTACAATGTCCTGTGTTGCATTCCTAAATCTCTGAAACATTAGACTACGCTGTCAAGCTCAAAGTAAGCAAACTAATGATCAGTAAGAACAGAAAGTAATATCTGCATTTCAGCCTCGTTTGTGTGATCATCGTATCAGATACGAGTCAAAATACCGACGTTAATCTATTTGTTTGCTCCAAAAAAAAAGGAAAAAAGAACAGCGCTTAGATTGATTACAGCAAAAGTATTCTCCTAAAAAGTGAACAATGATCTATGATTTAAGACATGTAAATGATATGCGTCCGCCAGACTGAAAAACATGGATATTGGACTGAAGTACTGACGTCCACATTCAGGAGATACAGATGTTTTTATTTTTTCTAACATAGAAACTCAAATTTGGTAAATTTCGCAGAACCTTGACCCAGATCTGTACTGATCCCAACATCTTACGGTTGAAACTTGTGCAACATTGTTTCTTAATTACCACACAATTAAAAAAGGGAAGCCTTCTAATGCAAAAGTGAGGAAATGTAATCTGCCCAATATGTAATCAAACGCAGGTAGTAAAGATACACAAATAACAGAAAGGGAATAGACCAGCTGCTCTGGATAGCAATGTGTTTGAAGCTTGAAGGCAACATCATAAGCTCCATTACTTACGTATTACTAACAGGATGGTTGTAACAAGCCAATAGAGGCCAACAACATCGGCAGGCCATTCTTTTTATAGGCTCTTATCAACAAAAGCATTATTAGAGTAGCATGAGCAGATATTATATAACAAATAAAAGCTTGAGATGATGAATGTGGTCACGCATAGACAGACATTTTTAATTGTAATGAACTAACAAGTGTTTAGAGACATTTTTAGGGACAAAGCGTAAGACGAAACGATTGTCTTGTCTTAGGGTGACATCTAGTGACGGTGAAAAGGACCTGCAGGTCATTTTGAATGACTTTATAAACGACTGCATGGATTTTTTTTTTTCTGTGTGTTGCACATCGTACCTGCATGACAACGGATCCCCTGACGACGTGATCGATGGTCCCGTAGTCAAACTCCTCCTTGACATCGAGGTAAAAGTTCTCCTTGTCGGGGCTGAGGAACCGCATCAACTTCGTGATGTTGTTGGAGTACAGAGTGCTGGACTGTGTCGGCAAGCGGCTGGGCAGGTCTGTGTAGCCGATATGGGTCACGCCCTAAAGACAACGATGAATAAATAAAAACTAATTACGAGACCATCAACCAAAGCAACACTTTCCTCTGAGAGAGCGTGCGAGCCGACCTTGTGCACCGACAGCTCTCCAGGTACTGTGGTCTCGATGTTTCCTCCGGCCTCAGCGGCCAAGTCCACCACCACTGACCCGTCCTTCATGCTCTCTATCATGGCTTTGGTGATCAGGATGGGAGCTCGCCTTCCTACAATGTTATAGAGGAAACACGGACATCGAGGCATTACACACCGACCCGAGGAGTGAAATCACATTCTGTGATATTCCATGACCTTTTCATTTGACCTCTGCATACCAGGGATAAGAGCGGTGGTGATGACAATGTCCACCTCCTGACACTGCTTGGCAAACAGCTTCATCTCTGCCTCGATGAACTCCTTCGACATTTCTTTGGCGTAGCCTCCCTGACCCTCTCCTGACTCCTCAACGTTCACCTCCAGCGGCTCTGCGCCCAGAGACTTAAACTGCTCCAAAGCTGCAGCTCTAAGAGAGACAGAGAGGGGGGGAGAGGGGGGGAGAGGGGGGGGGGGTTGTTAGTCAGGTAGAAGGAAAATATCTCTGCTAGACCAGTAATGACTAACATTGTCTGTCCTTAAAACTGCACACATGGACCTCGGGTGAAATTGACAGATTTCTTTGTTAAAACTACGTGAGTCTGTTTGTAATTCTTCAGATTTCAAATCTATCAAAACAAACCTGGTATCAAATCCTCTGACAATGGCTCCCATGGCTCTGGCAGAACCAGCTGAAGCCAATCCAGCCACTCCACCTCCAATGATCAGAACCTATTCACGTACATGACACAGATTGGGTCGGCCAGCACAGAGATTTAGCACGTTAAAACTGGCAGAGACACATTCACACTCACGACAACACATCTATTCTTTGACAATAAGAGAAACTTTGAATGCAGAACCGCTCACACTACACACCTTTGCAGGCGGCACTTTCCCAGCTGCTGTGATTTGTCCAGTGAAAAAGCGACCAAAGTTATTAGCTGCCAACACAACCGCCTTGTACCTGAAACCACGAAGAGCAAAATAAAACAGGAAATGATACGAAACTTCAAGCAATATGGAAAGTATGAACTGCAAGCATTTAACATGTACAATTAGAAATTAAATATCATAACAGACACACATTAAAGTGCAGCATCTCTCTTAAATAGACGATAAAACACATCAGTGAGGCGTTGAAGAGGACGCTCTTCATGAACGCAGGGACCTCCCTTGAAGGCATCATGTACCTACCCTGCGATGTTTGCCATGGAGCTCAGTGCATCGTAGCCCTGGGCGATGGTGACTCTGGGCACCTGGTCCATAGCCACGACGGTGGCCTTCTTCTGGGACAGCATGTCCATCAGCTCGGGGTTCTGAGCCGGGTAGATGAAGCTGAATAAAGTGGCCGCGTCCTTCATCAACTCCACCTCATGGACGCCCAGGTCGGGGTTGAAGATGGGAGCGCGAACCTGGAAGCAGAGCGATTGATTGAAGTAGAACAGGACAAGCTCTGTAGACTAATAGCCGTTATTCTAACTCTCTCCTACCTTAACCAGCACATCAGATGCCAAGACGTCTTTAATGTCTTTAATGGTTGCTCCGGCCTGAGTGTACTGTTCATCGGGGAACTTGGAAGGCTCTCCGGCTCCGGTCTCCACGATGACGTTGAAGCCCTGTTTGATGAGCGCCTGGACCCCAGCGGGGGACAGCGCCACACGACGTTCATTCTGGAAGATTTCTTTGGGCACACCGACTGTGAGCTGTTTGTATGCAATACCTGCAGAGGCAAAGAGAAACAGTACAGGAGACATAAGTGGTCATATTAACCAATTTAATTAAAACATTCAAAAACAGCAGAAAGATACAAACAATACACAGGATACAGTGTTTGCAGCTTTTCACTTTCAAAAGTCGGGGCTCATGGTATAAGACAAAGGAGATATTTAGAAAATGTTTTATTATATAAACATCATAGAGGAAAATACTCTAAAGCTTCAAGGAGAATTTCCTCAGAGTTAAAACCGTGTTTACCATAAATACTGTACTGCATGTGCAACGGCCTTTGAAGGCAGATAGACAAGGTCAGTGTCCAGCAACAACAGTAAGAGTCCACAGCCGTGATGGTGGTGCCCTTTGAGGATTGTAGTCGGTGTGTTAGCGTGCAAACATTAGCTACTTAGCACTGAACCAAAAGTACAGCTGAGACTCATGGGATGTCTTTAGTTTTGCAAGTATAACCAAAAAAAAATCATGGCTGTCTCTACCAAATGTGCCAATTAATTAGATAAATAATCATCACTGGATAACTCTGTCCTGCCTGAGTCAGGGGGACCAAAGCCATTAGGGATTTATCCTCTGGGGAACATGATTAGTGTGCAAAATGTTCAATCAAGACATTACAGTTTTGACCAAATGGTTTAACAGAACAACTTACATTGAAATCTGATTCAACGTGTGTGAGAACACAAGGGAAGCTTATGAAATATATATACAATGAGTATGCCAATGACACTCCTCTATTAATATTTGCAGCCGGTTCACTCAGTGTCTTTTTTAGTGCTCTTATTCAGGTCTAGTGTCTAAGCAGCGGTCAGGTCACATGTGTCGGCTCCTATGGAAAATTCCACTGCAGCTCCTTCCCTCCGTCTCCTTGCCTATAAATAAACACAGGAGTCTCTCACCTGCTGCGGTGACACGTCCTCTAACAACTTCTTTTAGTTTTAGGAAAAAGCTCAACAACACTTTTAAAAAAAAAAGCTATATAACATTTCCATAAACCAAGAGTCACGGCATGCCACTGAACGCATCGTGTGTCTGCCAACAAATGTAACACTCACCTAATAATCAGCTGAAGGTAATAAAGTCACAGAGCTGAGTCTATCATAGCATAAAAATGCAGTTTAGATTAAGTTCAAACTCCAGCAGATTGAATCCACAAAGTACATTTAGGGCCATGGACACACTGTGAAATAACCCAACCCCATCATTCATTTTAACTGGGATAGTGCACACAGAGGGGCACACTTGATCCTCACCACTAACGCACAAGCGGTGACCGGTAAACACCCGGTAAGAGTGAGTGAAAACGGACAGATCGACGCGTCGGCTAACCGAGAGGCATAGTTACTGTATTCATGTCTTAACACTGGTCTCACATCCAAGTCTGCAGTGCTGGCAGGTTTTGAGAGGGCCAGTAACATGACATAGTTCACATCAACGTCTCTACTGTATGTCTATAGGCTCCCTAGAGGTCAGAGCATAAGCACATCTATATGCAGTGTGTGTGTGTGTGTGTGTGTGTCCCTCCTTTACGAGCCTGTAAGCTGATACTTGTGTGTCCAGAATAGACGCTGCCAGCTGTTATTGGCGCTGGCTGAACTGCAGGAATGTCGGCATGAACCAGGTCACAAGCACCCCTCACCAACACTCACCTGCACTCACAGAGAGACATCAGCACACCCATGACCCCAACACACACACACGCACACCTGCAACCAGCTGGTACTGGCTCTCTCTCTCTCTCTCTCTCTCTCTCTCTCACACTCACACTCACACTCACACTCACACACACACACACACACACACACACACACACACACACACACACACACACACACACACACACACACGCTCAATGTGACTTTGGGACTCAGAGCAGATGCAGGTAGCAACATTGACCTCTACAATAAACAAGGGATTGACTTCTTCATAACAATTACTACAAAGAAAGAGTTAAAAAGGAATAACAATGAATGAATGAATGAATGAATGAATGAATGAATAGGGCTCTACTCTATAGCATATTTATATCACGATGACCGACTTGTGTCGCCAGCTGCCGAGGACAGCGGTGAATGAAGCTCACCTCTACAGCTGAATAGTACCATTGATGAGTGAATGAGTGTGTTGCCACCTGCCACAAAGGGACATGAGAATACACACAGCAGGTACAGGTGGTGGTGTTTTCATGCTGCTATCAGTAGTAAAACGTGCTTCTGCAAAGCTCAACAGCTGGGCTACGAGTGTTTTACATGTAGAGTCCAACAGGAAGGAAAGTAAGCCTGGTATCCATGAATGAAACCATCCTTTTTCTGATCTGATGACTTTATGTTTGACGAAGCCACAGTTCCTAATCGTAGACGTAAAACACCAGTAAACCAGAGAGGCAATTAAGGCTGCAACCAACTGTGATTCTAATGATTTTATCTTCTTGATTAATGGTTTAACCATTGCACTATAAAACGCTCTTCACATTTTATCCCAGAGTCCAAAGTGACACTTACCTTCTCCGATTAACAGCCAAAACCCCAAAAGGATTAATTGTACAATAATATAAAACAGACAAAAGCGGCAAATCCTCATAAATGAGAACAAGAAAATGTCATTTTGAATTAAAAAAGATTTAAGGTTAATATATTTTCAAAACAGTTGCCAATCAACTTTCTGTCAATCGACCAATCAATTAATTAAACTAATTATTTCAGCTGTAGGTCCCTCTGCAGTCAATAAATCAAATGTCCACCAACTGACGCAACATACAAAATATTTAAAAACTCAGTTATGTGTTTTTAGTGCCAAACGTGTGTCGCGTCTCACCTGGACTGGCGCACCGTCCGAGAGCTTGATGGGTCCTGAAGAAGCGGAGGCATGACGCTTTGATACCGCCGCCGCCGCTCTGCAGCTTCACGCAGGACACTCCGCTGAACACGGGGGCCGAGCAGCTGGCCGCCACAACACGAAGGAGGCTCGCCATGGTGCACACACACCCGACACTAACCGACAGGAGGAGCTCAACGGGACACACAACACCCCTCCTGAGGAAGAGACAAATCAGACATAAGGGCACCAGAAGACAGAGGGGGGTTGTGGGTAAATAAGAAGAGGATGAAAGTGTGTGTGAAAGAAAGAAGGAACATATGGGTGTGTGACAATATCTATATCCATCAGAAGCAGATCTCAATTAAATTGCAAATACTCATTTGAAAAAGTAGAACTTTAAGTTAAGTTTTACATAAATATATCCTACCCTGTTCCCCTGTAGATCAAACACACACTCATGACCTATGTTTATGCAATAGGTCACACACTTATGACCTATGCTTATGCAATAGGTCACACACTTTCCTACATGCGCTTGGACCCAAATCCAACACACATACTGGACACAGGCATATGAACACTTGTGTCTCATTTCCAAGGACACCGACACATCTGTAAATGAACAAAAATGAAGGACGACCACAGCCTACTGAACGACTCTAAGGCCGGGGACGGCATGAGGGACAGCATGAGGGACACGGCATGAGGGACACAGCATGAGGGACACAGCATGTTTACTTTAAAAGGGAGATAATGGAGCTGGGATCGTGTGGCGGATGTGGTCGGGTTAAACTAGAATAGACTGGCAATGAAGAGTGAAGAGGCCGTTTAAGATAAAAGGTCAAAAACACATCAAGTTAAGGGGGAAAGTTCAAATTAAAATGGATAACAATAAAGAACACAACTCTATTAGATCTCAAACTAGAGCGGAAATTATTTGACAATTATTCGAAATAGCGTAATAATGATTTTGATAATCAATTAGGTCATTTATCAAGGTAAGATGATGTCATTTTGTAGTTTCATTATGTCTAACAAGAGACTCGCTTTTCTCCTTTTGTGTCTTTGCACATTATTATTATTTTCCATTGCGTTTGAGTCAAAGGATCAATACAGCATTGCTTTCAATCAATGTTACAGAACCAATGGGAACAGCATCGGCATGTCAAGAACAAAGTAGGTCGTCTGTTGTGAATGTAGGTTGTCAATTATGTCACGTCAACTATTTTTAGTCATTTAGTCTTACAGGAACTGTTAGAGTGAGTCCAGGCTCAAATTAATTTGTTTTGTCCAACCAACAAATTTACCATCACAGAAAACAAAAACAAAACTCTGCACATCTGTAAAACACGTGTGTTAGTCGATCAGTCCGGATTAACGGGATTGATTTCTCTCAGTACAGCTGCAGCCTGGTGTGTTGTGTTCAGGACTCTTAAATTAAGTCAGGAAAACCAAAGCTACCACGTCATCAAAAAGTATCAAAAATGAGTCACACTAGATTCAGTTCAACATTGTGCTACATCTACAACGTCAGCCCATACAAAGGACGAACACGGAGTCACACTCGGAACCATTGTGGTTTGCTTTGTCCGGATTCCGGATTAAACCCGGGACAGGATGAAGGGCTCTCAGCCTCTAGCTAACGGCTTCTTTGACGTTTATGACCCAATAAATTACACATAAATCAACTGCTTCCACCGGCAACAGCGCCTCACAACTGTGTGTCATCCATACACAACCCGAACGCGTAAATCTGGTGGATGAAACGTGTTTCTGGTGCTCATCGCAGATTCTCTGAGTCTGATGTACACATGATTTGTGTGTCTGCCACTTTCCTCCTTTTGTCTGCAACATTTAGCTGGGGCTGAATGCTAACATAGGCTAGCTAGCTAGCGCTTGTAGCCCGGCAGCTAATACACATGTCTCGCGACGCGTGACTCAAAAAGACACCTGCACGCGCACAGAAATTCAAAAACGAAACAATTGCACGGTGAAGAAAAGTGTGAGTGGGAAGGTTAGCGGCAGACAACTCGACTGACCTTTGCCAATAGTCCTGGCTCTGTGCAGCAGAGGCGAACTGTGTGTCGACCCGGAAGAGGTCTGCTGAAAGCGGCCGATAAAGCAGTTTTATTGGATCATATGAGACGATGCATCAGAGGATATCCGACTACTTTGAATGCTTTAGTCATTCATAGGCCTAATGCTGTTTAAATACTGTTTCACCAACACTTAACCCAACATATTATTAACTGAGAGTAACAGTAAGGTTCATATTTTGCATTATTATCCATAACATTATCAGTTTCAGGTACATTTATGTAGACATTTTGTTTAAACCTCTTTGCAGGAAGCATATGCGCGAGTCCATTTCTAAATAGACAACCAATGCAAATGCATATGCAATTATATTTAAAAAATGTATTAATGAGCAGCACATATACGTGTATTCTACTATATGAGAAATGGCGTCCCAAAACCATGGTTAAAACTTACTGAAAGTGCAACTCTGTGCACGTCCACTGGGGAGCGCTCTTTTACCATAGATCCACTATCGCATTATGGGGGGAATGGTCTTTTTTAAATCTTTTTTTTATGATTCCTTCTACACTAAACAGCAATGAAATGGACTTACATATACATCTGAATACAAATATGTCAGACATGGCTGCATAATCCTGTTAAGGGGGCCAATGCAACATCCATCCAACTACTTTCTACCATATCAACAATAACCATTGTCCTACACAAGTTCACACTGCGAGAGAACTGGGAGACAATTTTTAAGTTGCTGCCAAGTTGGTAATGCAGGCTTCAATAATTTACCAACAGGTTTGATTATATCTTTTCTGGGAAATACATTTTTCAGATGCAACAATATGTTTTGGCATTTCAAAGGAAATACTTATACTTTTGGAAAATGTCATTTTCTCTTATGATGCGACCGCGACATGTTATTTGTTGTTTACTGTGGTTTGTCCTGTTCTGTTTGAATAGTATCATTAGCTGCCATTAGGTGTCATGATGTGATTCATATCCTTTCTGCAGAATGTACTATATTAAATATATTATCTATGCATAGATGTTCACTTTGCACAGCATTCCTCCATCTTTTGGAACACCTGGCTCTCGTTTTGAGACTTCGACTGGTGCAGATAATCATACGCCGCTGTATGAGATCAAGTGAGTTCTGATATTTGGATGGTAGCGTGTGATCACTGCAAAGGGGGCTTTGACTCAATAGACGTTGTACAGTATATGTAATCTCAAGCATCACGTCATGACGAACAGATGTGGACTAGGAGGATATCAGAACTGATATGTAGCAATTTTCTTTTTTACTTAAAACAAATCTTTAAAAGTATTGATATGTTTTACAAATTGGACAATATGATCTTCTTCATCAAACTGTTCATACAGGATCAAAACAATCCTATAAACTGCCTGTAGTCCAGGATTTCAACCCTCGTTGATCTTTGGTCGGCCCCCTCTAGCCCCTCTTCATGGACTAATCAGTTCCACTCACACGACTAGCAATGGCACCGCTGTTCAAAGATGTGCCGCAAGACTCACGTTTTTCCTCTAAGGAGTGTTTTTACATTGTGTCATGAACTCACTTTCACCCATTTTGGATTATTCTTAAGCTGCTTGCTCCTTGAAATGAGGAAATGATAACCTGCTCTGTCATTTACGTGGAGGCAATTCTCTCCTCTCTCCTCCTCGCAGTCACTTCATGCATGAAGCCTCCTCGCTGATCCAGCGCTGTAGATGTAGTGCTTGTGAGGGACACATTGTTTCTGTGTTTCTGTGCTGGAGACACGTGGAAGGTTGTTGGCTGTCTTTGAACTGTACATCTTTGCCAATGAAAAAGTGTCATTGAGACAGAACCTGTGTTGACACTCACTTCTCTTACAGTATATGTACTGTATGGAGTATATACACTCTCTCTCTCACTCACATATTGATCATCTGGTTCTCTTTATCAGGCTCAGAGAGTGGAATGCATTGTTGCTACGCCTGGTTCTCATTTCAGCGTTTCACCCTAAAGACGGCTCTTCTAATTGCATTAGCTTCGCTTGAACGTCTATACATTTTTTTTGTTTCCTATATTCTCTCTTCTTTCTCTTCTTCTTCCTCAGTGACATAATAATACAAAAACGTAATCAACATGTGTCTTTACATCTCACAATCGTAAAGAGCCTCACCAGTCATTGTTTTCACTCATTTCAAAGTGTGTAACACTGAAGCTGTATCTCGGTCTGCTTAGTAGTTGCATATGTTTATATCATATCACTGGTGGCAGAACCATCTTTTCCTTCTCTGGAATTCATTTGAAGGATTTAAAATGCAATGTAAATACTTTTTTAATGTATTTTATTACATTACATTTAGTAACTTATAACCTGACTAGACATAGAAATCCTGCAGTGTTTAATAGATAAGTTACTAAAAAGTTGTACATAAGATGGTCAAGTGTATGCTCACAGGTCTGTTGAGGCTTGTGGTCTTATGCTAATATCAGCTGTTTAAGCTTTAGTTTGATGTGGTTAAGAGTTTAATTGGTGGAGCATTTATGGGGCAGTGATGGGAGCAATGACTGCCTTTTTCCTGGCAGAGAGTCTTCAGGGTTAACTCGCCTAAGGGCACATTTGTCTCAGGTTCACAACTTTGAACTGGTGTGAACTCTTCTAGACTGTCGGGGTTATTTATGGTCACTGCCATTTGCCTTCATTTAAAAGCTTTTACTCCCGTTGAACAAATGGCTTGAAGATGAAGTGCTCAAACTCTGAACTCCCACTTTGACTCCATCAGTCTGTCAACACTGCTTTCACCTCCTACACGTGTGAGGCAGCCTGCAATAGTCAGCGCCGGTCTCTGATGGAGAGTGACAGATATTGAAATAGAAAAATGTCAAATACAATCGTCACCGGGTGAAATAATAATACAAGTAACCCCTGAAGCAGTTAGGCATTTACTCTGATCAAAAACACAGAGGGGCGGTTACCCTCAATCCAACTCATGCTATGGAACAATGAGTCTGTTCTGCATGTGACTGATTGTTTTTCTATTGAGAATGGACACCAAACCATGAGCTGTGGGACAAAGCAGCACCACACACACACACAGAATGTGAGTGTGTGTGTGTGTGTGTGTGTGTGTGTGTGTGAGAGAGAGAGAGAGAGAGAGAGAGAGAGAGAGAGAGAGAGAGAGAGAGAGAGAGAGACAGAGAGAGTGAAAGAGAGAGACAGAGAGAGAGAGAGAGAGAGAGAGAGAGAGAGAGAGAGAGAGAGAGAGAGAAAATGCTTTGAAGTCCCAGAAAATTCTTTTGAGTTTCCTGTTAACGGACCCGGGGGATAATGTGAACCAGGAGCGCATGTGTGTGAGGAGAGGGAAGTCTCCCCGGTCAGTCTCTCTCTGCTGGTGAGAGAGGCTAACATCCCTGCAGTCTTTGCTGATCTTTTGCCTTTGAGAGTCCGATTGGGTCCACCTGTTTTTTTTAGGATACAGAGCTCTTCAGCCTTTAATGGGGGTTTGAACTTGGGGATTTCTCAACTTTTGTGATCGACGTTCTGGAGCTTTCACACTCTTAAATCACATTTAAACAGCTCACAAATCCATCTGGTCTGTCTCAGATGCAACACTGGTGCCTATGATCGAGCACAAATGTGTTTTATACTCAGAGGAGGACTTGTGAGCCGCTAACCACCTCCAGCCGATCAACGACCCAGCCACTCTACCGTGTCAACAAGGATGCTTCATTTCCACAAGTCACACTGGCCTCTGCTGTTGTTTGCTGTTCTCTGGAGCTACCCGGGTTGGCTCACCGCCTGGCCGGGCATCAGTCGCAGCAAGCCCAAGGTTCAGCTGGACCCTAACGTGAGGGACTGGGGAGACTATTCAGACCTCCCTCCGGGCATCGAGCAGGGGTTGGGGTTGGACGAAGATCATGCGGACAACAGAGGGGTCGGAGAGTCCTCATCGAGCCTGGCTCCGGAGCTGGATTTCCTGGCGGACTTTGCAGGCGAGACAAATGATGTGATCGGCTGATGTACCTACTTGTCTGTTTACCTACTTACAGTACCGTACTTACAGTACCCCTTCTCTCCTCCAGGTAAAAAGCGACTGTGGGTGATAACAGCCCCATCACACAATGACCACTACCTTCGTATGATGGAGAAACAGCTGGAAGACATGGAGCAGGTACTGTACTTATTTATACCATTTGGAGGTCGTTTTTAAATTTGTTTTATTTAATTTGGGAAAATATGATGAAGTAATTTAACTAAAAACAGCATCCTTTCTACCTCCTTTGTCTCCCCCCGTCTCTTTCAGAAAGGGCTGAACTGCCGTCTGGCAGAAAGAGACACGTTCATCATCACCATCATCCAGAACGCCATGATGGAAGGTCGAATCCAGAAAACAACTTTCCAAGGAGATGCCACAGTGGAGAGCCTGGACCCTGACACAGTTAGCAAACTGCTGCACTACCTGGAGCTGACCAGCCAGGTAACCAGTTAGTCCTACAACAAGATGTAAACTAGTTATAGCCCATTTGAATTGTTTCTTATTGGAAATGTTTTTTTTATGAATTTGACTATTCCTCCTTTGTGGGTACCAGCGCTTGAGTTTTTATACTACAACAATTTGTTTCAGGAGCAAGGGTTCACCATGCTGGTTCTGAAGAAGAACCTTCGGGTCAGTGAGCGCTTCCCTTATCCGGTCCGCGTTGAGGCGATTTTGGAGCTCATTGATCAGCTCCCTGTGAGGAAGCTGGAGAAGATGACCAGAAAAGGATCCAACTTGAGGTTCAATTAGACCACTGTGTCATTCACTGTACTGATAGGGAATGTCAGCGCACTTTCGATTGAAAGTTAATGCTGTTGTCGGGAAAATTACCAACATTTCACATTCTAAAAATTCATCTTCAGTTTGTAGGAGTTGTTGTGAGATGTTAATGTGTGCTATCCAATTTACTGCACACATTTTTTATACGTAATTTTAACTGAAGTTATGTAGGAAAAATCTACACAAATCCTCTCAGACAAAATGTTTTTTTTAATTATTTCTATTTAGGTGTAAAACCACTAAAAAGAAGGTTGTGATGAAAAGAAAGATGAAGAAGACGATAGTGAGCCCTCAGAGGCGAGGTAATGTGACGTCTGTCGCGGCATTACAAAGAAAACCTCCCCTGGACAAAAAAGCTGCCCTGAGGAGTAAAATCCAGGATATACTGAATGGACGGTCGAGGTTCGTGATCCGTAAGGTGCCTGCTGCTGGGTCCGCGAGGGGAAAGGGCTCAAGCAGTGGTGGACAGGAAAGAGTGCACAGCCCTCCATCTGTGTCCAAGAGTAACGCTGAAGTGAAGAAAGACAGGTACCATCTTCATGTTCTTGGTCCATTTATCAAACATACTGTAGTAGACAAAAGGGTGTGGACGTTAAAGCCCTTCTTAGAATGTGTGTTCCCATCTGGCAGCTCATGCCTCTTCATCTCTTTACACCAGACAGAAGTGCTTTTTTAGAGCTGGATGAACATCAAAGTCCTTTTTTTTCTCCTTCTATTCTACTGCAGGCCTGTCTCCGCTGTGGAAGAAGGGAAGATAAGGAATGGAGGGAAAAACAGTGAAGATAAAAAAGAGCAGAATGTAAAGGATGAGGCGCGGGACAAACAAAGATCCAAGAAAAAGGGTAAAGGGAAAAAAGGGAAGAAAGGGAAAGGAAGAGGTAAAAAGTCCAACAGAGAGGCCAGTGAGAAGGACAAAACAGCACTGACGGAGTTCTTGAACACTTTAAAGGGGACAAGAAGGTTAATGGTGAGAACTGTCTCTTTTTGAATTCTGGCGTTTTCCTTTTGCTCAGTCTCTTATCTCTACATCCACGTTATAAAGCGCATGCAAAGCATTGGACTCTTAAGACACATCTGCACCTGGTCAGGACCTCATATCCTCCATTTGGAGTGATGCATCTGTTTGTGTGTCGCACTGGTGCTAGCTGATCTCGACGCCCAGCAGAGATGCAGCACTGTACACGCAGCAGAGAGACGACAGCCAGAAGCAGCACTGTGACCTCGCTATTAGGAAGATCACCGTGGCGACCATCGTGGGAGAGGGAAGTGACGCCAAGCTCACGCTGCAACACCACCAGCTCGGTGAGGAGGGCTTGTTAGTGCATGTGTATGATAGTGTCCGTTTAAAAATGTGCATTTAATATTAGTTGATATATCTAGGGGTAGTCTCAGTAACTGGAAAATCTTGTGCAGATATGATTTGTTTTTTACATATAACTAATGTCTGAATATTCTGAGCAAAAAGTTGTGATCAAAGGCAAATATGATGCTTCTATAGTTACAGCAGTCGAGGTCTAATTCACTGTGAAAGAGTGGATTTCTTCACTCTCACATCTGTTGTTAAAAGGATCATTTCTAGTGTTTTTCAAGCATTTTCCTCTTTACTTCAATACATTTTTTTTTTAAAAACTGAGCTGCAGACTGCTTGTGAACATTTGTTATTGAGCTGCGGTGCTTTTAAATGCTGCGGGTATTTCTGACTTGCAACAGCTAAACAGCAGCTGTTTGAATAGAAAACAAGAGTCTATGGTCTGAGGCTGTAGCACTAAAACCACAGGGTTGCTTTGAGCTCACTGATAACACATGTTCAGTAGTTTAGTGTGCTTAGCATGCTTACATTTGCTGAATAAACAGTGAGCACGATGGGAACGGTGTTTGTCTTCTAGGCGTTTGGTCATAAACCAAACTACTGGAATCCCACACAACAACCCTGCAATGTGTACCGTCCTTGAAGGTTACATGTTTCAAACGTTGTTCGGAGGTGGAGATTCATCTTTGTGGTAGTTTAGAGTCGGAGGTAATGTCGTTGTGGTTGTGCCGGGTTAAACTAGGATTTTCCTGGTATTTTATCTGCTTCCTTTACATCTGTATGCAGACATAGTCATTCGTACGTTGTTTGTGTTTCAGAGTCGGAGCCTCCACTCAGTGACCGATCGGATCATTTCTCAGATTCAGGCCTGATCTCTCTGTTGAGAGCGGAGCTCGGCCTGTCGTCCTCCGACCTCTTTTCCATGACCGTCACAGACTACGACATCAAACCCAATGTAAGACGCCCCCATCTTCAGGTTGTTCTTTCGTCTTTTAGCATGAGTGCTCGATTCCAGCACTACTCTCACTCAGGATCACACCTGGAAGTGCACTTGAGTTCACAGGTGCTCAGAGCGATGAGAATATTCACCTCGTGGTACAGGAGAAGCAGCATTTCCTTCAAACTTGTTGGACAAAGTTGGTGCCATCCTTTCAGTTGTTTGTGAAAAGTGCACTCAACTTGACGACACTTGTTTCTCTGTGTTTACTATTCCCCTAGAAAGTCTTTGAGGCTCCTCCGTCAGGCCCTGCTCTGTTCGAGTACATTGACGACTTTCCCTCGAGGCGTTCGGAAAAAGAAAAAGAAAGGAGGAGTCCTCCGTCCTGCTCTGATGGGAAGCCAAAGCCTGGAGCTGAGAACTCACTGCTCAGGTACTGTGCTGTAATTCACTGCTCATTATCCACTAATACTGCATAGGGACAAACAGCCTCTTCAGAAATCATACACAACATGTTCTCATTCTTATTTAACATGTCCTGATGTCACATAATGCTGACTTATAGCACAACATTTAAACTTACATTGCTCTTGATGTTTAGGTTCATGTCTAAGAGGAGACTGCTGCTCCTCTCTGCTCCCTCTGAGGACGACTACTCCTTCCAACAGCAGCTCTCTGCTCTCAGTGGACAGCGGTGTCACCTGGGTCAGCAGCTCTCCACACTTACTGAACAATCAGGAAACGTTACAACCGAGTCAGGTTTCCCCTCTGACCTTTAAACAAACACTCTGTTTGCCTTATTGGTTAGAATTAAATAATAACTATAAAAACTGGTCATATATGTAATTAAAAGTTATTGCATCATTTTTATGTTATAATATATTCTTATTTATAGTAAACTATACTGTAATTTACTTAAGTCAAATATTGAGTAATTCCATTGTGTGCTATACCTTATACTTCAACTCTCCACATTTCACAGGGAAATATTACACTTTTTACTGAACTACATTTACTTTAGCTCCACCTTTACCAGCTGCAACATTAAAATGATGCTTAATAATTAATGTATCAATTATTATAATCCTTTAAAATAATATATATTGTTCTAAAATGGGCCATTCTGCAAAATGAGCATTTTTTACTTGTAACAAAGGATTACTACGCTGTGGTATTTCTGCTTTTACTTCAGTAAATGTTCGGAGTACTTCTTCCACTACTGGCTTCTTGCTCACATTTACTCACTACTTATTTTTCGTTTTTCTTCAGGCATTCGCCACTTTGCCATGTTGAAGCTGACTGGAACTGGAGACCAAGCAACAGGAACGGTTGAGCTTTTCCCCCTGAATGGTGAGTCACAGTGATGTGGAGCAGTGGACACCAAAGTGATGGAAACATCAACTTACAACCGTGTTTAATAAAGTGCACAACTTACGATTCACCAGGTCACAGTCAGAGTGAAGTTGAGCCGTTATCCCGTGACACCGTCAACAATCTGAGAGAACAGCTGAAGATCAGTAAGGAATACTACAGCATGCTGGTCGTGGGGAAGGATAGCGACGTCAAGGCGTGGTTCCCATCGCCCATGTGGTCCCTGGACAGCATCTACGACCTGGTGGACTCCATGGAGCAGCGCCTCCAGGAGGAGAAGCTGCAGAAGAGACTGGGGATCCACTGCCCTGAGGACAGAGGGACAGGAGGCAGTGAGGGGGGGCATTACCCCGGCTATGATGAAGACGGGGCAGACGACACGTACTCGTATCACCGGTCAGAGGAATGATGAGAGAGGAGGAGGAAGAGGATGCAGTGGAGTGAAGATGAGCTACAAACATGCTTGAGATGACACATCGAATAGATGCACAGAAACAAACCCTTCTTCAGGACTCACAGGTCCAGGACTCACAATAATAAGATGCATATTTTATGTTTTTATTTGAATGGTTTAACTCAAAAAGTGAAAGAATGTGTGCATCCTTCTACTTTTTCTTTTTTTGCTGATGGTGGTCTGTTATCATTTGCTGATTACAGCGACAGTTTAACAGGAACAAAGTCCATCCAAAGCCGAGCAGATTGTGCTCTTTGGCAGCACATTCACTGTGTAAAGTATAAAAATGGAAAGTCCCTCTGTTGAAATGTTGTGATGCTAAAATTTAAATTGTCTTCAAACAAAACAGATGTTCTTTTCTTTAACGCTGAGCTAAACATCTGTTTAGCTTATTTTTAAAGAGCTGCACCACCTCAGGGTCAGAAAAACAAAGAGTTATGGATGCTAAACTCGTTGCATGCTTCAGGACATTCTTTTGTAACTGTTCTGTAAAAAGTCACAGTTTAATCTTTCTGCAAAAGCTTTCAGTTGTTGAAAAAAGAAAAAAAAAACATACCAAGAAACGTTTTTTTTTTGGTTTTCTACATTTTTGAAATGTGAAAAGTCATCAAATACAAGTTTGCATGTTGGCCTGATGCACCATGATGTCAGGCGGACTGGAGACAGATTGTGTCGCGTTATGGATGGTGGATGGTGACATCGTGGGGAGAGTCTGCACACAACAACCTGCAGTGATCCTTGGTTCAGTAGCTTCATGTGGAGTCTGACGATGGAAGTCACCTGACCTTTGCTGTCAACGACCCAAAAAAACCCCCTAAAGGTCTGAGGTCGCTACGATTTCTGACTTACATTTTACTTCCTAAAACCAAATTTGAAGATTCTTTTTGTTCCAAGTTATTGTTTGTATTTGGTTGTTTAATTTACACGTGAAAGATAACGTAATTTGACAGAGGAATAGTTTTCAGCTTATCCACTGTGGATTGATCAACAAATGCCGCTTCAGTTTTGACAGCTTCATGCTTTCTTGTTCCAGAACCTCGCTGCACAAAACACTCTGAGGATTTTGTCCTCTTTTGTCCTCAATGTAAGAAAACCCATATCTCATGTAGTCGGTGTCCTACTTGAGTTTCGCTCAATTAGCATGAAAACAAACGTTGTGGCTGTTCTTCTACACTGTGAAATGGAGGGTGTGTATTAGCATTACAAGGCATTAACGTCAAATACTGTTAAGGAGTGTGAATAACTCCGCTGCATAAAAAATCCCCTTCAAAATAAAAGCACAAGATTTTTTTTTTTTTTTTTTTCAGGCAAAGGTCCGCGACCCACCAGTTGAGAATCACTGCACTAGGCGGTCCACTGAGGTTGAGTGAGACAACCTCCTCACTAAAAGCATCTGTTGACGTCTGTCCCACTGACTGCTCTTCTCTTTACTCAGGTGATCAAATCAGGCGCTCACTCCAGTCTGAGGGCCAGAATCCTTAAAATGCACGGGACAATTCTGGATACTGATCCTGAACCAAAGCTTGACAAGTCTAAACACCCAGAAACAGTGCATGGACCAGAGTTAGCTTTGTTAGCAAACTATACAGGCACAACTAGTAATGTAGGGTTGCCATGGCACTTAGACAGTTTGAGGATGTTGGCTACTGACTTTGTCGATCCACTGACTCATCATCTAGTGCTAATTAGCTAATCTTCTGGGTATGTTGCTATGCTTGCCTTGGTAGCTCAAAGCCCCCACTGTGCAGCCTCACACGGCTGCAGACTGTTGGTCTTGTTGTTGTGCAGACGTGGTCAAATTCTTTATTATGGTGGGGTTGTTGCTCTTTGTGGCTATGTAGCTTTGAGTCATGTCACATGTTTGTTGAGCCAAATCCCTCATGGTCACATTTGAACAGTGTTTAAAGTGTTTGACACGGTTGCAAAGGAACACGTCTCACAGTGGTTGTTCTGTTGCCCTTCCACTGAAGTGAGTGGGCATCAGTTGTTAAGCACAGAGGGAAACTGCAGGGAGTTTGCCAGGTATAGGCAAATCCATGAGATCGAAACACACAGATAAGAGAGGCTGTGAGACTCACACCCTCACTAAACACACACATACTACAGAGAGAGGAAGTAGTCTACTGATGTAGCTTACAGAACTGGAGTGTCCACCCCCCCCCCCCCCCCACACACACACACACACACACACACACATACAAACACAGAGTCACACACTTAATGCTTTGTCACACTCTTTGTCAGTCGCTTCATCTCGGTACCTCTCCGCCTCGCTCTTCGACAGCGACACAAGCTCACACAGACACACTGAACAAACACGCTCTGCAACACTTCTCACACCAGACGAAGCAGCGTTGCCTCGGATCGCCGTCCTCAGCATGGTGAGTACAGCTTCACTGTCAGCTAACTGTGAAGCTATTTAGATACATCACTTTTTAGATATTACAATGAATCGAGAATGCCATTGGAAAAAAGGGTTTTGGAAATCTTAGTGTTTAAAAGTAGCCTATTAAGAATGGATATTATTGAGTATTTCTTTGCAAATACACCCTCAAGTAGTCATTCATTTCTGTACATTTGAATTTGACGATGCCATTCGTTTAAGCAACTTTCTGCATGTATGATTAGAGAGGATCTATTATATTTAATGTAGCAATCTACTTACCTATCAGATTATTTTCATTTGAATATGTTTTTTGTTTCAGTTTCTTCATACATCAATATGTGTAAAGAAATGTGTGGTTTCATGTAAACTAGATGGAGAAACTTTGGCCTCCACTTTTAATCACACTGGAAATAGAAATCAAGGTTCCTCTTTGCTTTGACCAGAATACCTCCGCCTGTCATTCTTTTCTCAGCAGGTCATTTGACTGGAAGTGTCCTTGTGGTTGATAACTGTACAGACAGCAGCCTTTTTGTTCATATTTGCAAAAAAAAAACAGGGAAACTAGATAAACATCTAACACTCCAGTGGCTGTAGTCTTTGTGGCCAACATAGCAATGGTTCTCACTTCTCCCCGTGAGTTTACATAAAGTAAAAGTGACCCTGCACTGCAGCAATGGATCGAATACAGAGTAAATCAGTCTAAACCTGCGCTTACCCAGAATGTCCAGTCAGATGCCAGCTTATCAGTCACTTCTATCTGAAACTAATGCAGTCTAACACAACAGCCCTGCAGTAAATCCTACCTTTGCCACGCTTAAAGAAGGTGAAGTTGTTTTAGAGAAGATTTATTTTGACGGTCATTTTGACGGCAGTTTGTGGTTCTGTTGTGCTATGTTGGCTAAATATTGTAAAAATTTGTACAAAACTGCAACTGCACAAACATTTAGAGAAGTGGTAACTGCAACTGTCTGAACATATTGGGTAATTCTGACTTTACTGTGGTTGAGAAACGGAGGGAACTTTGCCCGGATTTCATATGCAGCCGCATCATGTCAGGCTTCGTGTTGACACCCTTCATTATGCCACCCCTAGAAGATGTTACTCGCACCTTTAAAGTGACACTCATTGAACATCATCACTCACAAGCATCAAACTGAGATCATGCTAGTTTCAATAACACGTTTGCAGCTTTTTCTCCTTTTTTTTTTTTTTTTTTACCGTTAACATGGTTTGGTGTCAATGTCAACATTTGTAAAATGTTCTAGCTGGGTGTGATATTTTGTTAAGAGCTGACGTACAACTTCCCGTTTATGTTCATGCAGAGCATTTATTCTTTCCGTTGCACAGTTTTCCCTTACTTTCGCCGCTCCGCTGTAGGAATAGCCTGCTCTTATCTCCACTTCCTTGTATGGTGCTGACTCCAGTCAAACCTGCCTTATTACCAAAGGTGTGGTTGCTACTTGTGTGGTCACTTCATTGTGGCACTTTGTAAAGCAGCTGCATGTGTGACTGAAATTGACCAAATCTGCTATTTTGGGCATATTGGTCATTCTGTAGGACAGACTTTCATAATCCAATCCTGCCATAGCTAGAGCAACACTATCGACTTATTTATATAGACTTATTCTCAGTGTAATAAACAATCAGCCTGTAACACACGATGAACCATTTAGTCGCTAAAGTTCCTTCAGCTCAAAACAGGCACATTGTAAATATCCTCCCCCTCGTCTTCAACAGAACATACTTGACAAAAGTACCGTTTGTTTACCTGCACTGGAGAATGTTCTAGGAAGTCAACATGAACTGTGTTCTGAAGAGTAATAAAGGAGCAATGACCAGTCTATCTTTTTTTATAGTACTGCATAATTAACATATTAGAATTTGCTTTCAAGTGTTGTTTAAGTTTTATCTGTGTGCTTATGAGAACGTTCTTATCGTTTGTAATTGCTTTTTATTTATACATTTTAATAGGACGTGATCTTCAGAGGCTACATTATCTGGAACATTTCAATAGTTTCCATATCATAGAAAAGAGCTTTTAACTGGAATACATGAAGGAAACTCTGTAGGCTAGAATACAGGACTCTGTGTTTTGGGGAGCTCCTGGTTTATTCAGTGTTGTAAGAGTTTTACGTTTCCAGCACAGAGAACAACGAGATAACATTGATTAACTTAGGCTCATTTGTTTCAAACTCAGTTTGACATGGATTGTGTAAACACGGATGAGTGGTTAATGAGTCACCTAGTGAAAAGAGACAAACAAACAGATAAGTTGAAGAAGTAACCACAGAGAGAGAGCAGGAGTTGCACAAATGTAAATCAGAGAAGGAAATGTCCTGATAGGAAATAAGGTATTTTAAAAGTTGTGCAACTTTCTGTTCCTATGTGAACTTTCATGTCAGTCTTTGTGCATTCTGTTTTCTTTTATTCCTCTTTCGCACTGTACAGCAGTTTCTGTTTTAGGACTTTCGTTTGCTGAAGTCATTTTATACTTGAATATTCGAATAATAATTTCACTTCTGGTTATGTGTTATGATATTTGACTCTTTCTCTGGTCCTCTTCCATTCTCTCCAGGAAAAGAAAGCGGACGTAAAGGCCATGATGGCTCGCTTCCAGTCGACTGGGGCGAGCGTCGATGAGACTTCTCCACCGCCTGGACGCGTCAAACAGCCCCTGCACCCCACCCTCTCCTCCGGCCCAACACAGACGAAGAAGCCTGTCCTCGACAGCCTCTCAGGCGGGGCGAAAAATATTCCTCCTAAACCCAATTTTCTGAAATCTAAAAGTGACGTAGAGGCACACGAACCAAACAAAACTAAAGCCCTGGCAAGCAGGTTTGGAAACAACCAGGACGACACCAACACCAAACCTTTCGTTGTCAATAAGCAGCAGCCACCCTTGAAGCCACATTTCTCGCAGGCTCCTGAAGCCAAAGGCCCTCTACAGAAGCCCCCCCTCAACAAGCCCCCTCTGAGCACCACTCTGTCCGACTCCAAACCGGCCTTTCCCAAACCGTCTCCCGCCTTTAACTCCAAGCCCAGCTGGATCAAAGAAGACAGCGGTGGAGGTTTACAACAAAAACCGAGCGGCAGCATTGTAAAATTGCGACAGCAAAATGAAGAGATGGCAGGAGGCCATCTGAACACTGCGAACAAACCTTCGCCTCTGCCAAACTCCGCTTTTAAGCCCCCGTCCAACTTCAGGAGTGCTCAGAATAACTTCAACAAGGAGTCAGATAGCGGCGGGAAAGCAGACGGAGCCAACAAACCGCTCATCAGTCCTTCTAACGCCGTCCCTCCTCCAAAACCTCTAGCCAGTAAAAAACCTAGCATCAAAAAACCTCAAAACCTCTCTCCTCAGACGAGCAGCAGTATCAGCGATGACGCTTCAGGCCCCAAGCGTAACCCCCTCCCCAACAGTCTGGCTTTGGGCCCTGCCCCCGCCAAGCCCAACCGACCCCCCAGAGTCAACCTGGAGAGCTTCAAACGAGGTGCTGTGGCCTCTGATCATGGTAAGTACGGCTCACAGGAACGAACAGCTCTGCTGGTTTAATAGTGACACCATAGATCATAACGAGGACACAACCACCAATCCAGTGTAGTCTGAGGCACCACCGACATAATACGAGCTTAAAACACTCAGTATCCCAAAGAAGTGTGACAGATAAACTCAAGCAAGCATTCTTCATTGAGTTAACAGTTCTTGCTTTGACTTCTGCAGGCTATGAAGAGCTCTTTAACAAGTCGATGTTAAGTGTAGATATGGAGCACTTAAGTATAAAGTTAAAATCCAAACCATTACTTCATGAGTCGGTAAAGATTTCATCCTAAAACAACAACAGACTTCTGAAGTGCAGAAGACATGACGGTGCTGGTGTCTACATTCAGTGTGTGACTAGGTGTGACTGAAAAGGTTGATTCTGATTCTCATGACCTTTAAGGCTGATATTTGATATGAAATGACGTCGTTTTTCCTCCACTAAAATGAAAGTGTGGAGAATTCTTTGACACACTGTAATGTCCTTCATGTTGGGACATATAATGAAGAGAAAACACATTTTAACTGGTTGCACTGATTGCAGAAATATGACCTCATTCATTAAAGTCATGGTGACTGATTGATCTGGCTGCACACCTCTGGATATGCAACGTGTTCTCAGGGCTCTGCTGCAGAAAGATATCGACCTAAAGAAATAAAGCTGAACTAACTTACTAACTAATACAATGACTTTCACGAATGGAATGAGAATCATAAAAGGGTTTGAAGAGAGCGTAGACATTCTATTACTTTTTCGGTATAAATCTCCTTCCTATCTAATTTATAACCAGGAATGACTTGACTCAAAGAGCTGGAAAACAGAGTAATTCTGCAGCAGGTGCACATATGTGAACCCACAGGCAGACATACTTTATCTGGCTGCATTCACAGCATTTGTTTTCCATTTGGTACTTCATGTCTTTGCCCTCTGCTCCCAATCCGTAAGCAGCACAGCAAACCAAACACTGCAGCATCATTTGTTTCAACATCATGTAGTGAAAACTCTCTTTGAGCTTGAGGTGCTTCCTGTGAAGAGGATTGACTGATCGTTGTCTCAAGAGCGTTTCCTCTCTGTCACAAGCAGCGCTGCTTCGGACGGACTTTGAGAACACTTTTCAGAAGTGTGACAACGACTTGCTTCACAAGTTAATGTGGCGTGTCACTGAGGTTAGCAATGTGTGGCATGTTGTTGAGTTTATTTTGCTTGTGCATGATAACTTCAAAGTAAATTGTTCTTTGCATTTTAAGATATGTTCATACAGCAGCTGAATTTGCTTTTTTGTCTATTCCGTACAAAAGTAGTCTCACAGAAGCTGCTTTAGTCACAGAAACACACTCGGTTCCTCTATTTCCTTCGGCTAAGTTCCCTGTCCAGTTTCTCCCCCCCCCCCCCCCCTCGCTCTCTGCTGTCACAGCTGACTTTGTTTCCCCACATGAGGAAGTAAGTTCCAGAAAAAAGGGATAGTTTCGAGTGAGAGGCTCTGTTTTTAAACACACAGCCGACCTGAATGGATTTCCAGTCAGAGGTGAAGGACGGCTGGTGGCTGAAATGTGCCACAACACGGACAAATACTGGACCGGAAATAACACTTTACATTTGATATTTGTTAAAGTTTAACTATAGTTTGTGATGTATTTACATTTACTGAAGTGCTGTAGCTAAATTTGTTGCTACTTTATACTTCTACTTCCCTGCATTTTAGAGGAACATTGTAAAGTTTTTACTCCACCAGTTACTTAGAAACTTAAATTATATATAGTTAAAATCAGCAGCAGCTAAAACTGAAATGGGCCATTCTTCTCCATCATTTTGCGTACAGACAACTGTCCCAATGACCTCTCTGAGGATGGACAACGCTATCTATCCATCTATTCATCTGAACACCATGTGTTTTTGTTACAGGTCCTGGCGCCTTTAAGAAACCCGTCAGCTCAACTCCTCTGGCCTCTCACCCCAGTAACCATACCAACCATGTGACCCCGACTCAACCCCCTCCGCCTGCGGTTCCCAGTCTGCCCCCACGACACCCTGGAGCCATGTAAACCTCTCACACACACACACACAAACACACACACACACACACACACACACACACACACACACACACACACACACACACACACACACACATACACACACACACACACACAATATATACTGCATGCTTTCCAGGGAAAGCTTCTCCTGTTCGCTGAAGGTAAATCCTTACTATGTTTTTCAGGAGCCAGCAAGATGAGTGCTATGACGACGTTGATGAATTTAGCAGCGCTCCTCCACCTCTACCACCATCTACAGGTCCAGTAACATCACTATCTGACTAGACATGATGTGTCATGATCACATGTGGCAAGGCGTCTATATTCACAGCACCACAGGAAGACAGAGGAGGACTGCTGAACCTCGTACAAACATAAACATAATATGATTTAGAATCAGAAGATAAAATGTCTGTGAATGTTACGAAAACACTAAACAGAGTAGAAATAGTCCGATGTGAAGCATGAGTCAGATCATGATGATCGTAGCGATTGCACAAGGATCAAATGCTCTTGTAATGCTGATTCATTGTTTCTCTTTAGGTCACCCAAGTCAGAGGGCAAAGGTGAGGCATGCTGATTTACTTCTACATGAATACAGATATGCATACAGTCACACGTGCAGATGCAAACACTAGAGTACTCATATAAGAACATGCATGTGTGCTCCTAAAGACACTAGAGGTGTGCAGCACGTCATCTTTGAAATGTTCAAAGTGAGCAGACAACTGCTCACTTTGAACCTGATGTGAAGTGCTTCTACAGTGTGTGTAAAAAGCAAAGAAGGTAAGTAAGTATGTTAGATTGAACTCCAACATATACAGTGTGAGGGAATTGTGCCTCAGAGAGTGAAATACGTCGTGAAGAATGTGAAACAACTGCAGCATGACGTTCATTTATGAGAGAGTAATTACAAAGACGAGGAATAGGAAAAACAAGAAAACTAGAATATTGGAGCAAATATAGAAAATGTGCATTAAATGTCTTGAAAGGTTATGATGTATGACAGTAATGTATTTCTATTTCTCTTTCTTACTCATGCGTTCTCTAGGCCCAGGAGGAAGAGGATGACGATGACGGAGAGATGTATGAGGATCTTGATGAACGATGGTGAGAGAGAGCGTAATCTTAAGAACGTCTGGTAGTCAACCAGTGAGTGGATTTGTTCATGTATCGATCCGTCACGTTTACAATTACTGCCCATTGTCAACTCTGTCGCTCCCAAAAGGGGAGTGGTTGAACAGCAACAAGAAAAGAAGAGGGAGAAAGAGGAGAAGGAGGAGAAGAAACGACTGGAGGCTGAGAAGAAAGAGCAGAAGGAACGAGAGAAGAAGGAACAAGATGCCAGAAAAAAATTCAAAGTGAGTAAACGAGACAGGAAGTGAATAAGTAGCTGGACCCAGCGGGGGTTAGCTTAGCTTAGCATAAAGAAAAGTGACAAATATTCTGTTAGGAGCATGTCATAAATAAATGTTTTTTTTTCTTTGTGTCTGTGTGTTTGTGTATACCTTTGTGCACGGCTGTGTGTGTTAGCTGGTCGGCCCTCTGGAGGTCGTCCACCAGGGGAAGGCTCGTGTGGATTGCAGAAGCAGTAAGAACGACCTGGCTCTGAAGCAGGGAGACTGTGTGGACATCATACGTGTCCAGGGCAACCCAGAGGGAAGGTGGCTGGGACGGACGCGGGACGGATCCAGTAAGCTCACATATTCGTCCCTCGTTGGTCTCACTTTCTTCACTCGTCTTTGTCATAACATCGTCCCAGTCCAACCTGTAAATACAGGACAAGACTTTCAATTACATCTCTTAACCTTATC
Organism: Cebidichthys violaceus; assembly: GCF_023349555.1. NCBI lineage: Eukaryota > Metazoa > Chordata > Actinopteri > Perciformes > Stichaeidae > Cebidichthys > Cebidichthys violaceus. The sequence goes on from NW_027176285.1 coordinate 925,692, forward strand.
ATCTTTTTATTTTCTACAAATTCTAATTCATCATTCAAACGTCTATATTTGAGCTACACACACATGCAATAAATCATACCCAAAATCCTAATTTGGGAAAATGAATCTACCCAATATTTGACTCTCTGTTTCCAACAGTTGGTTATGTGAAGACCACTTCAGTGGAAATTGACTTCAACACTCTGAAGAATCGTCAAGCTCAGCAGGCGTACGAACCCGAGGTGTACGATGACATCGACGTGGTCTCTGCTGATAAAAGGTACGGAACCATAGATTCTAACTCTACATCAATGTGTTACACTTAACATTGCTGGTGGAGTTTGACTGTATGTTCACCACATGTTCTCCAAGTGAGAAAGAAATGACTCTCTTCTTGAAATCCTTCTCTCTCCACAGTGGGGTGAAAGGACCAGGAGGTATGCTTCAAACCTTGCAATTCATTCCATTATATCCACTTACAGCTGATGTCACGGTTGCTTCACTGAGACGAAACATGTCGCCGATTATGTAATGTGTTTGCTTTTGTCCTGTAGTCGTCCTGCCCCCGCTGCCAGGAGACGACGACGGAGAAATATATGACGATATTCTAGATTCAAACCTGGAAGTCAGGTGGGAACTGATTTGTTTATTTACAAGGAATTGGTAAATGGTGATTGAGTGTTTCAGTACAGTATGCTTGAGATGGATACACAGGAAGATGGAGCAGAGAAAGAAATGCAGGTCTTTTCATGCTTGGTTGGCTCTCTAGTCCTCTGGACTCCAGGTCTCCTTCTACGAAGCCTCGGAGCTTCCTGCGGATGTTTGAGCGGAGCAGACCCACTGCCAGCACTAAAGTGTAAAATACACTCAGTAGTAAGACTGATCACAGACCTCCTGTCAACTGTTATTAATCCCTAATCGTTCAGCCGCCATTCCCCTTTCAATGGCTAGACAGTTCCTCTCGGATGAAGTCGCTTTTAAATGTTGATTTTCTCCCCAGATCAGCCACTCCACCTCTCACTGAATAACACTGACGGATGTTCATTTGCTGCTGTTTCTGTGATTACAATCAGTGCAGCTGATTATCTGTGATTCTACTAATCTTCTCCAGTCATTTGCATGCCTCACATTGAACTGTTGACGAAATCAGACAAATCAAGGCACCATCTGCTAACAAGTATAGGCCGACTGATTCAAATATTGTGTGGTAAATCATGAATATGATTATTCATTTGGGCTGCTTTGAATCATATTAATCTACTTTTAGTTGATGATATAAATGATGTAACATTTTAATGATTTCTTTTTCCTCTTGTGTCAGAGTGCCTCCACCCAGCCAGTTTACTGCAGAGGGGAATTCAGGTATTGATACTACAATGTTTTTAATTGATATTTAATGGAAACATTTTATGATTTTTATTCTTCTCTACAAAACACAATGTTGCTCTATTTAAGAGCAACTGTGTTTTTTATTTTACCTAATTTATTTGGTCTGTTATGACCACTCGTAGTGGTTAGCAGTTTAAATAGCATTGCTTCTACACTTTGCATTTTATCTCTAATAAGTTATGTTTGTACTAAATGCATGAATTAGCTTGACTAATTACTGACTTCTTCTTCGACGCGTTATCACAAATCATGTAGGAGGAGCGATCGATGAGGAAATATACGATGACGTTGACTCTCAAAATCTGCCTCCCCCTCCTCCCATCAGCAGGTACAAGAACATCCCTTAATAAAGCTAAATAACCGTCTCAACCATTGAGATCCATGATGTGTATTTTTCAGAAGTCTCAGAGAACATATTTTGGTTGACTAAGAATATGAAGTAACCAAAGAATCATTTGCTTTTGTTCTGCAGCCTTCCACATCTGAGAGGCAAAAGCAAGACAGGGGAGATGGACCTGAAGAAGCAGAAGAAGTTTGAGAAAGAGGAGAAGGACTTCAGGAAAAAGTTCAAAGTGTGTCGCTCTATTATGTCTCTAAGCATATTTATATTAGTATAAACCAGGATCTCACCTGCTGGAAAAAAGAACTGCTATCATCAGGAGGGTAACATGAACATGTCTTTGTGGTCACACTGTTGACGGTGTCCTTCTCTTTCAGTATGAAGGGGAGATACAGATGCTGTACCAGGTGACCGTCTCCTCCACACTGACCAATAAGAAGTGGAGTGTGAAAGAGCTTCCAGTCAAAGCAGGAGAGAAACTTGACGTCATCGTTAAAGCCGTGGACAACAAACTGATCTGTCGGAACGAGGACGGCAAGCGTGAGCATCTGCTGCTTCTTATTGTTTGTGTTTGCAAAGAACAGAAATCAAAACATGTGTTCAAGATTCCACTGTTGCCTTTTTTCCCATTCGTTGCGCCACAAAATCTGTCTTCCAAGTCTAAAATCTGTCTGTGTGTCTTCCACAGTTGGCTACGTCTCGACCAGCCACATTGACATGAAGTGAGTAACACCAACACTCACACTCACACTCACACGAGACAGAGACAGAGACAGAGACAGAGACTCTAATCTACATGCTGTCTGTACTGATCCTTTCCTTTCTGTTTACAGCGATGGAGATATCTACGATGACATCGGAGATGGTATGTTGTATAGCTAATCTACATCTTTCATCATTTTGTATGAATTTATAAATATCCAGACTGTGGACCTAAATCACCATTCATATTATAAAAACATATTTTAAATCAATATCACATTTTCTTTCCAGATTGCATCTATGACAACGATTAGAAACATCCTGCACTGGGTTTATTGTTTTACACTGATACTGTTCATGTTATTTATTATGTTTATTAATAATACATTGGAACATTTTTTTTTTTGGTTCGCCTGATAATCAGACAGAACTGTCATTTTTCATTTCATTATTTATTAATCACCATTAGAATTGACGAATAATTTGGTTGATTCATAGATCTGGATTCTTTTTTTGTTTCATTTCCTCAAAAACAACAAAATAAAACAATGTGATGAGGTCATATTACTGCAAATCAGAAAAGTGGAAAACGTTTGTTAGAAAATGATTTGCATATGTCTGTCTGCCTTTAGAACCTCCACAGAACTGTATGCACATGTAAACTTATACTGTGTTTTGCAATTTTATAATAATAGCTATATGTTGTAAAAATGACGTGCTTCTGTTGTCTTCAGTTAATGTCCATGATATGATGCTGTGTGTATATTCCATTGCTATCTGTGCTCCCAAACTAACTTGGGTGTCTCAAGTTTCAACATGTAGACTAAATGACTAAATGTTCTAATGTTCCTCCATAACACTGTACAATTGTGAAAAACATAAAGACAATTTAGACTTTTCTCCACACGTCTTAGTTTGTCCTTTGTTTAAAGTGAGAGCATGTCTGCTATAAAGAGAGAGCGCTTGTTCCATAAGCACATCTAACAATAGCATGCACCATCTGCACACTGTGGTGGTGTGATGCTTGTGAACTTGGGTGATGTGTTTGATGTGTGTAAGGCTAAATTAAGACAATTTAAACTGGCTTTTCCCAGCAACAAAAGAAATGTGCAGTTTGTGTGTAAGAAGGGAAGAAGCGACATCTAGTGGCAGTCATCAGAAACTACAACAACAGCAAACTTCATACTGGGATTTGGATTTCAAGTACAAATTCTTCATCCGCTGTGGAGATTAAAGATATATATCTAAGCAGCTTTTTAAATGTGCACTTACTTGACATGATTATTTGATTAATTGATCAAAAGAAAATGAATTGGTCTTGGATGGAATTTGTAAAAATAAATTGATTAATTAAGGATCTAGTATCTAGTATATGTATTTATTTATTGTGTTTCCAGGGGAGTCAAACCTTCTGGCAGTGCACCTGCATGGCTTTGATATCACTAAATAAAAGTGCCTCATATAATAACTGATAAGGTGCATTCTGCTTCACGTGTGAACAGGATTTCATTTATGCTTTATGTGAGAGGCTTATTGTAACGTAACCTAGTGACTCTCTTTACGTCATTTAAAATATCCTCTTATCGGAGTAATATAAACTAGGTATTGGTATGTGGGCTGCAGCCTCAAATACATATGATTAATGTTCATGTTTGAGTATTAATTATGTTTGGGCATCATTACATGGTGAAGCTAGTGAGTCCACTATGAACCGGTCATAGGCTGCTGCTTTAGTCCATTGTTGCAGTGAAAAAGTAAAAAGTAAAGAAAAACAACACTGGAAATGTTACATTATAGAACGACGTGTGGTACGTTTGGTTAACAGTGAATCCTAGTTAGCCCCGGAGGTTTCAAACTTTCCTCTCGTATCAAGAAAAAAAAAAAACGAAGAAGAAATCACTTCCGCTCTGTCCGGAAGTGATCTACTTCCTCGCTTCAAAATGGTTCCTCCGGTCGCTGTGTCGCCGCTCATCAAGGTAATAATAACACACATTATGTACCCCGAAGATGTCATGTCATCTTTGTGATTTTTCTCAATTTAAAGGGAATAAACCAACGCCAACTTCCCTCTATGCGTGCATCTATAGGCGAACGGATGTTAGTCGCTAGAGTAGCATGCGAGCTAATGCTAGCAATGACATTGACAGACTTGAACATTACTCCGGACGAACAGCTGGAGGTTAAAGTTCGGGGCATCTTCCACATCTGTCTGATGTGAAGCTCGTGATTATTATTGCTAGCCGTAGAGCTAATTCTCAGCCAGTTGTGTTTAACGCAGTCACAGCAATGAGGTCAGTTGCAGGAGGTATCTTAAACAACACACTGTGAACACTCAGTTAGCTGGCTGGGCATAGCTGCTTCACCAGTCAACACCTGTGAATCACTTTTATTTCAGACGGCCAGATGGTCTGCTCTGCTGATCGGCGTGTTCTATGGCAAACAGAGGTTTGGTAAGTTCATGTCTGCGCATGCGCCAATGTGTCATAGTGTCAATGTCCACACTTCAAGGGCAACAGCTAAACAAAAGGGAAGTAATATACATGTTTAAAAGTCTCATTTAGTCCAGTAAACCTAAGCCCATCCCAGCCCATGTGTAAAATAAAAGTCCACATTTAAGGAAATACCTTTAGAGCCCTTAAACAGTCCGTCTTATTGTTTTGAAATAATGACCGGTTGTGGTGTCGTTCTGGTTCAGATTACCTAAAGCCCATCGCTGAGGAGGAGAAGAGGGTCGAGGAAGCAGAGAAGAAGGCCAGAGAGGAGCAGGAGCGCATCTACAAACAACTGTCTGAAGGTAACACAGGTTCCTGTTCGTCACCAAAACACAGCTTTTGTTGTTGTTTATTCACACATTATCTCCACTAAATATATGTATATCATTTGTAAACACATGTCCCCCTCTTGTTCTCTCTCCTCTCTGCAGCAAATTCTGACACCATCCTTAAATGAACGATCCTCTCCGAACCTGCGGCACTATGTTCTAAACTAATAAACAAAAACATATTTTTCATGTAATAATCAAAGTGTTGTCATTTGTTTTTTGTTGTTTAGGTTCTGTCTTTACACTGAAATAGAAAGTGATTTTAAACAATTAACCTTTCCAAGTCAGTCTTCAGGTTTAGTTTGTTAGTTGCATGTAATACAAAGACGGAATACACTGTAGTGCGCACACGCGCGCACACACACACACACACACACACACCTTATGACAACTGTCTGTGTGTGTGTGTGTGTGTGTGTGTGTGTGTGTGTGTGTGTGTGTGTGTGTGTGTGTACCTGTCCTTCAGTAGGAGATGAGCCTGGGGGAAGAGCATGGTTGTAATCCTGGCCTAGTTTAGCAGCAATCCCAGGATTGGGGTCAGGGACCAGTCGTAGAAAGTGCTGTGTGGACACAAGTGTCCCCTCAATACTCCTGTGTGTTGTGTAATATTGTAACCTTCATTATGAACTCTCCCTTACCTTTTTAAAGCATTATATACTCCATGCTTTCATAATTGAGATGGTTAAGTGGACGAGGTTTTAGTACATTTCATGTTGTGACACTCAAATAAAACAAGTCTTATTAAGTTAAACTAGTCATATGACTTTAAAAGTCAATGTCCTGAATGTTAACTAAGTGAATAGTGAGTTTGCCAAACAGTATGTAGCAAGTCAGTCATTTTAGTTTGTGACCAAGTTTCCGTTTCAGGATCCAAGGAAATGAATTCACTCAGTGATAAAAAATACATTTGCTTTATTTGGGTCATCATAGTTCACATGGAGCATCTGAAGTGGCTTTAAAACACTGAACATAAAGTAAAGTCTACTCAAACATGTTAAGCATATTAAGGTACATGTATTGCCTAATATAACACGGTGATCTCTGATACACAAACATCTGTATGTGATTCCTGTACATCAGTAAGTTGAGACAAGCGTGATAAAAACATATTTCAATCCCTTAAAGGAAATGAGAAATTATTGAGTCATTTGTCAGCGCTTATAAATCACACACTTTCACTATTTAAAAATAAGCTCTATTTCAACTGGAAACATATTCTTTTCTATGTATTTACAGGGAGGAACAGAGGATGTACAAGTCATTACAAGAAGCTGCTCTTTTTTTCTCAATCGGCTCTAGAAGTCTGCAGAAATTGTCTTTGAAGATACATGATGGACTAAAGGTGTGCAAGGTTCCCTCTCAACGGTCCTGTTTAGGGTGGGACCAGTGCAGACATCAGAACAGCCATTGAGGTCCAGTCCTTCAGGTCACAGTGAAGTTAATCTGATCTGGAACCAGCTCATTTTAGATCGAATGTGCTCGTCTTTAAAAAGACATTAGTCGTTGTATCTTCATAAAACATGAGATGCTCAGCTACTCTCTCAGATGTATGTACAGTATGAAGGCATCATGATTAAGCGACTAAAGGTCTGTTTGCAGACAGCGAAGCAAAATCTATCTTCAGCATCTCTCTCCTAAAGTGAATGCACATGTTTTACTGCAGCAGTCTCGATTGGCTCTCTGCAGTCACGGTAAACAGACTCTCATTGGTGAATGGTTAGTGAACATGAAATCATCACATTTTAAATATTAGAATATATGTACAGTAGTTAAAATAGATTTCTATCCACCCATTAACTGACTTTACACTCTGAACCCCTAAGTGAATTTTACATGAATGTACAATATACAGTATGTTTGACAACAGAGCTTGAAACATGATATAGAATCTACAGTTATTACACAGATGTATGTACAAATGTCATCCTCTCATGTTTGCTGTGCTTAATAACTAAATTAAAGAAATATAAAATGTTGTCCCACAACAAACAAGCACACACAGCATCTTTGCACCTGAACTAGCATTAATCCTCAGAACATAAGGAAACTGATATTGTATGAGGATGAGTAGGAACCTCTACTTTACTCTCGATTGATATTTAATTAAAGTAGAGGTCGTCATGACTACAGCAGTCATGTTCTGGAGTCCTGCTTTGCTCTGAATTACATGTTTGGCTCACCTGGTTAGTGTCCCTTAAAGACAAAACGTGTCTTCTTGGTGAGGATTCTCTCCTGGTTCAGGTTTTTCCTTTTCTGATCGGAACCAGTTTATCTGGAGAAATACTACAGCACTGTCCATTCACTCTCGTATCCGTCTTCATGACTTTATTGCAGTGAGACTGACCGTCCGGCTGGCTGCGGCGCTCAGGTCATTCTGAAGTCAGTCCGTCGTGAGCCGTCGGTGTGAACTCCGGCCGTTTCACCTTTCAGCACAGCGAGCAGGTCTTAGAGCCTCCACCACTGTTTGCAGGAGCTGGTAGACAAACACATGGCAAAGGGAGAGTCAACACATTTGGGGCCAATTTTAGTATTTAAACTAACAACCAATTTTGACATTTTAGCTTCAGTGATCACATAATGGCAAACAAATGACGGCAGTTCTAATACATTTACTTATTCTAAAGTATTACTGCACCTTTACTGGCGGTGGCAGCCTCTTTAGCACCCTTCTCATCCTCCATGGCTTTGAGTTTAGCCTCATACTCTTCTTTCTTAGCATTCCACTCCTTCCTGTTATTCAGGATGCCATCAAACATGGGCTGGACTTGTGGGTGGAAGCGCGAAAACTCCTGAAAAAGGAAAGAGTACAAATTTAAATTCAATAAAAAATGAGTTTGCAAAGATGAAAACAGAGCAGTTTCGGTGAGGGGGGGGGGGGGTTCGTTGATGCGCCAGTGAAAATAAGCGAGCGGTTGTGCTTTAATTTTGTACAAAATAACACAAAAAATAGAGCAGGAAACCTCCAAATATACACTAAATAGATGATTTGATTAAAGGAAACGTAAATAATCAGCTAAAATGCAATATTAAGAATTACCTTGTAGACAAAGGTGCAGACAAAGTCAATAAAACCACACTGCAGCTTTGGTAGTTCTGCTGACTTGTTCCTGTCCATCATGGGCTGGTGGGAGGGACAGAGAGGGCTCGAGTCACTTAACAAAGAAACCATATTAACATCCAGGAATTCAATAACAGCTGCTGGTTGAGTGACAGGGGAGAGTTTGTATTTACTAATCATCTGTTTGACGTCAACCATTTTATCCTGAGAACTTTATCTTGTGAGTTAATGTTTAAAATGTAAAGTTAATGTAAAAAAACTAAGCAAATGAAGGGAATGAAAGTAATAATTCCACACCACAGATAGTCTCCATGTAGAGTTATTCACTAACACCAACATGTGCTTTCACATATGCACGTTTTCACCACAGATACAAACACAAACAGTTTGTTAACTCACAATAGGTTGCTGCTCCAGGACCGTCCTCTCCAGGTCACCCTGCTCCCAAAACTCTGCTGCTACAGACAAGGCAACCTGAGAGACACACACAGAGAAACACACACAGTCAGTGGAGAAGCAGATCATAAACATTCATTATTTATTACATGTTTGTGCTTCTCACCTTGCTCTGTACCTCCCAAGGCTTGGCGATGGCTGACAAGTCACATGCGGTCATCATCATAGCCCTGAAGCAACAACAAGAAAAGAGATTTAGAAGATCAAACAATGTGAAACAAACAAAGGACATTGTACACGCTCGCTGTACTCACATGACGATTTCTTTTCTGGTTGTTTCTAGAGACATGAATTCGACCCACTTCTTTTCATCCTCATATGTGTGTGAAAGGTCTACGATCTTCTGGAACATGGTTCTTTTCCTGACAAGATGAGATGAGAGGAGCTAGTTCACCATTCATCATCATCGTGTTTTTTTACAGAGTGACGATGAGAGAAAGTACAACATGAGGGAATTAACAATGAGAGATTATGCTGACTTGAAATAAAGAGCCAGGTCCGTGGCGATGATGGCGATGTCGGTCAGATGAATCACATGGTCTATCTGTCTCCTGTGAAGGTTCTGGTAGATGTTCAGTGACTGCAGAAGAGAGGAGAGAGGTGGGCATCAGTCATCAGTCGAGACGAGGAAGAGGTTTCAGTAACGTCGACTTCACCTCTCCTTTCTCACCTCGTCAGCCAAGAGGAACTTCCCCATCTCTAGATGGTGTCGTTCCAAGATGGAGGAGCCATGCAGCTTGGCCAGAGGGTTGCCAGATCTGTTGGCATAAAAAAAGAAAATCCCTCAGGTATCAATAGAATTATCCACAACATTAACAACGATCAGCCTCAGTTTCAAGTTGAAGGCTTCAGCATTGACATAGCATATGACTTTCAAAACAGACTCTTCTATATGGCTTTCAAGTTCAGTAGGACATTAAATTCAACTGTTTCACAAGCTAAATGTTCCTTCCTTTAAGTTGAAGTTTTAAACAGCGCTTACTTGACTTGGTACAAATTGTTGGTCCCTCTGTGATCCAGGTCGTGGAGGAAGCCTGCAGTTATCATGGCCATTACCTCCAAGTCAGTGTAGTACCGCTTCAACATTCCCGTCTGAGAACAGAGACACACACAGAGACAGAGACACAGCCAGAGACACACACAGAGAGACACACACAGAGACACACACAGAGACAGAGACACAGACAGAGACACACACAGAGAGACACACACAGAGAGACACACACAGAGACAGAGAAACAGACAGAGACACACACAGAGAGACACACACAGAGACACACGCACAGAGACACGCACAGAGACAGAGACACAGACAGAGACACACAGAGAGAGACACACACAGAGACACACACACAGAGACACACACAGAGACACACACACACACACACAGAGAGACACACACACACACACACACACACACACACACACACACACACAGAGACACACACAGAGACACACACACACACACACACAGACACACAGAGACACACAGAGACACACACACACAGAGACACACACAGAGACACACACAGAGAGACACACACACACAGAGACACACACAGAGACACACACAGAGACACACGCACAGAGACACACACAGAGACACACACACAGAGACACACACAGAGACACAGACACACACAGAGTGGTTAACACAAAGAAAATATTTTTTTTCAGATGGATTTTTAGGCTTTGATATGGAACATGAAGCAGTTGCAGAAATGGAAATAGCATATGTTATTAAATAATACCGTTAAGAGCGTAAACATGGTCTGTCCCACGTTGAAGCCATGACGCCAGTTGTGGTAGGTGATTTTTCTGTAGCCTTTACTGAGTGAGTACATGAACCGAACCAGCGCCTGAGGGAGAGAACTGATTAATTCATGAGCGCGGTCTTTTATAATACAGTGTAATTATGTGGCATGCTCGTCTAGATCACCTCTTGAGGGACCTGGAACTTCTTGACCACCCCGACCTCGTAGTACATCTGGACCCCACACTTAACCAGTTCCATCTCTGTGCAGTTAAAGTCCGAAAAGTGGAACTCGTAGATCTCAAACTTCTTAATAAGTGGAGGTAGTTCTTTTTTCTAAGAGGGGAATAAACATAAGCAAAGCAGAGTGAGATGAAACATCCCTTCTTGAATATTAGAAAAACAGAAATTATTTTAATGAAGTATCACTTTGGGACCTCTTCTAAAGATTAGGTGCCATTTTAGTGGACAGATTTCAGTGTTACCAGGATATCTAGGAGCTCCTCCTCTTCACAATCTCTGGGTTCACGGCCGTAGACCTCTCTGGTGTTCTGGGAGAAAAGAGAAGAACATTGCGTCTGTACGTTTTAACCGACTAAATAACAGAAGCAGAGAGATAGTCTCTGAAGTGTGACAGTGTGTAACATGGCTGAAGCGTTCCTGTTGCCTTGCGGTGGAACAATTGCGAGCAAAGTTTGAAATAAACCAAAGAGTACTGACCAGAACATTCTGGATCTCATCATCCCGACATTTGATATGGTAGAGCACCATGTCTTGAGCAATTTCTTTCCGATTCTCCAGCTTGTTCATCTTGTCGTAAGTGTCCGTGTTCAAAACCGACCAGCCCAGGAACTGGGTCAAAGCCTGAGACAAAGGGGTCGTGACAGTCCACATTAAATAGTCTGATAAAAAGAACTGCATCATTGAGTATTTCATCAATAGTGAGCGACACTATGATGCAGAACTATTCAATGTGTACAAAAGTATTTAATCACGTGACAGAATTCAGCGTTGACACACCTCCATGAGCTGCTCATCCTGATCGTCAAAAGGCTTTCCGTCTTTTCGGTTGTAAAAAGTGGCCACGCCCACGATCTCTTCTTTTTTGTTGACGATCGGCAGCGAGAGAACATTCTTAATGGTCCATCCGCTGCTGTCGAGTGGCTCAGTCTGAAGCAAGCAAACGCGTGTGAAACAATGTGATACAACGTGATGCAATGTGATACAATGTGATACAATGTGATGCAATGTGATACAATGTGATACAACGTGATACAACGTGATACAATGTGATGCAATGTGATACAATGTGATACAATCTTCTCTTCCACCTGATAGCTGAGCTTAGCCCTCTAAGGTCTCTTACCTGAAACTTGAACATCTCGTCAGCGGCCGTATTCATAATGTTACAAATCTGAGGAGCAGAAATAAAACAGATCGATGGAGGTGGAAGATGTGCTAAAGAACATTCATTTGGTTTTTCTAAATGACTCAACAGCTTGGAGTAATGTAATGAAAATAAACTCACAAAACCGCTCTCAGCAACATACGTAGGCAGACCACTACACAAGGCCCAGTGGTCCGGAGTGGGATTGCTGCGTGACACACGAGCAAGTAGACAAGTTAGCAGATATGAGCACAGATCCATACAGACACAATCTGAGATATGAGCACAGATCCATACAGATACAATCTGAGATATGAGCACAGATCCATACAGACACAATCTGAGATATGAGCACAGATCCATACAGATACAATCTGAGATATGAGCACAGATCCATACAGACACAATCTGAGATATGAGCACAGATTGTGTCTAAACTAAGTTAAAGCTACCAAACTTAAATATTCCACGTTGACTTCAAGCCCCGTTCCCCAAAATGTTGCTAGTTCTGTAATGACTTCAAAGGCTGATTTGTTGGTTGTTGTTGTCATCTTAATCCATGACCACATGTTAAATCAAGATTCAGACTAAAGCCATAAGATGTACTTACGGTATTACTTTGATGTCTTCTTTTCCGTGTAGTATATAATCAATCACTTTGTAGAAAATGACCTCCTGCAGTACAAAAATACAAACACCAATCAGGTTTAAAACGGCTACAACTGGAAAAAGAACAAGGACGACAAATCTACAGCCGAGCAGAGTGTTGATGATAATGTTAGATGATAAAGGAACGTACCCTGCCATCAGGAGTGACGGGGCCAGAGTAAGGCGCCTGCTCTCCCATCAACACCGGCCAAATATCAAAGAACTCCTGGAGGGAAGACAAAAGTGCAGTCAACACTTCCTGGTGACAAATGCGTGAACTCAAAAACGAGGGATGTTACAGACGAAGACGGAGAGAAAGACACAAGACACAAGACACAAGACACAGTACCTTCTCCTTTGTCATGTCCAGTAAACCCACGGAGTAGCGGTCACAGTTGAGGTAGGCTCGGACTGTGTACAAGGCTTTGTGAAACTGTCGCTCGATGTCCGTCAGCTCTTCAAATACCTTGTTGGCCGACCACAGCAGCAGCTAGAGAAAGGTAGCGAGCGCACACACACACACACACACACACACACACACACACACACACACACACACACACACACACACACAGCAGTCAGTTCATGCAGTCATTCAGTGTTTGAGTAGAATGAAAAGCCAAACTCCTGACTTCTATTAAAATCTGTGCTGCAGGTTAACGTCCTTCACCTGTCCTTTGCGGGTCTCACAGCTGTGGAGGTAACTCAGGTGGTAGATCTTCAAGTTCAACGTGGCAATTTTCAGATACTTTAAAAAAAGCTAGACGGACAAACAAGAGAAAAGGAAAAGCATGATATGATATGATACCTCTGATTGGATAACGTGATAGATTCTGACTCAATACAAGATGTGCTGATGTGTGAAGATATAGGATACAGAAGGGTAGACATTACAGTAGAAAGAATACGTAGAAGTATAAGAATCTGATTATGATTTCATACGCTGTCTTACTGTTCGTAAAGTCATGAACCTGCTGTAGATCTAAGTCCATAACGCTCTTGACCACCTCAAGCTTATTTCCATTTTGAAGCTTAGTTTGCTGCTAATTGGGATTAATGACCTAACGTATGCTGAACACACATCGGTCCTACTGGTAAAGACCTTAATGATCTACCAGGAGGGGATTCCCCACCCGCTGCAGTGATACACTGATGCCAGTTGTCTTGAAAAGTTATAATCAAATAAATCAAATTCTAGAAGCTATGATTTGGCCTCTGAACGTGTATAAACGAGTGTATATGTGCTTCAGCTGCGTGTGCTTCTTGTGTGGTTGGGACTCACATCCTCATCCTCAGCAGTGAAATGTGGTCCTGTGGTCTTGTTCAGAGCCATGATCACAGCCACCATGTCTTTGCCGTTGAGGATGGGCGTAGCCAGAACGTTCCGGGTCTTGTATTCTGTGAGGTCGTCGACGAATGAGCTGAAATGCTGGTTCTAGAAGACAGAAAACACACGTTCTGAGTGGATGTTAAGTACACTTGCAAGGCTTTCATTTCTCCTTCATTACAATTACTGCAAACATTAAAAAAAAAAAAATGCTTTGAAAGAGAAATTTGGTACAAAATGCAGTATGCAGTATAGAGCCATGAGGAGATTCATTAGAGGGCAGCTTTGTTCCTACTATATCATGAGATAAATTACACTTATTGCTATTAAATTTATAATTTAGTCATTTGGACCAAAACCAAGACCATTGTTGTAAACCTAGTCAGAGTGACAATAATCGATACACTGAACTGGAAGATGTTTTTCTTTTAAACATGATTTACAAAAGCAAAATGTCCCACAATCATAGGATCAACCAGCTGTTTCCCACTGCTTGATTATCAAGGTGATTTCATTATGAAACCGCAGCACTTCATTAATATTTAGTACTTAGTTTAGTCTGTATGGAGGCAGCGCAGAGCGAGTTTGTTTTGATCTGTTTTAGATTCCTGCTGACTAAATGCCAGAGGCGTCTAATCCACAGCTAGAGCAGAGGCTGATGGGATCTGGAAATAAATGGATTATGTCTGACAAGAGGATTTACGTTCTCATAGATACGTGTCACTAACTCTTCCTTTACTTGTCTGCACATATTACTGGTTAAATGTAATTAAGGAAAACATAGAGATTCAGTCTGCATGTCACCTCCTGAGTCATATTTAATGAATGAGTTAATTGCATTAATAACTGCAGTTGCATTCAGAAGCAGACCTGCTTGCTATGAGATTACGATGTAATTGTTAAAAAGATAAACATTTAATTACTGGTTAAAACTATGTGTAGGATCTAAAAGTTAGAGGCTGATTGTAGTATCATGAAGGACGCGACAGACAGCAGTGCAGATATGCTGAACATCTGCACCCCATCCAGAGAGAACTTCATCATTCTGATTAGTTTATGGTCATCGATGCATTTCCTCCCACTAACCTCCGTGACGTCTTTCACATTGACAGTCTTCTTGGTCAGGGCCACGTGGCCGACTATCCCCATGTCCAGCGGGTAGACGATCTCAGAGTCCGGTGGCACAACGCAGTCGTCCAGCTCTGCCTCCGTGTTGACGTTGAAGAGCCTCGTGGCGAGCTCTCCAATGCCGTTCCGCTGACGGTACATGAACAAGCTGCAGCGGTCCGCGTGGATGAGAGCGCTGATCCTCTTCAGGATCTTGAAGACCACCTTTTCCACGTTGATGTTCTCCTGCATGTCTTTGATCAGCTCATACATGATTTGGCTTTCTTCGAGCTTGAAAAAAAAAAATGGACAAATGTTAAGAGTGTATTTTCAGTAGAGATGATTCGGACCTTCCTAAGAAGTTTGCAGAGGTTATATTATATATGGATACGGTTTATCTGGCTGCTTAACTATGGCAACGTTTGGTCAGTAGTCTCTACCTGCTTCCTTTCCTCTTAATAAACAAGAAGGGAAACAGTTAAACGTACCTGAGTGAGGTCCTTGAACTGGCTGAAGTCGATCTGTTTGTCTGGGAGTCCTGACACCTTTGACATGGAGGCAGGGCTCATCTTCTTGTCAAAGTACTGTTTAGCAAATGCAGGGTTCTCCTTGAGGAACTTTTCCACGTCTTCCTTCTGCACACCCATGGTTCCTTCTGCCTCCTCTTCTCCCAAACGCTCCTGTCGTCTCCCTCCTCAGCTCAGTGACTGAGCTCCCGCTCGGTCCCTGAATTAGCTACTTCCAACTTCTCTGAATAGAAATGAAAGAACAAAAAAAGGATGAAGCAAAACAAAGCACATAGCTACCGGTTCATCCAGCTAATCCCCTACAGAAAAACAAATCTTACCCAGGTGTCACACACAACGGGGGAAAACAGAAGTGGACACATTCAAATGCAGGAATAAAATAATCCCCCCTGTTAGTGGGATGAGTGGACTGAGTGAGGGAGATCCCTGAGGAGGAGGCAGAGGGCTGAATCCAAACAATCCATCTGTCATCAGCAGACAGAGCTGAAGGTTAGCAGGGATCGGCCTCTGCTAAACTTGTCAGCTGATCATCTAGTAACAGATATGTTTGACAGCGCCCAGCGTGCTCGAGTACATTCTGTACGTTCGTAGCGGCACAGATCGATCAAAGGAATCTATACAGCATGAAAAACACAGAGATTTAACAAAAAAACTAAGAAATTAACATATTCCTCTCTTTCTTTTCACTGCAAGGGTTACATCCAATCAGCAATTATTTCAAATGAAAACATTTGTATGTAGGGTTAAATGCATATAGCTGTCTTTGTCTTAAATACATGTGCACAAAGACAAACAAAGCTAACAATTAAACTACCAGTGTTGTAGAATAACCGTACGACACCTCATATAAATTGGTGCTTTGATCCCAGCTTGTATAAACATGTTTAATAGATAAAAAGTGAATGATGCTGTTGATGAAGAGAATTCCGTAAAAGAGGATACAAGAACCTCATTGGGAGTTGGATACGAAGGTTCTAATAAAGTCTAAGAAGGTCTTCTCTGAGCTCGAGAGAAGTGAAACAAAAAGGACTCATTTAAATATACATATGAATAACTATAAATGAAGAGGATCTGTTGGAGGTTGTCTAAGGCAGGAAGTTACAAATCCCAATTACAAAAAAGAATGAAGTCGTAAATAAATATAAAAACCTAGAAAGATAATTGTTATTAATTATTTTTCAGTGTGGTCTACTGCAGCATACTATTTCTGTCCGTCTCTCACATGCAGCTCTGTCTACCTGTACAAGCTCTTTAAGTCCTTATTAAACAAGGCCTCCTCTGGCATAAGCCCTCTTTAGTTAGGACACGAGCTGATTATCTCAGCACCCCAACTCTCCGTCTTTGTCCACGTGTGAGTCTCCCTGCAGTGTCTGTCCCCCTGGTTTCCACAGCCATGACTGTCGTTACTTAAGAGACTGGTGGTCAGTGACATCCTGATGGGGCCAAGGGAGTAACGCTGGAAGATAGACATTCATTCATCATCAGTGAGAGACTACTGTCAACAACACAGAGAGACGTTTTGTGCTTCTGTAAGAAAGTTAATCCTTTCATTGAGAGCAGGGAGGACCTCTCTATAATAAGGTTCCATAAACACCTTAAACAAAAGGTCAAACAGATAATCTGTTTCCACTATAATAGATTAGGCCTACGGCAGATCCATTGTGTGTGTGTGTGTGTGTGTGTGTGTGTGTGTGTGTGTGTGTGTGTGTGTGTGTGTGTGTACACGACAGTGACGTGTGGTGAGGTTCCTGCCTGGTGAGGTTCTGACTCTACATAAGTCAGATTTACAGATATATGAACCCAATAGAGAAGCTTACATCAACATTCAACTGACAGCCTGACCATTGACTACTGGTTGTTCTTCATATTTCATATCAGCATTATTCACACACATTAAGGTACATGTTTGATTCCACCGGGGGCGTTTCAGAAGCGGAGCGCTCGCGAGCGCCACCCGCGAACATCGTGAGATTCCTCGATAATCTGCGTAACAACCCGGATGTACAAAGAGAACAACAAACACATAAAATGTTACTTTACCTGTCCGACGATGAACTGATGTTGATTTGGTCATATTTCACTGTTTTTGAGACATTTTTAAGCTTAGATATATAATCTTACATTGTTGTGGTCAAAGCAAAATACAAGAAGAAGAAGAGAAGCGTAGAAGAAGAAGATAAGTGTAGAAGAAGAGCAACGACAGAACAAGCATAAACCGACCCGTGGGCTCTCGCTCGCCCCCTTCAGTGAGGCAGAGGTAGTGTTCGCCTCTCTGTGCTTTTTAATGTCAGATCAGCAGGACTAAATATGTTCTACACAGACGTGAAATACATTACATATTATATGTAAAGAAAGGAGATATAATAAAAGAGTGTACAGATATTACAGTGGTGACAAACAATGAGACAGAAAAAGACTCAACAGTTAGTGAGGATTCACAGTGAGGTGAGGAACAGCTGGTCACTGTCTCACCTCACTGTCTCCTCTGTTTGAACAGGACATGACATCATTCAGAGATTCTGATTATGAAAATGCTTGAAATGATTGGAATCATACAGAAATTACATTTATAGCACAGATCAGCAGATAAATATTAATATTTATTTTATTTTAGCATTATTTGTTTTTTACTTGTCATGACATGTAAATATGCGTTTATGTTTGCAGACACTATAGTCAGCATGTGTACATTTGTTACCTTGAAACTTCATCAAGAGGATCAAGATCATTGTATGCTATGGGTTAGTATAACCAGCGCAGCCCTCACAACCCCTGCCTGATCTGCTGTGCAGCTGTGCCGCTCCACCTTTGAGCGCCCACTCTGAGACGCCCTCCCCAGACCCCATGGAGTCCCTCCCACACACACACACACACACACACACACACACACACACACACACACACACACACAAGAATACTTACCAGCTGCGATGCTGACACTCACCACAAGATCGCAGCAGACCCATATAAAGCACCTTAAAGCACACACACACTCCTTGTCCTACAGAGGGAATACATAATAATGAATAGATCAATACATATGTTTACACATCCTACACCTCTCCAGCCCAAGGCCTATCTATCTTACCCTTTATTTTTACATCACAATATACCAAACAACCCCAAATACCAGGAAACGCCTCCATGTTTTGTAAATGGGGTGTACAGTAGGAGCTTAAGGTTTTAGCCAGTGTGTGTCTGCACAGTCCCTGAACGTGACAGCACTTAAACAGATCTAAATACAGCAGTCATGATGGTGAGCAGAGGGTGTAATCGTTTCTAGCCGTGTCACAGGTCCGTCCAGGTTACCGGCCGAATGCAGACGTTGATAATGACCCGAGGCTGGTGGCGTGCTCTGTTGAATAGGCCACGGTTGGGCTTCTAGGCGTCCTCAGATCATAAGTTAATTCATATAAATGGTTTTATAGGATCAAAAGAAGTACTCATTGTTTATCACATATTTATTTACAACTTCAAAAACAGAGGTATTGTCTGCCTTGATTGGTTTGTTTGTCTGTGTCCTCGCTGAGGAGACTGTCTACTAACAGTGTGGGGCGATTCTGCAGTTATATAACTATTATCTAATTTTGATTGAATAAGTTTAATTAAGGCGAGAATAATAGAAGAACAAAGCTGCACACGAAGAAGACTTTGATTGTTATGTCATGATAAACAGTGTTATGCCAGCAGTAATCTCATGTGACCGGGGTTAATCCAGAAAAGGAGAGTTCAATAGTTCACAGCAGAGAGTGTGTGTGTGTGTGTGTGTGTGTGTGTGTGTGTGTGTGTGTGTGTGTGTGTGTGTAAGTGCAAAACTGCATGCATGTGAAATAATAGTCATATTGATTTCCACTTCTTCTTTTGTCATGAAATGTAATATGTGTGTTGCCACTGTGATCCTTTCTGTGGTAAAAGACTTCTCAGACATTGACGCCCTTATCTAACGGTGTTGTGAGTGTTTGTGTTATTAGGCGGATCATCCCATTATTTGGGAAGTTTGGACAGACTTACAGGCTACTTCTTCCAGGATTACGCACTGATTACTCAGCCACAAGAAGAGAAAATAACCAGCTAGTCTCAAGAGGTGTGAGATAATGTTGTCAGTCTTAAACTGTGCTGAATTTAATAATATTAATAATAATACATTGTATTTGTACAGTGCTTTAAAAGGTACTCAAAGACACTTTACATGGTAAAACAATACAAACAAGGCAGATAGATAACATGATAACAGTAAGAAACAAAACAAATACATAACTAGCATCACAGGTCAACAGCAGATTTAAAAAGATGATATTTACCAGATTCCTAAACCTGATGCAGAATAGCTTTGTCAGGAGCAGTATATGTCTTTGTATGTGTATGTAAGAATGCAATATATCTGCATTTACATTATTAATAATAATAATATTAATATCTATAATGTTTTGATTTTGAAATTCAAAATTAAAATGAGAAACCTTGGCACGGTTTTAACCAGTCCTGTAGGTGTTTTGCTTGTTGTACTCACCTCTAAAGTATGTATTTATTGTAGTAAAGTAACATATGTAGTCCTGTTATGGTTTGGATGCGTAAATGTAGTGAACTTATAACTTTAAGCAAGAGAGCTTCTTTAAAATGTAAGAAAACACATCATATGTCAAGCTGTAGCTAAATTAACCTAGATTCTAGTGCAATATTTACGTTCTCCTGTGATCCAGCCTGACTTTGAACAGTGCTTGTCCACACAGTACTCCTCAGTCCTTGTACTGGTGAACTCACCAACGTCTCCAACGAGTTATGGAATTAATATCTCAGTCATTGTATGGTTTGAACTCATCAAAAGTGAGTGGGAAAATAGATTTGTCTGAATTTAAAGCTCCTTCAGAGGAATATGTTGAGGACAAAGTGGAATGTCATTATAATCTAGCCAGGAAATTGTTTTAGCTGGTGTTCTTGTTGATCCTATTCAGTTTAGTTTCACAAGCAGATTTGAGCCTTTTGTACCAGTGTGGCACTTTGCTTAAAACGTCTAACCCCGGAGTGGCTTTAATCAGAAACTCACTCTTGGAAACAGTTTTTTCATAAAAAACTTTTTTTTGTTTTGTCTGCAAAAATCAGAGAACTAAGCTCAAACCTTCCTGTTGCTACTCAGGATGGCATTTGAGGCAGAACATTTGCATTTTGTGTAGCAGCAACTTATTTCAACTTTTGACACTTAAACGTTTGGCTATAGTTGAGAAAAATCCACACTCCAAATCCAAACACTCAATGTATTACCTGTGCTGTCCCATGTGTTTATTCAAATTGTGTGTGTGTGTGTGTGTGTGTGTGTACGTGCTGCTGCACCTGCTCAGATATGTGCCTGTTTTTATTTAGTTTCAGTTACATAAAGGTCTGATTGTTGTTATAGAAAGTCTTGGGCAGGTTTCAGCGTAGAAGCCAGATTACAGTAAGTATTTCAGCCCAACAGGATTACCTCTAGATTTAAGCACCTTATTTAGTACCAAGCAATGAAAATCAGCCATAAGCTGGTCTGCAGAGTGTGTATATAAAGGTTGCCTCACACACACAAGAGCCACAACACTCAATCTGGTGGATAACCACGAACAGTAGATTTTTAATTGGTGTTGCTTCTTTGACTCAAACAGGTAAGACAATGCCTTTTACTCACTTTACCTTCTACTGACTTGTATTTGAAGTGATCAGCAAACGCTATCTATGATTGTGTTGTCTAAACATGTACTGTGCACTTGATGTAAACGATCCATTCCGTCAGCTGTGACTGTTGACGTAATGTGGTGTTCACAGTTTTGTATACAACAGATCGGTTTTGTGTCATTAATGATACTTCAGCAGCCATGTGGGAGTCTGTCTCTGGTCCTAACACACTCATGTGCTTTTCATTTTAGAATGGGATCCTCTAAACTGGCTCTGCTGCTGGTCTTGCTGTCCTGCGTAGAGCACTGCCTGTCTGCCTCCTGTGTTGTTGACAGCTTCACAGTCAAAGGGGACTTTGACCCCAAGAGGGTGAGTGAATGGAAGCACATCAACAGCATGCATGTTGAAAGGAAGTAAAACCCTTTCTCACCGTCCTCCTCCTTCTTTTTCATCGCAGTATGCAGGAAAGTGGTACGCACTGCAGAAGAAAGATCCAGAGGGCCTGTTCCTGCAGGACAACATCTCCGCTGAGTACACCATCGACGATGACGGCTCCATGACCGCCTCCTCCAAGGGACGCGTCACTCTGTTTGGGTGAGTCAGAGGACCAGCGAGTGACTTCACAGGAATGAGAGACTTTTCACCCTGCTCTATTTCACTCTTTATCTGCGGATACGATTACATAATTCAAATGAAAAACCATCTCACCATCTCTTTAAACCCCAAATGGTCAGTTTGGTCACAAAGACCACCTTGATTCAGTTTTCAGGGTCAGCAGTTAGGAGCAGGTGTGATTTTGTAAAAGCACATTCTGAACAGCATTAGCTACAAACTGGGTTTTCCCTGGATTATGGAGGATTAGGAAGAATTGAAGGTTGAAGAAGTAGATTTTTTACATAGGAATGTGGGCTCCACTGCATGCTGAAGGAAATCTAGGCTTTATTTTGAGAAATGTATACTGTACTGTAGTGTATGCATGCCGATTATTCAGTATGTTGTCATTAGAATTTCTGAGGTTTACGCCGCTACAATGTCCTGTAATTGCAAGAACGATATTAGCGTTGTTGATTTGTTGAGGGCCTACATTGTTCACTTTGACACTGACGTGTGTGTGCTTGCAGCTTCTGGGTTGTGTGTGCTGACATGGCCGCCCAGTACTCTGTCCCCGACCCTACCAACCCCGGCAAGATGTTCATGAACTACCAGGGACTGGCCAGCTACCTGTCCAGTGGAGGTCAGCTGTGCACACATACCCACCCTCACACCCCTCTCATATCTCCTCGCTCCTCTTCACACTCGCTGACCTCTTCCTTCCTTTCTAACCAGGCGACAACTACTGGGTGATTGACACCGACTACGACAACTACGCCATCACCTACGCCTGCCGCACCCTGAAGGAGGATGGCAGCTGCGAGGACGGCTACGCCATTATCTTTTCCAGGAACCCCCGCGGCCTGCCGCCCGCCATCCAGCGCGTCGTCCGTCAGAAACAGGAGGACATCTGCATGGCCGGAGAGTTTCAGCCTGTGCTGCAGTCTGGAGCCTGCTAAAGAGAAAGAGAAAGCAGAGCAGGAGAGCGTGAAGCCAGCTAGTTGCAGTCAAGAAGGCTTGAAAGCAAGAAGAGGGAGAGTGTGAAAGAGTGTATGTGTAAGAAGGCCTGTATGTGAGAGTGATAATGTGACTGGACAGACAAAAAGAGTGAGAGGAGGAAAAACACCAGAATATAATTAGGCAAAGACAGTGAAAAAAGATCAGTTTGAATCCATTTCCTCCTCTGTCACTCTGTGTTCATCCATTGTTTGTAAGGAAAATGTTACTGCTGCTTTGAAAGACGAAATAAAAGATATTTTTCTAAACAATATCACTGGAATTTTGTCCTTTTTGTAAAAAAGTTCACTTTCCAAACATGTGACTGTGTATAAATCTCTTAGCGGTGCAGCATAAAGCCCTGTTGTTTAAAGCATAGAAACAGAAACATGTTTGTCAGCAGTTAAGGCTTGACAACACGCTGCACTTGTAAGTGGCCGTGATCCCTCCTGAGCTCAAGAGAATGCAGACAAACACAACACAATCAGTAATAAGCTTACTGGTGGTCTGATGTCCAGAGACCTTAGCCTTCTTACAAACTAACTCACCTGTTTGGCTACTTAGCATGATCCAGGGGTCAACGCTCATATCAGGAGCTCCATAACTAAAGAGGTCAAATGCTGTCACGTTCGGGAAATGAAGGGAGAAGCAAGATGGTCGACGGTGAAAGATTGCGAGTGATGGAGGCAGAGAGACAGATGGGGAATGTTTGTGTCTGGTGAGTAATCCTGTTGATGTTATGCAACATGCTGGAAAGCAATGTGCTGAAGCCAATAATGGGCGAGCATTACTGTAAACCAATATAATACACCTCATGCCCCGGCTTACTTTGTGCAAAACAGTGTCAGACCAAAAACAATAAGCCAAAGATGACACAATGACAACATTTGTCCTACTATGTACATAACAGTGATTTGTAGTAATATGTCATTGGACATGTATCATTGAACTTTGTTGTGACTAAAATCAACTTATTTCATGAATTTCTTTCCAAAAATGAACTGGAACCATTTTGAAATACGAGGATGATAGGCTGTCCCCCCCCATATAGAGGACATTATAGAACGATGTGGACATTTTTCAACCTCACGTTGTATTCCATATATAACATAGAAGCATGCTAGACTGATTGATTTGTACATTTGTCATCGTTCTTTATCAAACAGTACACCATGAAACGGATCATGACACCTCTAGATGTCTTCTTCTTCTTCCTGTTTAAACGTCTCAGCAGGTTACTCCACTGTGGTCAAATTTCTTCTACAATGTATAAAACATTTGTAATAATTCACTGAGTTTGCTCAGTTATATTTGTGGAGGCGTCCCAGTTGTAAAATGGGAATGCATGACAGAGGAGCGTGAATAATCTCTGAGTGTTGACACTGGTTGGCGGGACAGAAAAAAAAAGCTGCCTTAGAGTCAGTCTGCCTGTAAACTAGCTTAGCTCTGATGGGATCAACTGTTTGACCTTCCTGGAAATGAGACCATTTAATGCGCAATGTTTTACACCCAAAGAATAAAAGAAACACTACGTAGACATCGCTTTAGATGGAAAACAAGACCAAAAACAGGATGTGGTCTCACCTGTACTGCAGACTAAAAGGTACTGTCAAAGCCCAGACTGTTTTCACGTAAAACAGGCTACAAGCTCGAGGTAAGAATATAAGTGGGTTGATCTGCTTGAGTCTGGTGAGGCTCGAACCCAGATACCCAACGTCTGGAGGATGACAGAGTTCGGGGTTGTGGTCCTTCAATGTTCTTCTCTTTGGGTAAAATGACAAACACAAATCTACTCATTGTAATCTACTGTTTTTCAGTATCTTCTTTATATCAAGCGAGTGACTTTCCTCTCATACTGTTTGTACTGTCCATGCAGACTGCATCATATATGTTTAAATATGTTCAAACACTCCACCTTATAAAAAACTGTACATTGTGAATCTTTGCAAATGCTGCCTTCACTGAATTGAGTTGTGCATTAATTGCTATTATTAGATCTGGCCACGAGAGGACAGTCAAGCTACATTGAGCGCTAAACAATGAGCTGGAAGACCCATTATAACTGCCTTAGAGCACTGACACATAATTGGTGCTGTAGTGTATGTGGGCTCCGGCTGGGGATGAAATCTGATCTGACTGAGGGGATTTTTGTAGTACCTCTAAAATGTCAGCCTGTTCTTGTTCACATAACCACTAATGGAACAACACCAGGAAGCAGAAATGAATATATGACTACAGTTTGATCTCACACTGTAAATGGTGCCTGAATGCAGCAGCTGAACTCGGGAGGTGAGCTTGTTTTTGAAACATCACCAGACCGCTTAATCCAATGATCTGTCTGTCTCCTACCCACCATGTCGTCATTATCTCTCTGTGGAGAACAACAGAGGAGAGATAGAAGGCGACTGCCGGTGTACTCTACCTGCCACCATTTAAAAGACGTGAACAAGCTTCTGCTTGTGCATCAGGCTCCATGAATCCGCTTCACAGGGAAAGCACTGCAAAACAAAACACAACTTAACATATGAAACAGACTTTCAAAGAAATCTGTTCATCAAGAAAAACGTCCTTTTACGGGTCTCTTAGTTTACTAATTAATACTTGTTTTATGGGGATGTCTCAGGAGAAGACACACAAAATGGAAAAAGTGTTCCATTTAATTTCTAACAGAGAGAGAATTTCACTGAGGGGTCATGTCAGCTGGCCCTGAATATACGTCTTCCTGTGGTTGTAAATGGTAG
Source organism: Cebidichthys violaceus (assembly GCF_023349555.1). Taxonomy (NCBI): domain Eukaryota; kingdom Metazoa; phylum Chordata; class Actinopteri; order Perciformes; family Stichaeidae; genus Cebidichthys; species Cebidichthys violaceus. Next base: position 951,154 of record NW_027176285.1, read on the forward strand.
AAACGTGTATACTTCAACACAATTCTATTCTTATTAAGTATTTACTTGAGTTACCAAATGGATCTATGTGACTGTAAGAGTTCTGCAGCTCTTTCCAGAAATGTCCTCCGTTAACCTATTGCTAAGGAAACCGAGGTACCTGCACCAACAATACATGTTGGGACTGAATACAAGCTTATTTGCACATAATCACGTATATATTTATTTAGAGACATATTGAGACAGCAGTAAGAAATATTGCTGGCAAAAAAAAACAGCTGATTGCAGCAACATCAGTCCGCTGAAGACACTGCATGTTGTCATTTGATTTCAGCATAATAGTTTATTCTAAGAAAGAATAGAGGAGTACACATGACATGGATTAAAGAACCTTTATTTAGTCAGAGTACAAACACACAAACAGCAAAGACAATTGAACAATATTCTTGCAAAAGGAGTAAAGGAATGCATTACATCAAAAAAAGTAAACTTTTCCACACTAAGTAATAAATATCGTGTATCTTAAGTACACAGCATTGCATTAGTAAGACAGTATGAAGATGGTTAAGTCAGTTGCTCTCACACAAAGACATCTCTATTCTAAAGTGATAGAAGCATGCATAGCTACAGCAGTGCTGGACATAATGTTGTATGTTTGTTGCATTTACTCCAGACACAAATAATTGATCAAAGCGTCACTTATAAGTCAAATGTGGGAAAGAACTTCTCTGAAAACACTAAAAACATTCATAGTCAAGCAATCCCCCCCCCCCAAAAAAATCCTCTATTCAAAATAATGTTTTCTCAGCTGCAAGGATAAATGATGTTCCAGCTCCGTGTCATTTTCTTCTTGTTCCCTCTTTTTATTTCTTGGTCTCCTCAATCTGCTCCACCTCGCTGGATTCGTCCACCACTTTGCCGTTGATCATCGTCTGAGTCACCACCTTCACAATCTTCCTGGTGCGAACATCAGGCTCTTCTGCACAGACACAGATGACATGAGATGAGATGAGATGAGATGGAAGAAAACAGGATGATTTGGAATGAGATTCGATAGAATGAGTTGAAAGGACTAGTTTAAATGGGAGCGCGTGAGATTTACACTGGTGAGAAAGTAAGCTGCGATGAAAAGAGATTATATGTCATGAGGAGACAATGGTTTGATGATATGAGATTGAATGAAAAGGGAAGAAAATATGAGATAATGCAGTGTGAGGAGAGTGTGATTTGCAGAGATGAGATGCAATGAGGTGGTATGAGAGCGGAGGAGAGAGGAGAAACCATTAGAGGAAATAAGTCATTTTAATCTCACATTCCTCTGTAATGTGTGTTGAATCATGTGTCTGAGTATCGCCTGCTCAGTCACTGCACTACCACAGTTTTAATTCTCCTGATGCAGCTGGTTTGTTGTACACTGAACTTGAACTAAATCAGTCGCTATGTCTCGGCAGCTTCAAGTGAAGAACTATGTGCACGAAATAAAACAGCTTAAACTATTAAAGTCCACCGTCTCACGGAGGACTCTTGAGTTCATTGACTCTGTTGTTTTCAGTCTTCTGATGCTGAACATTACCAAAACACCTTGCACTTTGTTAATCCAGCAGCATGAGTCAGTCAGATTAAGACACAGTTACAAGTTGTTTCTGTGTCTTAATCAAAGGTGGGTGTGAACACGTGTGTCCCAGCGTCGTACCTTACAACACTGGGACAAATGTGTTCACTCCCACCTTCGTTGCTATAGGAGCTGAGCTGTTGCTTGCATTGTTTAGAGGTGCATAAAACAACCATTAGTCCTGGGCCAATTGGGTGTGTGAATGAATACGTGTCTGTCAGCCTCACTTAAACGCTGTCAAATTACAACACAAACATATGGGAACAGTTTGCTGTACTTATCTCCTTTAGTCACTCTGTGCCTCCCTGTTTCATTCAGGGTGTGATAAGAATACACGAATGAGCAGTGCTTCACTCTTTGCTGTGCTCGTGATTCTATCATTTAACTCTGTGCTTGAACGTCCTTCTGGTGCTCTGACATACCAGCAGTGACTTTGCTGCTTTTTTTTTGTCAGTTAAATATTAAAAGCCAAGCGCTCACTTTTTGGTGGAGGAGGAACTTCCTTGACTCTGAGGGGCAGAAAGGAAACATTGTTAGAATTAGTATTTTTAAATTGACTTGAAAACAAGATGAGCACATTTAAAAGAATAGTTCAAGAAATGAGCTTTTTGCTTCCTTGCTGAGCGTTGGATGAGAAGATCGATACCACTCTCATGCCAGTATGAGGCTGGTGCCAGCAGCTAGTTAGCTTAGCATAAAGACTGGGAAGTTGTGGTTTTACAGGGGTTTTGCTACCTTTGGAATGAGCCAACCTATGCTAAGCTAAAGGGTTTCGGCCCGTAGCGGACTGATATGAGAGTGGTATTGACTTTTTAATCCAAGTTCAGCTCTCATCCAGTCATGAGACTATAAAACGTACGCCTCCTCTCCCTCCAGCAGGCGCCTGTAGGTGGCGATCTCCATCTCCAGGTTCTGCTTGATGCGGAGGAGCTGCTCGTAGTCGGTCTTGGTGCGCTGCATGTCCAGCCTGAGCTGCGAGAGGTCGTCCTCCAGCTGGTTCAGGGTGGCCTGCAGCCGCTCCATCTCAGAAGAGTATTTCTGGCCCGCCTCACCCAGGTTACCTTCCAGCGCCGATATCTGAGGAGAGAAAGAGGAAATAGTGAGAGAGCTTTGAATGGTCCCATTCCCTCTGAAGGTGTTTGCCAGTAGAAATGAAACCTCAGTGTCTCCTGGTTCTAAAATACCTGTTAAATAGCTGGCAAGGCCTTGGCATCCAAAACAAAACCGCTGCCCAGACATGATTACACGATTACCCATCTCACCACCGAAACTCACCCCATAGAATTTAGTAACTGAATCCATCATATATCTGATCATATTACTGTCAACACAGGATTAGAAGAGCCAAAAACTAAATTATTATTCTCAGACGTTGACGTCGTATGGAGACTGAATCTGAATAGTAGGGATTCCCTGTGTTGTATCTGACAAATCCCTTCTAATCCCGGTCCATCTTTAACACAATGCCATAATTCCTCTTGGCGTTGTGAAAAAGAAACACTCACAGTCATACTTTAAACTCATGGTTGTGGTGTTTGCACTGCTTTATGATCATGAAGGTTTGTTTGCACAGCTGAAAGTGTAGAAACATCACTTGCACGATTATTTTTAAACCGAAACACAACTGTGTCAGGCTTCTGCTGCCAGAAAGGAGGAAGAAGCACTTTGCTGTGCTGCAATGGGCACACGGTTTAGTTTTCTATTCTAAACAATCAATCTTCAATTCTCCTAATCAATCCATTCTCATGGAGCCAATAGGTGTGAACACATGGATACACCACCTTCACCAAAAGATCTCTTTCAGCACAGTTACTGCTTGTAGAATGGAATCCTCTTCTGTGTCTGTGGGATGATTTGCCCCTCGCCTCTCAGTTGCAGCAGCTCACCTGTTTGTGCAGACTCTCCAGCTCCACCTCCAGGTTCTGCAGGAAGCGCTGCCTCTCGACCAGCTCGCTCTGAGCTCCTCTCAGAGCCTCGTTGCTCTCCTTCACGTCATTCTGCACCGTCTCCAGCTGGACAGGACACAACAGCGTCACAGGAATGTATTGTAGTGCATGATTGTGTGTTTCCCCTCACTCCGTCTGCCATTTCTTCTCCAAATATAGTGTTCATTTCTATTTTTCTGCCTTTTTCATAAACTTTGATTCAGTAGGATGAGTCAGGTGTAACTAAATATTTTAATGAGGATGTAAACATATTTCTGATTCATTGGACAGATCATACATCAAACAATGGAATAAATGATTAAAAGAAGTATTAAGTTGCAGACCTGTTTCAAGGAATCACTTGATTAAAGAGAATTCTCTTATAATAAAAGTTGCTCCCTTCACCTTCTTGAGGTACCACTGATCCGTTTGGTCCTTGTTCTTCTTCACAATCCCCTCATACTGGGATCGCAGGTCGGACAGAATGGAGCCCAGCTCCGGCCCGGTGGCTGAGTCCACCTCCACGTTCACCTCATCTTTGGCAATACGAGACCTCATCTGCTCCAGTTCCTGCATGGGGAAACATAGTGACTTCTTAATTATCTTTTGTCACAGCGTGCATACGTTTAATTTAAAAGAACCTAATGGTTGTCATCTCTAAATAAACATAAAGTTGTACAGTGTGTGAATATACAGACGACATATGGAACCAGGGATAGTGAATCCTTCACCGCAGGGTGGCAGACAGGATGTGAGGACATCTTTATAATTTAGATGTTCTCCATTAATAGTTGATGGGGCAAAGCTCACCTTACCTCTGGTTTTTCAACACACACACACACACACACACACACACACACACACACACACACACACTCTCTTTTAATGATTATTCACTGGATCTCTTTCACTCTCGTTTCTTTGTGTGACACACACTCACACATTGTGTATTTTAATTTATGCAGCGTATTTGTATGATTGCTTGGTAGGTGGGTTGAGAGTCTATACTTTCAACATACATGACTGACAGAGGTCAAGACCTTCACATGTGGTCAAAGAAGACAAACAAGCAACAGTAAAATAAGTATACATAGGTGTGCATGCAGGATACATCCAGGATCAACAAAAGCCTAAATAATCCTGTCTCAGGTAATGAAATGCATTCTCGATATCTGCGGCGGGTCATGAATTGGATCGGTGCAGTTTTGTTGACATTGTGTTTCAGTAAGTAGGGGATCCATCCTTCTGTTGGTGAGAGGAGGTAAATTAATCTTAGTTTCTCATTCACCCCCAGAGGACAGGAGTCTGCTCGCCTCAGATCAGCTGATTGGGTCGAAACAGCAGGTTAGGGAAACCAGATCCACCTGCTTCTTTTGTCCAGAGTAACCAGAGAACCGCCTCTCTGTCTGTCTGTCCCCCCCCCCACACACACACACACTTTTTTTCCCCTGTCCTCTTAGGCTCTAAATAAGACCTCATCAGTCCACCAAACTGGGTCAGACCGATATCAAACAACTTGTTGTTTGTGAGGGCAGGCTGCAGAATAAGAGAGAGGCCCAAAATGAAAATGAGATAAGGCCATTGTTGAGTAATGACGAAGTGAATGTGATAAACAGCGTGTTAAAAGACGTAGAAATGTGGGTGAAGAAGAAAGGAGCGCAGACAGACTTCCATCAGACTCACCTCCTCGTGGTTTTTCTTGAGGAAGTAAAGTTCTTCTTTCAGGCTGTCCAGATCTCCTCTCAGGGAGGCGATGATCTGCTCGTGGTCGGTTTTGGCCTTTTTCAGAGCAACACAGTCTCGCTCCACAGACTGACACATCACCAGTTCTGTCTCCCACCTATAGTCAAGTCCAGATAAACGGAGAGAAAGGCAGAAAACAGAATACTTCATGTTTTGTGTCTTTCTTTACAATTGCTTACAAAATGCTTCATAAAGTTACATGTAACCTTAAAAGCTCTGATATGTCTGCAGATGGAAAACAAACATCTATGTATAAAAAAAAGATCAGTGTGTTTCATCAATGTAGTTCTGTCCATCTCATGACGTCTCTTTGCATAAATCTTTCATTAAACAAAATACTCAAGAATCTCTAAGCAGTCTTAGGGTACAGAGGACAGGGAACAGGAGGAACTGAATGGTTAAAGCACGTCTAAATCAAAGTGATATGATAGTTTCAGTTATCCCCCTTCATACTTTAATCATTAACCACTCACTTGATTCTGAAGTCATCAGCAGCCAGTTTAGCATTGTCAATCTCTAACATGAGACGAGCATTTTCCAAGGTCCTCTTCCTCACCTGCCAAATACCAAAGTAGAGGAACAGTAGATACTTTAACATCACTAAAGTCAGTCTTCACTCAGAAGTCATGTGCTTCTAATGCTTCATGTATTACACTCGCATGTTTAAAATTAAAAGGCATACTGCCAGTAAAAAGTGGGGTACCAATGTTTCAGAAGACACATGAAGGTTTCATTGTCCAATAAGGTGACGCATTACAGTTTCATTAAACGGTAACTTTTTTTTCCATTTGGTCAAAATAGGCAAAATTAATGATCAACTTTGCTCAGGCTTGGTTTGGTACAAGTTAACTCAAAGATCAAGCGCAGGTTAAATTCTGCCTCTGATGAATCAAGTGATGCAGCTCCTGCACATTTGCATCGATGTTTTGGCTATGTAAAATAAACGTCACCACCGTGGACCTTGAGAACTTGAGCCGCTCACTGTACTGCATGTCTGGTGTGGTTGCGGGTCCCTTCATCCCTACCTCTTGCTCAACAGCATGAGCTTGGGCCATCATGGAATCAAGATCGTGACCTTTGGGAATGCGGTCGAGCATCACCTGCTTGATCTTCATCTCCAGGTCTGCGTTGGAGCGCTCCAGTGAACGCACCTGGAGGAAGACAAAGACAAAGAGACAGTTCAATGATCATAGTGTTTGGTAGCAGAAGAAGATACACCCATCACCCACTTCACCCACAGCTCAACAGGGCTGGTTTAATGCGTCAGACCTTGTCCAGGTAGTTGGCCAGACGGTTGTTCAGGCTCTGCATGGCCTCCTTATCGTTGATGCTGTTGCCGTGAAGGCCATTAAGTTGCAGGCTTGTTGGCCCGTTGAGATCCTGGCCGATGGAGGCCGAGCGACTCAGAGGGCTGGCTGCCGTGAAAGAGACGGAAGCGCGGGAGCGAGCGCGTCCGGTGTCCATCAGAGAGCGGCTGGAAAAGGACGGCTGACGGTTCACAGAGAAGCTCCTCACTGACATGCTGGAGGCCATGATGGGGGGCTGTGAGGCAAGAGGAAACGACGGTGAACAACTCATGGAAATGTTGGTGAACTTGTAAAGACAGAAGTAGAGGCAATACATGAAGAGAGAAACAGAACAAGAGCAAGATGACACGCGTTACATCCATCACCTCTCTGAATAGACACTGGATGGATGTTCAAATTACACATGTCATAAGGAAAATACTTCAAATAGCAGATTTATTGCAGTCATTTAAATTACATGAGATCTGGCTGTGGAAAAGCTCTTTTGTGGCCCTTAAGTAAATGCGTTTTATTCCAGCATTTGGCAGCTAAACGCAAGTAGGGCCTTATATTCAAGACCACTAAAAACGATGGAAGGAGTCTTTCAATGAGTGTACATGTGACCGGCTAGTGGCTTTTCAATTGAACCATCAGCATGGAAGACATTGACTGACTATGGTCACAGCCTCTTCAGTCTGTCCATCTCGGCTCCGTTCAAATACAGCTTCAACTCAAGTCAGTGTAAAATCTAAATGGAAATGAGCACAGCTCAACCCGGGGTCGAAGGAGAGCCTCTCAGCGGGACTAAGAACGCTCTCGTACCGTCTATTACTATGATAATAAGGTGCATTTGATATTCAAGAAGACACTAATGGAGGATTCATGAAAACAGAAAAAATACTGAGGAGATAAAGAGAGGCTCCAAAAAATAGATTTCCTAAAGGTTAAGACTGCTGGTGATGTGTTTAAATGTTATAGCACATCATGAAAGTGACGTCTCTGTTTACATCCAGTGCACAAAAAAACGTTTCTTTGAATAAATACTTCATATCTTCTCTCCAACCTCATTTGATGGTATGTTTAACAGGTGTTCACATTTCTTGCTGGACCTTTACGTGTGAGGAGCTGCTGTCTGGATGTCAAACATGGACAGTGTGTCTTTGTCTGTGTGTGTTTCTGCAGATTAGCGGTCAAGGGAACCTCTCTGTCGCTCCGTCACTTGATCCTTGCAACACCGTTCCCACAAAACTACAAAGGACCCGGCAGGAGACAGACGCTCCTTGTTCAGATGAAAGATAGAGCTTGGGAAAATCATCGGGAAAATATTCAGAGTGAATTCCAGTGACACAAAGAAACACTTTGTTGTGCAGGAAATGGAACTTTCATTTCATTTTTTTGTTGGAAATCATCTCATCGTTAGCTGACAAATAGTTGTGTTGACAACTGTTGAATGGAAGAGAGCAAGAATGTAAGATTCATTTCCTTGAAAGTGGGAGAAGCTTTTTTCTTCCAATTATCATTTTCATTCAGATAAATGCTTTAATTTTTAAATTTAAATCTAAATTTAATAAAATACCAAGTGGAATTGCTGAAAACGATTTCAGTCAATTCTGACAAATCTAATTGCTAAGAAATAAGTTCTTTAAAAAAAACAAACATCCTACTTACCAGAGTCTTCTTCAGATAGGCACAGCGGGATCCAGAGGAATACCGGAGGATCTGTGCTGCTGATGCTACAGGTGAGCTTATATGCAGGTGTGCAGGAAGTGGGAGGGGCTAGCTCTGAACAGGAGGGGCATGCGTTTACTGAACCTGAAGGTTTTGATATGTGGAGTCTTTTGATGAAGCCGTAACATATCTCTTTGTTACCTACCTACTGCTGAGGCGCAATAATCTGAGATACCACATGCTCAGGTTGAACCTCTATTATGAGGCAGTTACAGAATAAATGTTGGTCTGGACTACAATGATCAGCTCTGATAAGAAACATTTCTTATATATGGTGAACATATTCACAATGAACTTCCTTTTTACACATCCAGCAGACACGGAGTGACATAATCATTCATTTGAAGCAGTGCTTCTGGCCACCTTGTGAATGTGAGTTTCTCTCCTTTTCGCTCTGTTTTTGATCTCCAACAGTTCCTGAGAGAAATGGCTGCTAAATGCTTCATTTTATTTGCAAGCGTGTTGCTGCCTGCATGCTGATCACAATAAAGCATGCCCTGTGCATCTGTGCTATTATATGTCTCATTATCATCACCAGCCCTTTATTGCTCGTGTTTAGGCGGGTGGCGACCTACCTGCAGCTCTCTGCAGCCCTCCTGTCTTGCAGTCAGTCATCTCGTTGCAACCTGAAGCTCCTACCTGTCAGAGATGAAATATTCAACAAGTCGCTCACGAAGAAAAACATGCTGACCGAAGCTCTTTGGAACAGACATGATGTACGCTCATAATAGTTTACGTGCAGACACAGAAATAGAAGCAAAGAAGAATGTGCCATTGTTAATAAAGCTGTAACTTTAAAGATGAAGCTGTATGTGAGCTATAACGCATACACACCAGTTGCCAATTACACAATGCTGCAACTACGACTCTTTGAACTTTGTCTATGCACAATCTCATATAAACAAGGAAGGTGTGATATTATGAATGTGTGGGTGACACATATTATCATATTCAAATACAAGAGAAGGAAATGTTCCTTTTCTCTTTCAGAATTGTAAAAGTCTCCATTTGCATCCACAAACATTCAGTATTTTGTTCCTGCAAGTTGTATTTGAGCAAAAAGCAAATGGATATATTATCATATATTGGTTCATGACTTTGTTCTTCTGTACACTAGAATCACTTCCTGTATAATGCAGTCACGGTGGTTCTCTGCAATGTATCTGTGGAGAAACATTAGAAACAAACCAGCTAAAAATCCTCTCAGTACTCTGGTCTCAGTTTACCACAGTGGTCATGCAATGGTCCTCTTTCATCACTGTTCTATTCTGATGAAGGCTTGTTTGCTAAAAGCAAAGAAGAAATGTTACAACATGGAACATATAGAGCAAAAGATGTAAAATAGAAAAGTTAGAAAAATGATTGAGAGGCTAATTGATAGAAATTTGTTTTAAGATGTGATTTATATACATGTATTGTATATGGGTAATAAAATGCATTTGCATTACATTATTGCTAATTTTGGTTCAAATTGTTTCCAGTGCCCTCTCTGTGTATATTCCATTAGAGCACACATCATTCAGCAGTCAGTGATCTCCAGCGTTACAGCTGTGATATAGCGCCACTCTGTGGTGAAGGCTGGTCAATACAAGTCAAATTCACAACAAAGCCGGTGGCAGTTCTTCCCAAAAGAGGGCAGTAACAAGCCGTAGTGCCGGCTTCAGTCTCATCGTCCCAACAGACTAGCTACAGAGAATGGCCATGTTTATAAATGCTTGGTAGATTAAATGAAATGGGTTTGAATAAAAATTTAAAAATACATTATTTTAACCCTTTATCCTTTAGTATTGTCTTTTAATTTCCAATTAGCTTTAAAGTGACAGCCCCAAATCAAAACTATTGTTTTCCTTCTTGCTATTTATCAAGACGTTTGCCTTCTCTTGAATATAATAGGACTATATGACACTCGGCTTGTGGTGCTCAAAGAGCCAAAAAATTACAATTGAATAGCTCAACAGCAATGTTTCCAAAAATCACAAGCCGGTTACACAGGATGATCCACAGACCTTGTTGTAAGCAATTTCAAGTAGCAACTATTGCTGAAAGAAAATAGTTCCTACATGAAATTGCTAACAAGAAAAACTAAAATTAACAATATGTGGATTTAAGAGGCATTGAATTTTTCAAACATTTTTTGTCACTGAGCACCACAAGCTGAGTGCCAGAGTCCCATCATAGTGGGGAGAATGCAGACATCGATGTCTCCAAAATTAGGCAACTCACAGCAAAACAATCGAGGTTTATAAATGACAGTACTGGTAAGAGAATGATCGCTTTAAGGTTGGGAAATTAATCTAGACCATCTAACGGTTTAATTTATACAGCTTATTATGCATCTGCTTTTTCAGCTCTTCATTGAAGCTAAATTATGTTCACGCTGTGAAGAAAATTCACCAATCAGGATTGAACGAGGATAAGCTGGGTACCAGGCACTGTGATCAACACATGCATGCAGTCAAGTGAGGCTGGCACAGTCAATGCTTCATCTATATATATATATATATGTGTACCATGTGTTATCACAAGACACATGGATACATCGGGTACAAATATTACTTGCAAGAATTAACTAATTGTTCATGATTCTAACATCAATAACTCAAGCATCAATGCGCTGTTTGTGTGCTGAGATCAAGGAAACTCACAGTTTCTCTCAGACAAACAATTGTTGCCAGAAGAGATCCCAGGGTTCTGCTGCAGGTTCGTTCAAGGAGCTCACCTCTGAACTCAGTCCCATATATGTAGGCGCTGAACAGCAGGCTCCTCCCACTTCCTGCTCCACCGTCAGACAGCTCCGCCTCCAGACCTGCTCCTCACAACACACTGAGTGAAATATTACAACCCGAGCGTCTATGTTTCTCAGTGGCTGCACCATTTCATCATAAATAAATATTTGGATTTTATACACATTTCTCCCAAACCCATGTTCAATTTTGGACACATTTGGTATCTTTGGAAGCTTCTGAATCTCCACCAGACTTTAAAATGAAGTTCTGTAAATCTGAACTGTGTCTGGCTGCACAGCACAAGTTTGTCAGAACGTATCCTCTGACTGATACGCTTACAGGCTGCTCGGTTTAAATAAAGAGATGTGTAAACGTATAACAACAAACACTAAATACTAAATATGAGGTGAGCATTCCTACATAGGATGAAATACGATCAACCTTTCCTCTCACTGTCACTTTCTCGCTCTCTCTTTCTTCACTCTCTCTCTCCCTCCTTTAGCCAGGACGGATCAGAGTTTGGTTGTTAAAAAAATAAACAGGTGATTAGTCTGGCAGGATGCCAGGATACTACTCATGACCCCACTTGACCCTTCACGACCTTTGTCACAAGCGATCATGTGACCGCGCCAGCAAAACTCAAGCACCAGCAGAGAGGAGAGATAACACCGCGGTACCAAAGACAGCCAGGTGAGGTCATCGCTTTCATAGTAACACAATGATGTGGTTCATTTGGATGATGCAGAGGGTCACAGCAACAGCATCATAGCGAAGCACACACACACACACATGAGAGCTAGCGTAAATATAAAAGCATTGAAAGCACCACACCTCCTGTGGAAACAGAATATTTTTCGATGGATCAGTTATAGTCCTGAAAAAAGAACTTCTTGGAGAAACAAACCTGAGATCTCTTCAGCATCCCTCTGTGCAACATCCATGCTGCCCTGAACATGACTGACGCTTCTCAATAGTCATTTTGCTTCTGAAGTGATTGCTTCCTGTTACAACTCTGTTGCTGGCAGGAGTCACTCGCATTCCTGTTGGCTGACAGACAGACAGGCAAACAAACACAGACAGACAGACAGACAGACAGACTGAGCCACAGATGAGCAGCCAAAGAAGAATCGCTCCATTCCACAACTCTCCATTGTGTATTTAGTCTTCATCTGCAGCATTCCGTCCAGATCAGAGGTTCTGTGTCCCAGAGGTGTGTCCTAGTAATAATTCAAGTTCGAGGACTAACTTCAATCACTGGTTTTGGGAGACCGTAAAGTATGACGTCATATCATGAAGCTGATCCATTGGCTGACCTAGTCCTCAATGACTTCCTCAGATCAGTTTGAGACTTTAAATGATGCATGCTGGACAGGAGGGATTTTGGACATTTCTTCAAATCAACTTTTCCATGTCAGATTGAGTTCTGCATCTGTTGTTTACAATCACTTATATTATAGAGAAACTCTTGTAATAGATTCTTTGAGACAGCAACACGTTGCACATGAAAACAGGCCATGGTCTCAACTGCAGGCTGTTTCCCACCCCCCCCCAAAATCTATATTTCTGCAGTTTTTCTTCCACTTTGTTTCTCACAGTTTCCCATCAAAAGTTTAAATCGAGGGTAACAATTGGAAGTAGATTCAGTATTCCACCAATTTAAGAAACTCAAAGCACCGCTCCACTCCAGACCCTGATTGATGCAATCTTGGCCCAGAGTCAGCGTCTGATGGGCGGACGTCAGAACACCAGCCGTTCTCTGATAAGGAGATAAGAATCTGCAGCGGAGAAATTACACACCGATAACAACATATGTGAGCAGCTCAGGAGGTCAGCACCTGCACTCGCTCTTTCTTTTCCTTCACTTGAATTATACAGTGTTTTTTTTCCTTTCCTACATTTGGGGTGTCCCCCCCCCCCCCCCCCCCTGCCTGACTGCAGGTTGCTTTTGTGTGACGGAAACACGTCAGACCGCTCAGTATGTGTGTGTAGATTGTTATCAGAGGGGTTGGTAATATTTAAGATATAGATCTATATGCATAGCTGGTGAGTGTAGGAAAAGTTGAAAGGGAAAGAGTGTGTGTGTGTGTGTGTGTGTGTGTGTGTGTGTGTGTGTGTGTGTGTTAACCCTTATTTAAGAGGAACACTTCCCTAAGAGCACACTCTAATCCTGTTCACAGCCCAAAGAAGTAGCAGCAGAGGGAGGCAGGGCAGCGCCATCGGGAGCAGTTTTGTGGTGAAGCTATAGTTCTGTTGACAGCTGAGCTGCTGGAACAGTGTGGAGTTCGGCTCGGTGGCACCTCAGAGGAACAAACGTTGTGAGGCTCCAGCTTCAAGCTCACCAAGTATACAGCTGGATCACCGACCGCAAGCAACTGCTCCGAAAGCACCTATTCTACCTGCTACCTTGATTTGATCCACTTGACCCTTGCATGTAAATCTGCACCGGTGAAGCACAATATCAACGGACACACATGCTGCATTGTTAGGTTAACCTGTGGCGGTGACTTTAGAGGGGCCATGTTACAAAATCTCATTTTAAGAAAGGCCCTAAAAACCTATTTCCTCAATCAGCTTCTTACTACAAGTGATGGGATCCAACATGAACATACAACGTTCTGCTAAAGTAAGAACACTGTTGTTATCTTTAAATGACAGAATTTAGTTTGATCTTCAGTTGAAAAAGGTGACGTCATAGGTCTCAGGGTAAAGCAATATTTGAATCAAAATCTGACGACTCAGATGGCTTGGACTTTGAGCGTTAATTATGTAGTCATATGTTAAATTAATGAGAAATACTAAAGATTTACACAAAGCTTTCAGAGGCTTTAAGACCTTTATCATGTAAAAACAGACTCAATTTCATTACATGATGAGAGACGAGAAATCACATTAAAAAAACGGCACATATCCTCTAATAAATGTTTTTTTAAGTTGCTTCTAAGTCAAAAGAATGATAAATATTATTATTTAGAAGCTGAGGCTCTAAACAAGACACACAAGACAATAATGACACAGCTCTGTGATCCATGCTAATGTGATCATTGGATGTTTGTTTTGAGGGAGAGAGCTCAAAATCCAATGTTGCTCATCTTTCCTTCATTTGGTCCCATTAACCGCTGGCAGCACTCTTGTTTTTCCGTTGTTGTTGAAGGAAGCCCTTTCATATTCATATTCCATGTTCTGAAGCCTGCCCTGCAGTGTGTGTGTGTGTGTGTGTGTGTGTGTGTGTGTGTGTGTGTGTGTGTGTGTGTGTGTGTGCCTGTGTGTTTTCAGGAATTACTCCGTAAAAAGTATGCTCTCCAAAATATGAGTTAAACGGACACAAGATGAACCAAAACAGGGAAGCTGTCAGTGCTGAGGGTTGAACACTGATAGGTACTTATTAGCAGTCATTGTAACACGGTCACTAATGAGCTGCTATTAGTATAATGACATAATTCTGACTTACAAAGACGCACGACTCGCGTTAAAACTAAATGAAACTGATCTAATCTTTAATGAGCATATGTGGTGCCAAGTCAATTTTGAAGAATAAAAAAAACTGTATTACATTCGATACTTCTGATTTGAATGAAATAAGAAAAGCCTGACATAAACAGTTCATCTTGAAAAACATTTGTCAAGATGAAGACACGACTTAGAGCTGAGTGTCATTGTTGGGGGCAGTGAACTTTAATTGCATTTAATTGGGTAAAGTAAAAGCAAGAATTAATAATTGAATGATGAATATTTTCTAATAAATGAGAATTGTCACTTCTTCCTAAATGTGACATGTTAGCAATTATACCTATACCTGAGTCTGATATAATAAATACTCCCTCCACGGTTAAAGGGCTTGTCCTGCTCGATGCTACTGTGTCAAATTTGACAACAGGAAAATTAAGAGTATTTTTTTTTTTTTAGCACTGACTGAGTGACACGATACATTTCAGTGCTTCTTGCTCGAAGTAAGTTGTTGATCAATATGCCCAGCGAGTGCGATGAATATGCACGAGGCGTCCGCCGCGGCGGCCCGGTAATTGCCGGTCGTCAGGGGTGGCAGGCACGGTAATTTGCATCTTGGGGATCCTGCAATCAGCGTTCTATTCATTAGCGCGCCAGCCGCTTCATCTGCTGGCCACTCAGAGCTGCCAATCTCCCCTCGGCAGCCAAAGCATTTGAAAAAAAACTGAATGGAAAAGTTTAAATTACAAGCCTGCGGGTAGTGGTGTAACAAGTCCTAAACCCTATATTTAGGCTGCTTTATGCAGGTGATTAACTGTTACTGCATTGTGAGAGAGAATAGGGGGAAAAGCTCAATGAAACAACCATAATCTCATGTATTTTATATCACCTT
Source organism: Cebidichthys violaceus (assembly GCF_023349555.1). Taxonomy (NCBI): domain Eukaryota; kingdom Metazoa; phylum Chordata; class Actinopteri; order Perciformes; family Stichaeidae; genus Cebidichthys; species Cebidichthys violaceus. The sequence goes on from NW_027176285.1 coordinate 966,489, forward strand.
TATCTCAGGGTCCGCATCCACGGTGGCTAGGACATCTTTGCCCGTCTCAAGAGGGCCGTCAACGCTTCCGTCGAAGCAGAGGGGGGAAGGTTACACGAAAGAACGCTTATGTTTCCTCTATAAGGGAACACTGGCACTCAGGGCTATTGTCTCAGAAAGAACAGGCTATAGGCTAACACTGGGAATCTATCCTCTTTTGTTTTGTTGCTTCCAGTCTGATACCAGCGTATGGTCACACATAATATTTTGTTATTATGTATCCTCACAGCCATGATCCCACAAATTAATTTGACAGGTCGGACGCGGACATACAAGACTTCTCACTTTTATTTCCTGCATCCTGTCTGGGCTGTTTCCCTTGTGCTTTATTTCTTATTTTCAACCCTTACTTTTCGAAAAGAGGATGCACAACTGTTAAAGCTTTATCTTGATGACTTGTGAGCCCAGGGGATGTGTCACTCAGTGTGTGTGTGTGTGTGTGTGTGTGTGTGTGTGTGTGTGTGTGTGCCAGCATTGAGGCAGGAAGGGAGTTCCTTGTGGTAGCGAAGGGGTTTCAGGAGAAGTGAGTGCCAAAAGAGAATACGTGTGTGTGTGTGTGTGTGTGTTGTGGATCTTCTATTGTTTTACAGTTACATAGTCGCTGTTTCCTGCATCATAAATCTACATGAACAGAAAGTAATATACATTATTTATGAACAACACACACAATTACTCTGTGCACAAAACCTACAAACATGTGCAGGTACAAAAAAGAAATAGTATGCATGCAGATGCTACTAATAACTAATAACCCCCACACGCATTTGTACATTTGCAAATAAACAGGCACACACACACATACACACACACACACACACACACACACACACACACACACACACACACACACACACACACACACACACAGAGCTCTCTGCACACACAGCTCCTTTGCCCTGCCATTGTCTTACAGAGGAAGCCTGCGAGTGGAGAAGGAGGTCGGATCTTGTCCTGAGCTGAAGGAGCATGCAGGGCAAGAGGGGGCAGATGGAGAGAAAACACCAGGATGAAGAGGAAGCAGAGAGGAAGAGGAAGAGGAAGAGGAAAAAGAGGAGGAGGAGGCAAGATGTTGTTTCCCAAAAATTCAGATCTTTACTGACAGGGAGTTTGACCAGCTGTGAGTAAAGCAGTTTGAAACTGAGGTGAGGTAATACATGAACATGTAAATAAACATGTATCAAGCAAAATAATATTTTTGAACTATTTTACATAGCTCAGTAATCTCTCTCTCTCTCTCTCTCTCACACACACACACACGCACACACAAACACTTACACGCACACACACTCATCAATCAGCAATGATGGCTTCATAATGACGTCTGCTAACTGTATAGAAATACTTTTAATTGGCTAGGAGCTATTTAACTGATTAAAGCCACCACATCAATCTATGTGTGTATAAGTGTGTGTGTGTGTGTGTGTGTGTGTGTGTGTCTGATTGATACATTATTTATATGGCCATAAAGAGCAGACACAGCCACAGTGATTGATATGTGAAGGCTGAAACAAAGCAGACAGTAGTCTAATTAAAACAATATTGTTGAAGGTTTAAAAGTCGTTGGGCCTGGTTAGCTTCTATTCTTTGTGATTCCAGCACAGTGTAACACGTTGTTAATATGTGGTCCCCAGATGATACTGGCTCTATTACTACCTTTATTGATCCAATAACCTTTCATCTAAAGATATTAAGACATTAAGCTGTCCAATACTTTGGTTTATTACATAATATCAGCAAACACCGTTCTCATCAGCCTCAGCTTTATATCGTTTAGTCCTAATAAGCTACTGATAGCATGCTAACACAATAAACTGAGACGGTGACCATGGTAAATATTATACCTGTTAAACATCTTGAGCGTGTCACTTTGAGCATGTTAGCTTGCTAACATTAGCATTAAGCTCAAAGCACTGGAGCACAGATTTGCAGTCTGTATTTCTGACTAACACAACATCTTGTATGTGTTTCATTCAGGCACACAACACACGGCCTGAGAAATGACCCGAGTTGGACTGCAAATTACATTTACTGTTTGATCTCGATACAAAACTCATAAACACAGACATAAAAAAATCCCCTTACAATGTTCTGCATAACATGTGGACGTTAAATGGTCACAAGGAGACAGATTCCTGCCACTCATTCATAACAGTAAGAGCGACTCCTTTGTTTGTCTTTGCACCACACCCCTATACTGTATCATTGAAACTCGAAAGTAAAAGCAGCCTATTTCTGTAATCACTGAAACAACATCATTGATTCGACACGTCTCTGTCAAATTATTACACGCAGCACCTCTCCCAATTCTGCTTCGATGCATATCTGTGCTGTGCTATTGGAACTGGACCCTCTCTTTCTATCACACACACGCGCACACACACACACACACGCACACGCACACGCACACGCACACGCACACGCACACACACACACACACACACACACACACACACACACACAGAAACTCCCCTTCTCCAAATGACTGAAATAACACTATTACTTTTGCCATCATCATGTCAAAACCCTTTTCAGTGTCAGTCTGTCTCGCCCAGCATGGATGACCGGACCTGCAGCTGTCAAAATTCTCAAAAAATAATAAAGACTCCTCGAGACCCAAAAAGAAGAAGAAGAAGAGAGGAGCAGTTGAAAGGTAAGGTGAATTCCAGGGAAGTGAAACTCTGGGAATTCGTGGCGCTCCTTGTCTGATTTAGAACAACAACCCTTTTTTTTTTCTGCTGAGAGGTGTGAGCTGTACGCCAGCACCGTCGCGCCTTCTTGGACCTGAAAAGAAAGAAAGCCTGTGGAGACCTCTGAAACCACGACAACCTCACGGCCCTGCCCACAGAGACACCTTGACACGCACCTGTCAAAGATGTCAATACGGTCTGTGTGCACGCGCACAAGAGAGAGGCTGAGGGGGAGACAGAAAGTGTGAGTGAGCGGAGAGTGCAGTGCAGCTCTGTGGGTGGCAAAGGAGAGGGATCACTGGATCTGACAGGAGCTATTTGACTAATCCAAAACAACAGCTGTAAGGTAGGGATGAGGGGATGAAGGGGGGGGGGGGGGGGGGGTGTACAGGAGGTGAAGCGGGGGTGGAGGGCTGTCAGTTAAGGAGGAGGATTTTGGGAGAAAGGGGAATTATGGAAAGGGAATATGAAAATGAATTCCGCATGTAAGCCCTGAGGGGGAAAAGATCCCAAAAGAAGTGCAAATAGAAAAATAACATGTTGGACCGGACTAAAAGAAAAGATGAGGGTGAGGTGGTGTGAGATCTGAACAATTGTAACAGGGAGGTAGAGAGACAAAAGGGGGGAGAGAGGAAATAGGGAGACAGGCAGAAACTTGGTCAAACCTAACTGGAAGTTGCATCCATTAACCTCCACACAGGGGGTTGTATCAGCGCACACACACACGGCAACACGGGTGAGAATGATTACACTCACACACACACACACACACACACACACACACACACACACACACACACACACACACACACACACACCATCCTCACGCATACACAGCCTTCATTACACATCTGGTTGAGTTTTATTGAGGGAAGCTGCGTTGGGGTGGTCCCAGCTCCTCTAACAGATCTGTCCTGTTAACACGGCAGGCCACGGAGAGTCCATCACCCTGTGGGGCAGCATCTTAACATCTCAACATCTCAACATCTCAACATCTCAGCATCTCAGCATCTCAGCATCTCAGCATCTCAACATCTCAGCATCTCAACATCTCAGCATCTCAACATCTCAACATCTCAGCATCTCAACATCTCAGCATCTCAACATCTCAACATCTCAGCATCTCAGCATCTCAACATCTCAGCATCTCAGCATCTCAGCATCTCAACATCTCAGCATCTCAACATCTCAACATCTCAACATCTCAACATCTCAGCATCTCAACATCTCAACATCTCAGCATCTCAACATCTCAGCATCTCAACATCTCAACATCTCAACATCTCAGCATCTCAACATCTCAGCATCTCAACATCTCAACATCTCAACATCTCAACATCTCATCGCTGCGCAGTTCAGCAACACTCGCAGCTCAGCACAGCAGCGCAAATAAAAGCAAATAAAAGGTTGGCATCTAACAATTTTGGGAAATGTATTTATTTGCTTTCTTGCCAAGAGTTAGATGAGAGAATTGGTCCGTCTGTTTGTTAAATGCATGAGCGGCTACAGCCTTCAGCCTGTTAGCTTAGCATAATGACTGGAAACGGTTCCTTTCAAAGTTAAAATCCACTCTCACCTCTCAAGCTGAGTAATAAACATTATTTCTTTAAACCACACAAAACCTCAGCGTTGGCTGCCCTTCATTTGTTTTTGCCTTTATTGGATAGTTAACTGTAGATCCTGACAGGAGCCATGAAGAGCGATAAAACAAGAGAGAAATGCAATATGTGAAAGTAAATGTGGAAGCAACTCGCTGAAACCTAACCAGGGATGCTGCGGTCATGCATCTTAGACCGCTGGCTCATCAAGACTTCCCATTGGTTCCCCTTCGGCTAATCTGCCAGAACCAAACAACAACCGGCCCAGATCGATGGTGAAGCTCGTGTGAACAGTTCCTTCAGCCGAAGGTCTTCTCATCCCATCCAAGAAAATGCAGTGCAATATTTCTATTAAGTGTGACAATGATTTAAAAGTGTTTTCCCGATTGTCCAGTTAGTATAATTATATCATAGCAGAGGATTCATTATCTCGCCAAGCAACAGCGAACACTGTAGCTTTCGCTAAACCCAAACTATTTTCAGCCGTGGAATTGTTGCGCTGGCGAGGAGGCAATGCAGCAGGATGGCTCAGGTTTGATTGACATGTCACCCAGTGCAGCTGTGTGGCTCATTGCAGCGATGGGATAGAGATGTTCTGTGATTCTGTATCCACAGGTGATACATGGTGCATCGCATTCTGTTTGTGTTGAATGATCAAGTACAATCACTTCATTTGAGTGTGTATGTTTTCATCTTCGCTTCTCTTCATGGCCTGAATGTGAAAAAACAAACATGAGGTTGAACTGGAATCCAGACCCCTCTACATACCGAGACAGAGGTCTGCGATCTGCGGTTCTGGGTTCTGCTCAGGGACTTGGCTGTGAAGCCCGGTTTCTGTGGCTGCAGACCAAACCGAGAACACAAACCCTTTTCCTCACAGATCTCCTCTAAATGTCTGGCTTCTCTCATCTCTGTCCTCAGTGTCTCCTCGAGCCCGTTCCAGAAACCGTGAGAGCAAAATGGGCTTCTTCTTCTCTGCTTCCATCGCTGTGGTACCACTGAAGTATCTGAGGGTTTTCGCTGAGGTATTCTGAGGCATCACTTTGATGGGATCAGGCCATGTTTGGTCATGAATGTGGTTTTGGGCGAAGAAACGTAAATGAAAGGGAATGAAAACTGACAGGGTAAAACACTCGGGGGTGAAGGGCTGATGCGGTGGACGGCTTTGGCCAGACCGATGAGGCCGATGTAACTATCCAGGTGTTCTGGTCGCTTTGGCTGGAGCTCTGAGAAAATGAACAACTGTCTGCATGTCAGTAATCTGATATAAAGAAGAAACACACACATAATGTACATGCACACATGCTGAGAAGACGATAAGACTGCATGAAGTCGAGTTTTTATTTGAGAAACTTTACACTGTAAAAAAAACCACATAACAGCTCAAAGAAAACACCTGGGAGTCTGACTTGATTAAGATTCTGATTGAATTATTCCATTGTAGAGAACTGGCCGGTTGTTTATAATGCTAAAATGATTTTATAACTGAAGTTTATACCCCTTAGAATGATGATCCATTTCCTTCACATACACCCTCTTAACCTCCCAGTAAATCTGGAGGTCTAGACCTGGACTCCTCTTTAAAGTCACTTCGGGAACTTTAAACACGCCTTCATGTCTGATTGGTCTCAGTTCTTCAGTAACTTATACAAAGCAGCTCCTGCACCATGCACATGTGTGTAAATGTG